>NC_045710.1:34107393-34439232 GCF_009834535.1 Camelus ferus
GACAGTGCAGAGAGGGCACCATCCCCTGGGGGCCCTGGGGACTTGGCCTCTTATTAGCTTGAAGATGTTCTCTTGGGCTTCCCACCTGGGTCCTGGCAGCACAACAGCCAAGTAAGAAGTGGCCCAAACCTCCTTGGTCTGAAGCTGAGTTCCTTCCTTTCCATATGGAGCTTTTATCCTCTCTGGTTCCTTCCTGGAGCTTCCAGATCCTGGCCGTCCTGGCCCCAAATTCTCCCCAGTAGTCCAGGCAGCCTAATGACAGAGTTCCTGGAGCCCCTTTACCACTTTGAATAGTCTAGTGCTAGTCCTTCCTCACCCACAAGCAATTTTGATCTTCCAGTGATGCCAGGCCCGGTGTTTCCTGATCTTTGCTCCGCTAGGGCTGGCCTCATCTTTTCCTGGCTTCTGCCTTCTCCCCTGCCTTTGGGCAGCCCCCACTTTCATTACTTTAGCCCTAGCTCCTACACAGTTTGGGTCTCATGTAGCTATGACACTCCTTGGATTGGTCAGAGCTGGGAGGGCCTTCAGACAACTCCATTGAGTTCAAACACTTGATTTTGATATGAGCAAACCAAGAACCCAAGGTGACACAGGTGGTCTGAAGTGGAATCACTAGAGATGGTAAGCACCTGTGGGCTCCCAGCCCAGGGTGTCTGGGGGAGGCTGGGCTGGACATCCTCCACTGAGCCTTCAGCAAACTCTAATCGACTTTGACAGTGAAGTGATAGCTGATGTTTTGCCTGTTCACCATCCCCTCTCCACTCCACTTGGTAAAGCCCCTCTATGCAGTTTTGAAGGGGCTGTCAGTCCCAGGGCCCACTATCCTGGCCACAGAGGTGGGCCCATGAGCCAAGCTTACCACAAGAGTTTATACAGATTTTGGAAACGAAAAGTTCTACTTCCTCCAAGATTGTTAGATTGAGATGTTGCTTGCCCAGAACTGTCTGTGGGTCTGCCTCTCATCTCCCTTCATCTTCCCCCACCCAACCCAGCCATCACAGGGGGCCCAGCAGCAGCAGGAAAAATTGAGTCAACATCCAGAGAGAGGAGAGCTCTTAGATGTTGGTGGGGGAAAGATGTAAGAGCGAGCTGACCACGTTGCTGGAGTCCCTGGGGTTTCTGAGGCCAGATTCACCCTTGGGCTCTGAGTCCTCAAGCCACCCAATTCCCTTTTGACTAAGTTACTTTGACTGCAGTCTCTATTGCTTGCGACCAAAGGGTCCCTGGATGATTCATGCGCTGATTTCATTCTGAGCCAGAATGGAAACCCATGACAACCAACTCCTAATGGGCCTCAAAAGAGACATATGAGACTCATGCTTCTGTGAGTTATTCAGACATCCACTATTTAAGGCAACTCCGATGTGAGTTGTTTTGCAGCATTGTGCAGACCATAAATATGGCTTTGCATACATGGATGTGAGTTAAGTGGGGTTATATCAGTAGCATGTGGCTGCACCTTTTTCCTAGACCGTTACTTCTAAGAGAAGAACAATCCTTTCCCTGCTGTTCTGTTTGTACAGCATCCTGCATGTGGCCACACTGGGCACTCATTTAGAATGAAATACATCCATGCAGAAATCTTTGCTCTGCCTCTGGACCTTGGAACCTTAACCACATCTGTAAAATGAGGATACTAATAGAATTTATCTAACGTACCTGTCTACTGATATTCAGAACTTGTTTGCTTTCAGGTGAGAGAAAGCCAACCTAGACTAACTTACACAAAAAGAGCCATCTGGGGTCCAGGCAGCTGATCTCAGGCCCAGCCATGTCCAGAAACTGAAGCAGTGCCAGCTGGCCTTCCTCCCTGCTTCCCTCCCTCTCTCATCTCAGGCTGAGTGTTGGCCTCGAACTTGGGTTCATTTGTGTGACGGGGAGGACAGGGCCCCCAACAGACAGCAACGGGGTCAAATCGTTACAACTCTCAATCCGGAGAAAAGAGGGCCTCTGTCTTCAGGGTCCACATCCTGTCAAGTCCCTGGAAAGAGTCCAGTCACCTTGGCCCAAGGCAAAGGCCATCAGGCAGCCCACCAGAACCATGAGGAATGGGGAAGGAGTTTCCTTGAGGAACTGGGGAGCAGTACATGATCCCAGGACGTGAAGAATGGATCTTGGGCTGAGGAAAGGGCACGTTTCCACACATCACAAAGGCCAGAGTTGGGACAATGATTCTAAAGTCTGGCAAAGGAATGCTGAATCGGAGCGTGAATTGGTAGCTGGTGGTATAGTGAAAGGAGGGTTTTGGAAAGTCATTTTCAAGCAGCCACGAGCTACTGAGCCTGGCTTGATTTCCAAGTGGAAGTCAGCCTAAGGCCTCATTGGTGTTAGTCAAGGAGGGAGACACCAAGCAGTATTCGGTTGGCCTCAGCTTGGAGATCCTGTGCCTCCTGTCCTAGGCTGAGGGGAACTCTGCTGAGTGTGGCCTGCGAGGATGAGGAGGGGGCACAAAAACCAACCAATAAGCACCTGGTTTGCCCCACGCTCTGCACATGGAGATCTCATTTAACCCGCACACATACCTGTGATCTACACAGACAAGGAAATGCACACCCAGGAAAGAGACGTTACTTGCCAGAGGTCACTCAGCTCATGAGGGATGAAAGGACTGATCCCCATGCCTCCTGCCCCAGTGAACTGGCTCACGGAGAGAGCACCGTCATAGTCAAGCCAGCCAGCTAATGTAGGCGAGGCACGCATGCTTTCCCCACTTACCTGCTAGTAAATGGAGATTCAGGGAGTTGAAGGGCCTTGCCGGAACTCACACTGCTGGTGAGTGGCAGGGCTAGGTCTTCTGTCTCTAAATCTGCAGCACCAAACAGCCCCACTGGCCACATCGGCTGCATTTTCTCAGCAGTGTCTTTGTGGGAATCTTGCAGACAAACTCCTCCTGCAAGTGTGGGTAGTGGCCTGCAGAGATTACAGGGTATTTCATTCATCATGTCAATGGGTCCTTGTTTCTCACTGTGACAACGAAATTTTGAGATTTTCTTCTTTCGTTGACAGAAATGCAGCTCCATGCTGTTTATCATGAACTTTCACAGGGAAATTGTATTCCCCTAATTCTTCCAGGGGTTGACCTAAGTGTGGGCAGGATTCAGAGGGTAGGGAGAGATCTTTAAGGGGTGGAGGTTAGCTGCTGGTCCCGCAAAGCCCTCAATCGACTCTCAACAAACTATTGTGTAGGGACTGCCTGCCCTAAGGCATCTTCTTTAATGTGTCCATCATCTCCTCATTTAGCTCATTTTGTTGGTTTCAAAATCTCTCATGGACAGTCCAATTAAAATCTTGGAAGGAACTGGACTCTGTACATTGTCCTCAGTGGAGCAACTGAGAGCTGAACATGGTAAAAATGAAAGCCGAGACGAAACCATGGTCCAGATTAGGATAATTAGAATCTGAGGCTTCTTCCTTGTGCAGAAGGAAAAAATTGTCCTCATGGTCTAGATTAGAGAATGAGAAATGTTTTCTCAAATCAGATATAATCTGGGCAATTGCCTTCTATTGGAGCTTGATGAGAAGCCTGGGAGAGTTTGATCTCCCAATACAGTCTCTGTACCTCCCTTATGATACATTTCACTTTCTGCCAAGTTATTAATATCCTGACTTTAATATTTAATTTTTGCTTCTAGATTGTATGCTCCTATATCTACTTCTGTGGACAATTTGCAGTGGCTTATACATAGAAGGTGAGCAACAAATGATGTAATATAGATACATGGGTAAATAGATGGATGAGTGAATGATGGATGGTCAGGTAGATGGGTGGATCAGTAGATGGATGGATAAATGGATGAATGGTTGGATGAATGGCCACCGATAATCAGGTTGACACAGGGTAAGTAAAATGTGTGGATTGATGAAGTAAGCAGGGGACTGATATTCATTGAATACCTGTGCTTAAATGCTGCATCTGACAATTTATAACATCATTTCAGTGAATCCTCACACCAATGCAGTAACATAGGTTTGTTTTCCCATTTCAAGATGTTGAAACTGGTGCTTAGAGAGGTTAAGGAATTTCCTTAATGGCACCTTCATCTAGATCAGTCTGAATAGGAAAACATACCACACTCTAAAAGTCAGCTCAGTGGAGAGGGTATAGCTCAGTGGTAGAGCACATGCTTGGCATGCACGAGGTCCTGGGATCAATCCCCAGTACCTCCCTTAAAAAATTAAAATAAATAAATAAACCTATAAGCCCCCAAAAAGTATTAAAAATGAAAAAGCAAATAAATAGATAAAAAATAAAAATCAACCCAGTTGATACCGAAATTTGATTTTTATGATGTTGTTTACTCAGAGCATTGACTGGGAAAGCATCTGGATTACAGTGGATTAAAGTGGAGCAGGCTCAGGCATGACTGAGGGTCTGTAGTAGGGGCCGAAGGAAGAGCTGCCTTCCCCTAAGGTCTGGGTGACTCAAGTGTCACCTCAGGACACTGTTCCCTTCCTTGGTTTGAGAGGAGTCTGAACAGGTGTGGCCTCAACAGACCTGTCCTAGGATGCAGTGTGTGCTGGGACAGGTGGGGCCCAACCAAGGCCAGCCAGCACTGCCTATCTTGGCCCTTCTGCCCTCTCATGTTCCCCAGCCCTGCCTTCCCCGAGGCCACAGACCATATCCTTCTCAGTGCTCTTCCCAGAGTGTAAAAGCTGAGAGCAGGTGTCACCTGAATGGACAGGCCTCTGAGGAGGAGGGAGATGAGACCGTACTGTGGCAGCTGAGGGCTGCCAGGGAGCACTGTCTGCCAGGCCTGGCCTCACTGGTGTCACCATCAGAGGAGACAGGGCCACAAGCCAGCGGGGCAGAGGGGCTTGGGAAACACAGATTGTGCATGCGGTTCTGGAGACTGAATCCATGGTGTGACTGCCCATGATCGTGGTCTGGCTTCAAAGTCTATCCCCAACCCTGGCTGTGGGCCTGCCCCTCCAGAAGCCCTGTCTAGGTGACTTGTGGAGTGAGGCTCCTGTCTCTTTGAGGCTGGGCTTCTGAGCTTCTGGCAAGGTCTTTGTGCCTCCACCTTCTCCACTAGCAGCCTTTCCCCCCACCACTCCCGTGGTACCAGTACAGCCTGCTATTTTTTTTTCTCTTGATTTTTGGGGTGAGGGAAGTAATTAGGTTTTTATTTACTTATTATTTATTTATTTTAATGGAAGTACTAGGGATTGAACCTGGGACCTTGTGCATGCTAAGCACATGCTCTACTACTTACCTGTGTCCTCCCCCTGTAAAGCCTGCTATTTCTGCCTTTAACTTTGCCATACATAGCCCTTTGCAAGCATTGTGTTATCAGCCATTTATTTGCATGGTAGTATAAGTGGAAATCACAATATCTCCCTTCTCCCTGGTTAGTTACTCTTCAAGTCATATTGTGGAGGAAAGTTTCTGTCAGCAAAAGAATAGTAATCCTCATTTTTATTCATAAGACCTTCAACAATAGACAATTTTTTCACATATGTCATCTTCTGGGCATGAGTTATTATGACTCTGTTTTACTTGCATCTCTGTGGGGGGCTCGTTTGCTTGCCTGGCAGCTCCACAGGCCCAGGCAGAATTGGCATATCTTTGTACAGGAATCAGGGTTCCCTATGGCCTTTGGAGTGGGAGGAACACAACCCCAAGATGAAAGAAAGAGACCACCCCTTTATCCACCAGGGAGTTTACAAAGTAGAGAAGAAACTCCCCAAAGTTTCTTTGGGGTTGCAAAGACTTGAGGCACTTGCTTTGGACCTTGGAATTCTGTGGGGAGAGGTACTTTTGGGTATGACACTATAGTGCTATAGGATTGCACTTTGACCTGGATTGTTACTGGCTCCTTGAGTAAAAGGGCTATAGGAAAAAGAGACAGCCGGGCCTGCTCTTGGGGACACTGTTAGGGAAAGTAACATTGGTAGAGAGAGAACCCCCGGCTTCCAGAAGAGCTGAAGATGGGCCACGTGTGAAAGTGATTAAAGTGGAGTGACGTCACTAGGGGTGGTGAGAGCGGGATGCATCATGACCCCTTCCACTCGCATGGAGGTTCAGGAAGTAGAAGGGAAGTGTCACCACTGATGGCCTCAGCAGGACAGTTTTCATGGCCACCAGAGAGAACACATTAGCCCCTTAGGTCCCTGTTAGGGGAGCAGGGTCTTTGGGGCTGGGATCTGGTGCCGGTTCTGCTGGGAGGGGGCACAGAGCTGAACCCAGCTGTGGCTTCCACTGCTCGTCCAGCCTCCTTGGGCCACTGGCCTCTGTCGGCATGATGCAGGGAGGCAGAGGCTACCTCCCCATGAAGAACAATGCCCGGGTGCTGGTGTGTGCGGGAGAGGGTCGACTCAGCGGCCACATCCTGCACACTCCAAAGGCCTGGCCCTTGAGATGCTCTTGGGAGATCACCTCTGAGCCCTTGTAAGATCCTGCCTGGTAGCGGGGTCTTTGTACACCTGAGAGCTTGAGCCATGCTCTGTAGTTGATGCTAACAACGTGATGCATGGTGATCACCTGGGCCTGGGCAATGCCGTGTCTGTTTGCTCTCTAGAGGGACTAAAGACTGAGTACCAGGGTCATTCTGTGGGTGTTCCCTGCCTATGTGACTGACCCCTCAATGAAAACCCTAGACACCAAGTCTCAGGTGAGCTTCCCTTGTCAGCAATACTTTGTACATGTTGTCACACGTCATTACTGGGAGAATTAAGTCCTGTCCATGTGGTTCTGCTAGGAGCAGATCCCTGGGTGGTTGCGCCTGGTTTCTCCTGGATTCTGTTCTATGTGCTCTTTTCCTTTGCTGATATTAATCTGTATCCTTTACTGTAATAACCCACAACTGTGAGTATAATAGCTTGTCTGATTTCTGTGAGCCCTTCTAGTGAATCTTTGAACCCGAGGGTGGTCTTGGGGACCCCTGACAAAAGGTGCCTGGGCCTGAGCCTCATGCTTGTTTCAGAGATCTTACACAGCAAGTGGTCTTGCCAATTTTCAACACCAAGAAGCTGGTGGAGAAACATTTTTTCTTTAAGTGGTACAACTGGTGAAATGTGGGCAGAGACGGCTGAAATCTCAATCCTAGGCAGCTGCTGACTTGCCTGGGAGTTGTGGGTTTTCTTGAATGCCTTAGGTGGTGTGCTGGTCACTTCATTCTCAGTGAGCAGAAGTAAGCACTGGTGAGGGCCTGGCCGTGACACGGGCACTGGGGCAGAGGGAGTTGGGGGATGATGATGGAGAAAGGTGAAGTAAAGAGATTTTATACCTTAACAATTGTGCTGTTTCAAACTTTATCTCTTTTTATTCTCACAAAAACCCTGCGAGATATGGGCTAACATTTTGTTTTTTTATGTTTTATTTTTTAAATTAAAAAAAATTGAAATATAGTGAGTTTGCAATGTTGTGTTAATTTCTAGTATTTACAGCATTGTGATTCAGTTATACCTATATATGTTTATATTCCTTTTCATATTCTTTTTCATTATAGGCTATTACAAGGTATTGAATATAGTTCCCTGTGCTATACAGTAGAACCTTGCAATTTTATATATTGTAGTTAGTATCTACAAATCCTGAACTCCCAATTTTTCCTGTCTGGTAACCACCACTTTATTTTCTATGTCTGTGAGTCTGTTTCTGTTTTGTAAATAAGTTCATTTGTCTCACTTTTTTTAGATCCCACATATAAGTGATATCAAGTGGGACTTCTAGCCAAGATGGCAGAGTAGAGAGAATCACAGCTCGCCCTCTCCCACAAATACACCAAGAATTACAACTACAAACCCACTGAATCGCACAGAACACCTACTGAACTCTGGCAGAGTGTCTCTCACTTGGAAATACAGGATTCTCACAAAATCTGGTAAGAGAAAAAAAGAAAAAGAAAAAAAGTAATATCAAGTGGTATTTTTCTTCCTATTTCTGGCTTCACTAGTGTGACAATCTCCACGTCTATCCATGTTGCTGCAAATGGCATTATTTTATTCCTTTTTTATGGCTGAGTAGTATTCCATTATATTATATACCACATCTTCTTTATCCAATCATCTGTCAATGAACATTTATTTCCATGTCTTGGCTATTGTATATAGTGCTCCTAGGAACACTGGGGTGCATGTATCTTTTCAAATTAGAGTTTCCTCCAGACATATGCCTAGAATTGGGATTGCTGGATCATATGGAAGTCTATTTTTAGTTTTTTAAGGAATCTCCATACTGTTTTCCATAATGGCTGCACCAAACTACATTCCTAACAGTGTAGGAGGGTTCCCTTTTATCACCACCCTCTCCAGCATTTACTGTTTGTGGACTTTTGAATGATGGCCATTGTGACTGGTGTGAGGTGATACCTCATTGTAGTTTTGATTTGCATTTCTCTAATAGTTAGCAATATTGAGCTTTTTTTTCATGTGCCTATTGGCCATTTGTATGTCTTCACTGGAGAAATGTTTGTTTAGGTCTTCTGCCTAGTTTTTAATTGGGTTGTTTATTTTTTGTTGTTGTTATTGAGTTGTATGAGCTGTTTGTATATTCCAGAAATTAAATCCTTGTCAGTCACATCGTTTGCAAATATTTTCTCCCATTCTTTTTGTTTTGTTTATCATTTCCTTTTGTTTTGTTTATAGTTTCCTTTTGGGCTAACATTTTAAACTCCACTTTCTGGGTGAGAAAAGCAATCCCCAACAAGGCTGGACTTGTTCAAGTAAATGGTAAAAGGGGGAAGATGTGGCCCTTGTTCTTGGGAAAGATCATGAGCTTTGGGAGCAGGTGGGGACCGTACACATTCAGGAACCATGATGAGAACAACTGTAGGTCAGGAGATGAACAAGTGTGTACCAGTCAGGATAAGCAAGGCTAAGCTGCAGTAATAAACAATCCCCACCTCAGTGGCTGAACGTTTCAGAGGTGTATTTCTTGTTCATACAAAGTCTAATGTGGATCTGGACGACTCTCCAGGCAATTGTCTGGGGGACTCTACAGGTGGGCCAGGATCACCTGGGGTTAGACCTTGAAGGCTTTGAAGTGAGTAATGGAGAGGAAAATGTTAGGAGATACTGAACTTGTAAGCAGTGGAGGGGAGCTTCCCCTTGGGGGTTGAGGTCAAGGCCATCTTCTCCCTGGCTATGGCGTGATGGGGTAGAAAAGCAGAGGCTGTCTGCCGGAAGAGCAGCAGTACTCTGTCCAGGCTTTCCCCAGGTACAACCAGGAAGCCTGGCTAAGTTTTCCTCTCCAGCCAGTGCTGTAACATGGGAGGGTCAGCCTAAACCATGGCTAAAGGTGGCCTGTGTGGGCATTTGTAGTTTGGGGGGATTTCTTGGATCTCCCAGGAGAGAGGTGGCTGACCCAGACTGGAATCTGGCCTCGTCCACAGGCTGCTTGCCTGTGTGGCTCTAAGTGGCTTCCGTGTTGTGCAGTGGGTAAGCTGGAGCAGGAGGTGGAATGACAGTGATGTTTGGTTTGCTCCTTCTGTGGTCAGATGGCTTATTTCACCACTAAGGGGGCACTGGGATTGATGGCAAATCTCTCTAGAGTTTCTGCAGCAGGAGTGAAGTTCCTACAGCGCATCAATGATGGAGCAGTGGGTGTGAACCCAACTGGAGTCTGCGTGCAGACCCCACATTCCCAGTGCAGAGAGGATGGGAGGCTGTGGGAGGTCTGAGGGGGGCCCCAGTGCCTTTAGGAAAAGTAGTTGAGGGGAACTGGAACATCCAGGAGAAGGCAGCACCCTAAAACTTCTCCAGGCCAAAACGCTTGATTCTGCCTCCAGTACATTGCATTGTTTCGTTACCTTGTTTAGGATGAATAAACTTGCCAGAAAAATAATTTCCCCTCTTTTTATTATTTTGATTTTTAACCAATGAAAAGGAAAATTCCCTGTTAGGGAGAGTGGGATGAGATAGGTGGGCTGGGGAGGGGCAGACCTTCCAAGTTTTTGGAACAGAGATGCTCTCTGTCTCTCTAGCCAGGAAAAATCTCCTTCCTGCCCTCTTGCCTCAAGCTCTGGATGCTCAGAAGAGAATCTGGGGAAGTTCGAACATGGAAGATGGAGACAGATTGAGAGGCTCCTGTGAATGTTGGGGTGTTTGGTTAATAGAATTAGAAGCCAGGCTGGCAGAGCCCTGTCACATAAACATTAAGTCAACACAGGAGACTGAGCATTTGTTAGAAATGTAATAGTGGATGGCTGGAAATTTATTTTTTAAGGCAAAGAGTGTTAGGGCTTCTATTCAGCTTTAGTTCTCTGAAGACAGAGTGGGCAAAGTTGATCCACGATACCCTTGAATAGCCTTTTCTGTGGCCTTTGTCTGATTGGCAGGGCTCCCATTGCCATCAGCCAGGAGCCAAGGCTTTTCCTTCCCCTCCCTCTGCTCTATCAGAACCTGATCTTGGAAGAAGTTCCATTGTCAGTCATTTACACTTTAGTGTGACTACGTCATCATACTCTCTCTCTTGGAGATGTCTGCCTTCCAAAACTGAGCTTTCCTATGAAAGTGGCTGTTGCTGTAAAAGGTATTTCAGCCCGCAAGGAGCAAGGAAGGAGTTAATTTGGGGTAAAGAGACAATGTTAGCCCCAATTTTTTCTGTTGTAAGTTAACCTAAGTCAGCCCAAAGGCAAAGGGGGAAATTACAGGCTCACACTGGTGGGAAGAAAGCTGAGGAGGCTCCCTGATTTGGAGGAAGAACTACAGGCATCAGCCCTCAGGGAGCACAGCTGGGCTCAAACAGGCAGGTAGGTCTGCCTCTGCTTCCCTTTGCGCAGTGGCCTCCCTGTCCCCTATTGTAGGCAGATCCTCCGCGTGGCAGAGAAGGGGAATAATCGCTGACTGACAGCCCCTGCTGGCAGTATGTGGTAGACACGCACACCCCATCTACCCCACCCTCCTTCTAGTGGGCTGTCCTGTACTGCAGAGGCTAGAGGGCTGAAAACTACATTTCCCAGACTCTTGCATCTACCAATCAGGATGAGATTCTGCACGTTAGATGCATTTGCCCAAGATTTGAAAGGCAGATTGGAGGTGGAGCCCATGCTTCTGCTGTTTTCTGCTGGCAAGTGAATGTATCTGGTTTGAGGGGAGTGGCTTCTTTTTCATGGCAGCCTTCATGAAAAGGGCTACTTCCTGATCATAGGAGAGGTGGCACTCTACTTAGTGACCTGGCCCTGTGGGTGTGTCTCTCCTGAGAGTCCTGAGAGCTCAACCTAGAGTCTTTTCAGCTTTCCCAGTGATAAATAGGCCATTTAACAGCCAAGGTTAAATTAAAAAATAAAGCCCAACAGAGACCCAAACTAGAGTGCTGAGCAAAAAATTTGACTGCCAAGCAGAAAACCTGATCCAAGACAGGGTCTAGGAAGGCTGTCTAGGTGAAGTTTGAGGAGGCGAAATGGAATAGGTCTTTTAAAATCAAAAGACTGCTGTAAAGTACAGCATGGTGACTATAGTTAATGATACTGTATTGCGTATTGAAGAGTTGCTAAGCGAGTAAATCTTAAAAGTTCTCATCACACACACACAAGAATCTTGTAACTTTGTATGTGACAGTTGGTAATGAGACTTACTGTGGTGATCATTTTGCAGTGTATACAAATATTGAATTATTATGTTATACACCTGAAATTAATATAATGTTACATGTCAACTATGCCTCAATTAAAAAAAGAAACAAGACTGCAAATTCCCCCTCTGTCCCATAGCAGAAAAGCAAAATCTCTGATTGGCGTTGGCTGGATTTGTTGGGGTGTAAATATTGGGGAACTATTGGTGGCCTATTGTTTGCATGTGGTGCCCATCTCAGGATTATGGTATCCAGGTGTCTCTCCTAAGCACATAAGACTCTTCCCGGGAAATATGACACCAGTGCCCTGTGACATGCCTGAATTGGATTATGTCACCCTTTCGGTTGTCAGTGTCAGTGGGCCAAGTGGCCAGGTCAAAGTTTATCACCTATAATAAATCTTTTCTGCTTAAACCAGCTGGATGGGATTCTATATTAACTTTGCCCTGACTGGTGTACTAGGCCTAGTTTGTAATCTAAGAGGAGAAAGGACTACTCTGTCACCTCCAGTCTTCATAAGGCCAAGGACTGCTCCCCTGGCCTGGGGCATGTGCCCTCCCTTAGACCAATGACTGTGTCTCCGAGGATGTGGAGCCATGATTGATCCAGCCAAGAGGGGAGGGGTGGCTAGGACCGTCGATGGTCTTACTCCACACCATCCCAACTCCTTGGCCTTGTCCTCTTGTATAGAGGATTGAAAGAAAGATGCACCATCTCCTGGCCTCCCTTATAGGCAATGGTGACCATGTGACACTCTCCTGGTCAATAAGATGCCAGCAGAAAGTCCCTGAGGAAGCCTGGGAAAGGCATACAAGGCATACCAGGAAGTCTCTCTCCCTACTTCTTACTGCTGGTAACATGGATGTGAGACTTGGCAGTGTAGCTCCCTCTGGCACCTGAGGTCATAGGCATGAGGACCAAAGCCAGGATGCTAAGGATGGCAGAGAAGGAAGAGAGGAGGAACCAGCCTTACTGAGGGCACCACCGAGTCACGGACCACCCCACCACCTGCACCCAGACTTCTGGTTGTCTTAATCACATAAACCCCTGTTTCTATTTTTTTTAAGCTACTGTCTCTTGGGCTGTCTGTTAATTGCAGTTGAATGCATTTCTAATGAATGCAGTAGGCACCCTGTGATCCACAGATCCACTGGACCACAGGGAGGTGGTCTGGAGTTTTCCCAAAGGATAGGGGGGCAGGAATACTGTTCTCAGAAGAGCATCCCAGCAGACAGAAGCCAAAGTTCCACAGCTTATTTTGATAGGCCTTCTCAACAACCCTAAAGTCTCACCTGCAGGCAGCTATGATTCCAACCAGGAATATGATGAACCATCATGGCTTGTGCCTGCTGAGTGAAACTCAGCAGTCCTGTGACCTGGGTGTGAGAACCTGGTCTGGAGCAATTTTAGGTAGAGAAGCCAAGAAGATGGAGTGTGGGTAGAAGAGGTCACTAAACTCTGGTGTTAACTTGCTGCTGAGATTTTAATAAACAAAGAAAGTATCTTATTCTTGGCCAGGTGGAAGGTAGATGTGGAATGGGGGGCCAGAGGAGTAGAGCTGGGGTGAAGTACAGAGCCAGACAGTGCTCAGCATGGGGCTCAGCCCTGAGCCCTGGGTGCGTCTGCTTCTGTGGTCACCTACTGCCATGCTGTAGCTCCTAGACCATGAAGGGCTAGATTCATGTATTATTGACTATAACCTCTGTAGGGCCCAGCACACAGCATGCACCCAATAGGTGTTTATATGTGTTTGTTGAATGAATGAACACAGGAGCAGATAAATGGACTGGACAGAGCTGTGACTGGCAGGAAGGCTCTTTGGCTTCTGCTGTGGTTTGGCTAGTGAACTGCTGTGTGACCTTCTCCTTGCTGGTCCTCATTTACCTCCATCTGCAGAGTCTAGCAAATGCTCCTTTTCTTGCTCTCCCTCTGCCAGAACATTCCTTAATGAATGTCTGAGTGAAAGGGAGCAGCTCTATGAAGTTTTGCTTTGTAATCTTGTTTGCAACAATTCCTGGAACATTCCAGAAATATTTGCGTGGTTGTGCATGCACATACATTTTTGGACCAATGGCTCTCTTATGTGTAATTATGTGTATCCCAAAGAAATCTACCCATATCCCCAATGTCTGTGGTGGCCGTGATGGGAGAGGGTCCCATTTTGCAGAGAGATGCCCACGGAGCATGGATGTCATCCACCCTAGTGTAAAGTCCTGAGGGAGGCCTCAAGGGGTAACCAAATGCCTTTGCCTTGGGGGCAGGGGAGGGATGGATGCCCCATGGTGAACAGCAGCTGGAGGGCTTTCCATAGAGACAAGGGAGAAGAGGTCACATGGAGGCAGAGGGGACCACAGTGGGGCATGGTGGTTGGGGAAGAGCTCCCACTTCAATTTCCACCAACCCCTGGCCACAGGGCCACCATGGTGTTCAAGCTTTCTGATCCCAAAGCTCTCTCTAGAGCAGCACTGTGTAACAGACCTTGCTACAATGACGAAAATGTTCTGTATGTGTGCTGGCCAATATGGTAGCCATTAGCCACATGGGGATACTGAGCATTTGAACTGTGGTCAGTGCAGTAGAAGAGCTGAATTTTGAATTTCACTTAATTTAAATTCATTTAAAATTAAAGAGCTGTGTGTGGCTGGTGGCGCCTGCATCAGACAGCACAACTATAGAGAATGGTACTTCGTTTGTCCTGGAAGAAGCAGGGACAATTGAAAATGATGACCTGGAGCTCATGGAGGTGCTCACAGGATTGGGGATGTGTTGAGGCTGCAGCTTTCAGCAGGAAGCTGGCCAGTCCTCCGTGGGGCACATTTCCTTCCATCCTGTATCCAGAAGCTCTGCCCAGTCCATGGACAAAGAAGAACTGGAATAAATTGTCCAGGCTGGGTCAGGCATATGGCTGATGTTTGCTGAGGGTGGTTCTTGATAGGAATCCCCATGGCACTGTTACATTTCTCCTCCCAAACCTCAGAGTATCAGAACTGAGAGGCCAGTCCCTCATTCTGCTGACACAGAAAAGGAACCTCAGTGAGGGGAGGAGATCTGCAAACAGTCAGCCCGAGAGGTAGAAGTGAGCTCTCATCACTGGGTTCATTGCTTTATGGTTGAGTCTTTCTTTGGTAATTCTACCATCATCCCTTCTGTGAACATTTCCCTCAAAATGGAGTAGGAAGGGGCCATGAATGTGATTTTCTTTGCCCACACTCCACTTCTTACCTGCCGAGAAGGCACTCTGTGGGCTCCAGGCCTGCAGAACTGCACACAGCTTCCCTCTCTGTCTTCTCACATACGGCTCCTTCTGCCTGGGACACTTCCGTCCCCCATCAGCCAGCTCACTGTGGCCCCTCTGGGTCAGCCTGGACAGCCTGCCTCCGAGAGTCTTCCCCGACTTCCTGGTGGGCTGGCTGCCTCTCCCTGGGGGCTCCTGGCAACCTAGACTGCCCATGGACGTGGAGCCCTCATCCTGCAGGACTGTGGTGCCCAGTCTGCTGTTGGCCTCCCGCAAGCCTGAAGTTCGTGGGCAGTAGAGGCTGTTCTGTCCTTCTCACGCTTGTCTCTCCAGTCAACAAGGAATGTTCCTGACCCCAAAGTAGGAAAGTTACTTAACCCCTCTGACCAGGACAAAATGCTGGGTTGGGGAAGTAACAAATTCCCAAGGTTGGTAGGAGATTAAGTGAGGTAAATATGCAAATCTCTTGTTCAAGGACCTGGCTAAGTAAATGTAAGTTCTTTTTTTAATTTAATCTTCTTGTTAGAAAAACAAATACACTCACAGAAAAGTAACTGACCATAGAAGGGAGAGGGGTGGCAGTCCATCCAGGATGGCCAGCTGGGATTTAAAATGTTGTAGGAATCACAGGCCTTAGAACTTGAAAGGAAAGTAAGGACCACTTCATGCAGCTAAAACACCCACCTGAGTTGATTACACAGTTGGGGCACGAGACCCAAAGAGAGAGGAAGGCTGATAGGTGACCAGAGCCCACCAAGCTCCCTCACTGCCCCAGCTAGCTGGTAGGTCTTAGCTGGAAGATCTCTTTCCAGAAACACCGTATGCTCATGTTTTGCAAACTGCTGGGTATGATTCCTAGGCAGATCAGGAAATCAGTTTAATAGCTTTGACCAGCATTGAAACAAAACAAAACCAAAAAACAGAATGGAAAATAGTACAACGCGTGTTACTGCTGCCATATGAAGTCTCTGGGACTGGGAGGAGCCAGAGGGATTTTGCAGACTGAGGCAGGCAGGGCCTGTACTTGAGGGACCTATCAAGTCACTCCCATCTCTAGGGCTTCTCTAGGGCAACTGGAAGGAAAAAGATGACCTGGGGAGGGGGCTGTGGAGGAGAGAGGAAGCCTCAGTGTAGTTTGGAGATGTTGATTAAAGAGGTGCCCAAAAGAAGATGTTTGCAAAGGCATTGTGGGCAGAAGCCATCATTTGGCTGCAGCCTTCTTCTCCAGCTGGCCCCGCAGAAGGGGCTCCCTGCAGAAGCAATAGGGGCTACCAGGTCTCTTGTCATGAAATGCCTCTATATCAGTGACACTGTACTTGTGGAGCACTTACAATTTTCAGAGTTCCCAGCCTCCTGAGAGGTGGGGGTTGGGGGGTGACAATATCATTATCCCATTTTAGAGATGGAGAAACTGAGGATCTGAGGAAGTTGGCTTCCAGAGGCAGATCTAGAATTCAAACCTCCTAGCTTCTAAATGGGTGCTCTTTCCACCCACAGTGTGAGTGCTCCATGTTCAGAGTGTGGGTTCAAGACCCTGGTTGCCCTTTAGAATCACCTGGGCAGCTGCCAAAAAATTCCAGTGCCTCCCTGCACTCCTCCTCAGACCACTGAAATTAGAATCTCCGGGAGTCAGGATGGGGCCAGGGCATCAGTATCTTTCCAAGCTCCCTTCAGAGAATCTGCTGCACAGCCAGGGTTGGGAATCTCAGCCACGGTTGGGACCATCTCCCAACTCTCCCAGCGCTGGGTTCTTCCATGCCCCTGCCTTCTTTACAGCTCTGGCAGTCTGGCCAAGCTGCCTGTGAGGTCCATTGGTGCTCTCAGCTCAGATGGATATCACTGTTGTTTTCCAGAGTGACTCCCCTGGGACGCTGCCACCAGGGCCCAATCCTCGGAGCTAATGTCTCCTGGGTCCTCCTGAGAAGAGGTGTGATCAGGGAGATCGGGAGGCAGGTGGCTCTGACAGACAGAAAGCAAACAGCTCAAAGGGGTGGCAGGCTGCATTTTATTTATCTTTAATTTAAACACCCTCCAAGCCCTTTCTTGGAGCATTGCTCAGAAAAATAAATGTATTGTCTAAGAAACCCTGCAGACTTGCCCTGCATGCTCTAACCCCCTCCTGAGAGAACAGGTAGCATAGAAAATGATTTGTAAAGCAAAGGGGAGGAGGGGGCAGGAGAAGAGGCTGACAGAAAGGGGAAGGGGGTCTTGGGCCAGGTTGGTGCAGAAATCTCACTGCTTCTCAATGTGTGATGAGACTGGCTGGGCGCGATGCCTGGAGGTGTCAGAGCTGCTCCAGGAGCGAGAGTCCAGACCCTGAGTCCATGCTGAAGAGCCGGTCCTGGGGGATGGTTTCAGCAGCACCCCTCTCCCCACCTCGCAGAGTGTGGAGCCTTCAACGGCACTGGCCAGCACATTTTCTAACAACCATTCCAACAAAGAAATGAGCCCCAGCCAGCACCTCTTCTGGACTCAGAAATGCCTCAAGCAGTCTGCCTGGATGTGCTTTCCAGACAGTATGCATGTGGAATTGTGCTTTTTGTTTGTGAAGAATGTAAAAAGTTACAGTAAGACGAAGCCGCCTGGCCCCCAGCTCCTGTGGTCTTCGCCTCTATGTGCTGCCGGTGGCCAGGAGGGCTCAGGCACCCCCCACCCAGGGTACAGGAAGAAGGGACCTGCTTGGAGGCTTGTCTGAGGGACAGAGGAGCCTGGGTAAATTTAGCAGCTGTTTTCCAGGGTTTGGCTTGGGTTTGGTCGCTGGCTTCTATGTAAAACACAGATACATGCAAAGTGTCCATGAAATTCCCCCAAGACAGAGAGGAATTTTCCAGGCCCTCGCAGATCTCCAGAGAGTTAAAAATGTGAAATCTTTCTTTCTTAAAGTGGCCCAGACTGGGATTTTTTCCCTTGGGGAACGGGCCTAGTCACTCTTCGTAAGGCTGACGTGTGTGTGTGTGTGTGTGTGTGTGTGTGTGTGTGTGTGTGTGTGTGTGTGTGTGTGTGTGTGTGTGTGTGTGTGTGTGTGTGTGTGTGTGTGTGTGTGTGTGTGTGTGTGTGTGTGTGATGCTGTGATGTGTGACACTCCTGGCAAATGCCCAGGACTGTCTGGCATTTTCCACAAGCTGAGGGTCTGAGGCTACCTGAGCCTTTTGACTCCTTCATAGGCCCAAAGCAGCTGGCTTCAGTCAGAGAACACAGCAGCCTGACCACCCGGCCTTCTTAGCAAGCAAGGGAGCAAGGATGCTCCTTTTCTGCCTCCTCAGCTCTGAGAAGGCCCGGCCGCTTGCTAAGACCCTGGTTTCTGTGTGGCCATGGATGGGTGGCAAGGGCTTCTTTGAGCCCATGCTGTCTTTATGGGAGCCCCACAGCCTCAACATGAGAGGGATGGGTGTAGGCCTCAGGTTAGGAAGCAACTTCTCAAGCCTGGAGGCATTGTGACTACAGTGAGTGACCAGCTGTGGGTCAGAGTGGAGACCCCCACATGATGGGAGAGGCCACAGCATCGAAGAGAATGGAGCCCTTTCTTAGCCTGAGGTTCAGAAGAGTCTGCACCAAAGAAAGAGGTCCCTAACAATGTCTATAATCCTGAAATGATGGGAGGACCCCATCCCTACTTGTCAAGCAGGTCTGGTTCTCAATGCTCGCCCTTAAGCAGGATGTCAAACAAGCCCATTAGGCATGAGTCTGGGCTCCATCAGTCCCCCTGACCTTGGGAGCCTGGCTCTTCTGGGAAGAAGTCCCTGGCATCTGAGACACTGAGACCCTTGGCCTGAGGTGAAGGATACTGATGTATTGAGATGAGGGGAGGGGGGCGGAGTGGGGGACCAGGGGAACATGGGCAAAAATACATGCATACCACTGAGGCCTGAGCTACCATTGTATACTAGAGGACTGGTGTTTCTCTGGGAGGTTGGTGAACTCGAAGTGTCCCTTTCCTGCCCCTCAAACCATGCTTTCGATTCCCTCAGAAGCTTGCTAAAGCTGTTTCCAGTTGCCTCCTTCCAAAGGCAAAGCATAGGAAAAGAAGTGAAAACAGCTAAGGCTGCAGCATGAGCAACTCAGAATAGACTCTAGGAAGCACTGCTGACAGAGTAGACTGCCAAGGAGGGTTTTGAGATTTTCCTCTCTGTAGGCAGGTCCTGTTCCCTCCTGTGAGGATGGGATTCTGTGGAGTCCTGTGTGCTGGTCGGTGGATCACCTGGATGCCCCTTTGGCCTGTCTGGCTCAAGGAGCCTGGGTGACTGTGTCTTAAGCCTCCTGTGCTGTTCCTGGGGCTCACTTTCTCTGGGCTGGCTGCTTTTTTGCTGCTATTACATCCTCACGGTCTAGATGTCTCTGTCATGGGGATGTCTACTTTCCCCTCCGGATGGCTCAGATCCTCAAGTTATTTCCCGTTGCCTAGGTGACACCTCTAATTGGATGCCTTCTAATCTTCCTTTCTTTTAAAGGAATAAAGATGATACTTTATTTCTAGGTCCTGCTAGAGAACTCTGCCCTAAAAAAAAACTGTGCCTCTCTGAGAGTGCCATCCCTTCAGTGTGACTGCAGCCATCACTCGGATGGGGGAAAGGGTTGGCGGGGTTGGGGCAAGTGGCTCATGGAGCTGGCCTGACTGACCTCACAGTGTATCCTGAAAGTGCGGCTCTCTGGAAGCCCACCCTTCAGGAACTGGCAAGACTGACCTCTCTCCTGGCCAGCTCCTTCTCACTGGTTTCACCCTCAAATTAGAGCCAGTGCTTAAAAAACCAATCCCAATCCAAATTAGAAATTACCCCTCACCTCCAAAGAAGAAATGACCTGAAGTAGCTAGAGAGTCACTCAGATCCTAACTTGTTTTTTCCTTCCTGCCATGAACTGGAAGGGGAAAGGGGAGGCTGACATTCAAGTATGACTCTTAATGCTGTGTGTGTGTGTGTGTGTGTGTGTGTGTGTGTGTGTGTGTGTGTGTGTGTGTGTGTGTGTGTGTATGAGTTCCAGGCACATATGTTTTCTTCACTGCCAGGGAGGGAGATTTCACGGCTTTTGATGCCTCTCAGGCAGAGGGTGTGAGAAGTCCTGGTGCTTTTCTAAGATTTCCTGTCAGAAGCTGTATATATATTGATGGGTCACACGGTGTCTGACTAGACTCTGGTATTTGTCCTTGGGATCCTCATCTTTTTGGATGACTAAAATGGGCCAAAAGAGTATTGTTCCTTTGCAGTCTAAGACCCTCATCTCTTCAGTGAAGGCTGGGTATCTGGCCTTCCCCCAGGTCAAGTGACCCCTACAAGACAGAGTCTGGGAGAACCTGTCCCTCAGTTGAGGATCATCCAGAGCAAAACTTTATTCGTAAAATTGCTTCCAACCACCAGCTCTCTCCCTCTTGCTTTTCTCCGCCTCCAATACAGACTGTGTGTGTGTAGAAAACACATTCACTTGATTATCAGTGGGGGCCAAACAGGGTTTAGAATGGGATATGTCCCAAACACATCAGAGGCTCTGGAGTCAAATTCTCTGACACTTGCAGGACGGCTGCTTTGGTTCCTGGTGCTGCAGGCCCTGGGGCCCACAGCTCTAGCAGACAGAACCCTGCTGCAGAGGAGGAGGGGCAGCTGGAGGGGGTATTGCACTCGGCACCCTTGCACTCTCTAAAAGGGAAAACAGTTAAGAAAAAAAAAGTCCACACCAACAAAGAAAAATCTTGTCAGAGAAGACTCAGATATTCCTGTTAATTAGGAAAAGCTTTCCCTTGGATGATGCTGGTGAAAGGAGGGTTGAGGGGATTCAGAGATGTGCCATGAGCCTCAGGGATCAGCCAGCTGAAGCAGAGCTGTGCTCCTGCGGCCTGAATGCTCCCTAGGGGCCTTCCCTCTTTAGAAGTAGCTGCCCAGTGCTCTGTGCTAAGTGGACTAACTCCAGGCTGAGAAAAGCCTGCTAAGCCCCTTACCACTGCAATTCCCAAATCTCAGGGAAATGCCATAGTCCTCAAGTTGGTGCTATGTTTCATCTCATTGCATAATACTACACCATTCTTTGTGTGTAGCGACTCTTCTATATATATACATCGGGAGGCAACATATGGCTCTCCCCACCCCCACCTGTCAAAACTGTGACTATATCACTTCTGACGACCAGAAGGAAGCTGCTAGGCTGGGCCAGGATTCTAAATGCTGCGGAGGTAAGTCAGAGCCATGAAAAGTTGCACCATATGCTTTGGGGTTGCCAGCTGCTTATGTGCATGGAGACTGGGTTTAGTGCCAGTCTGCTAAACCCAGGGGCGGCACACTCCTCGCTGCGGTATGCACCAGGTGAGGGTCTGGGGTGCCACTTTTTCTCTCCCTGGAGGAGGATCTGCTGGGGACCACAGCTCTCCAAGAAGGGACCCACAAGGAAAACAGGCTCCCCCAAAACCTGCCCTTGATAACATCAGGCCTGGCCAAATAGTATTTCTTTAAAAAAAAATTTTTTTTTGGTTTCATTTTATTGGATCAAGATTAAGAAAGCGCCAGCGTCTTAGAGAAGGAAAGCGAACGCCGCCGGGCACGCCAGCCTGGTGAGGGTCCCTGGAGCGGCGAGGCGCGCGGTCTACCTGGAGGCGCTGGTCTCGGCCAGGCGGTTGTTCATGATGCCCAGCGCGCCCACGCCGCCCGAGAAGCCGTTCTGGCGCGTGTTGACGCACACACTGCGCGGGTAGCCGTTGGCTGTCTCGGACAGCTGCTTCTGCAGCAGCGCCAGCGACACTTTGTTGGAGGCTGTGAGGTCGCGCATGGAGATGAGCTCGCCCGATAGGCGGCGGCCCTCGGCATCGCTGTCGCGGGCCGCTGGGTCTGCGCCGAGCGCGGCCAGGCGGCGGCGCAGCCGGGAGCCCGGGGTGATGGCGTTGCGCCGGGCCAGGGGCGCGCCGGGCGCTGGGCAGCAGCGTGCGCAGCAGCGGCAGCTCAGCTTGCGCAGCATCCAGTTGAGCACCTGCTTGATGAGGATGGAGATGACATTGAAGAGCGAGTAAATGCAGCACACGCCGAGCAGGATGAAGAGGAAGTTGCCCAGGCGGTAGAGCCCCTGGTTCCGGTAGGCGGCGTGCTGGCTGCTCACCAGGTCCCCGAAGCCGATGGTGCTGAAGGTGACGAAGCAGAAGTAGAGCGAGTCCATGTAGTCCCACCCCTCCACGCTGGTGTACATGGCCGAGGCGCAGCAAGACAGCAGCACGGCGAACAGGCCTAGGATCAGCAGCACGTGGTACACCGAGGGCTTCCAGCCCGCCAGGCAGTCGGCCTCCGATAGTGCAGAGCCACGACGGAAGGTGGCGGGCAGTAGGCCACTGCGGCGCAGCTGGCGCTCCCGGCAGGCGCGCATGATGAAGCCAGCAGGGAGATGATGCGCTCCAGGAAGAGGTTGAAGAACAAGATGGTCCCAGCACAACCGAACAGCCCGTAGGCGATGAGGAAGGCCTTCCCACCCACTGTTGCTGGGGTGGTCATGCCGAAACCTGTGGAGACAGAGCAGGGGTCACGAGGTCCTGGCTGGGCAGGTGGTCTCCAGCCGGCCCCGGGGTTGGGGGGAGCAGGCCTATGCAGGTGCTGATATGGCTTCTATCCTGAGTGGCATCACTCAGGTGGAGGGGAAACAGTACGTAGACATTTGTCTCCCTTGGTGGCACTAGACATGGTTCCTAAATCTGGGCAGCCCCTAAACTGATGGAGGAGCCCTGACTCCTCGTCCTGGGGACCTACCAATCAGTATGAGAGAGGCAGGATAGTCATTGGGAAGGACCCATCAGGACATGCAAAACAGAACAGCTGCCCTGGTGCAAACCACTGAGATACCCACAAACCAAACAAATGTCACCAGCTCTCCCATCCCCGAAATCGTTTTTAGGTACCAATGGCACACCTGGGCCTTGTTAGGACAGAATCCTTTGAAGGCTTCATTTTATCTGGGATTGCTGGGTAGAGGGTGTTCAGTCCAGATAGCTATATTGGATGGTCTCTGAAAAGGGGTTTATGAAACTGACAAAAGAACTGTTTGAGAATGAGTCCTCAACCTTCAGAGAGTGAGCGTGGCTCCGCCATTGGATATCAGCTCCTTCTCACCCAAGGACCACCCTTGATCACACATGTAGCCAAGGGAAAGGTTTTGGCCTAGCTGGGTCCTGCACTGCCATGTGTCTGGGGTCCTTTTGTCCTGGGAGGTCTGCAATGTGCCTGGGCAGCTGCTTAGTGCTTTGAACTCATAATTAAGTCCTAACTTACTCATTTGTTCAAAGCACTGTGTTTAAGGGAGATTCTTTATCAATTGATTTCTGCAGAAAATTTGGCTTCCCACCAGGATGCTTGGCCCATGCCATCCAGGGCAGTGCAGAGAGGCAGCTCTGCTCCTCCATCTTGTGCTCTCAGCCAGCTGTCGGCTGTGATGTCTTTGTAGGACCTATGTTTGCCTGATTCTGGTTATGGGAGAGGATGTGATCCCTTAGCATGAGGATCTACTGCTGCTTTGAGTTGAAAATGCATCACCTGAGTGGCACAATAGCACCTATCAACACCTCTGCAGCAGAAGTTCAGCGGCATCGTGGCTAATACATGCCCAATGTCAGGAGGTCTACCTATGCACTGTTTGTGGAGTCGGGCCAATTCTGGGAAAGGAGTGGCTTACTATTCCCCTAAAAATCCAGAGAAAAGTTTTTTTTTTTTTTCCAGGATAATCCCTTAACCTTGTATGCTAATCATTTTTTTAGATTTCCTACAGGAAATGCCCAATTTCCTGGCATGGCCTTCATCTTATGCTTACTGACTCAAGTTAGGAGAAAATCTTAAAATGATACTTCTTTTGAGAAAGATAGATTATGTCCTTAGATTCAGAATTTGGCCATAAGAGTGTGAAAAAAAAAAAAAACCTAACAAATTAGCAGTGTAACCAGGAACCTGATAAGGAGTTTTGCTATACTTTAAAGCCAAAGTCAAGTTCTTGAATTCATACAGAAGTCATCTCTGAATCAATATGACTATATGTGGAGTGGGAGTGTTTGTGTTTGTGTGTGTATGTGTGTGCATGTGTGTATACTTATAAAAAGTCCTAGATTGATAACCTGCAGCCTAACTAATTTATGGTCTATTCATACAAGGAAATACTATATATCAACGAAAAAGCATAAACCACTGCTACTTGCAACAACATGAATGAATCTCACAAAAGAATGTTAAACAAAAGGAGCTGAACACAAGAGAATTATTCCATTTATATAAAAATTAAAACTAGGCAAAACCGATCTACAATATTTTTTGAGGGGTGGAATCTTGGCTGGTAAAATTATAAGGGAAAGCAAGGAAGTGATTTTGATAAAGTCAGAATTGGGGTGGCAGGGTGTGGTGACTAGAAGGGAACTTATGGGGTGTCTGGGGTGCTGAAAATGTTCTGTTGATTTGGTAGTTTCATGGGTGTTGTGTAATAATTTGTCAAACTATGTATAAGTTTTTTGTACTCTCATAATAAGAAAAATGTCAAAATGCCTAGACTGTTAGAGCTGTGAGGGACCTTAATTCTGATCTCCTACTCAACTGTACAGGCGAGGGAGTAGGGGCAGAGGGGACATGACGTACAGCTTGTGGGAGACAGATGCCATGCACGTGTCCTGGCTTCTAGCCTGGTGCTTAGAACATCATACACAACACTGCTGCTACTCATGAAGGGAAAACAATACTGCTAGTAGGGGGATCACTTGGCTAAGTGATCAAAAATCCTGAGCATGGAATATAAATACTGTGCTTAAGAGAATACTGAATGGGATTTCCTTATTCTTTAAAATTTTCATCTAAAGTCTTAAAGCTAAGAGTGACATGTGATACGTTAGCCCTCATTCTAAAGAGAAGTTCTAGGTACATCTATGTTGGATCTGTTAAAACAGCAAAATTGGTCTGGTGACCAGTAGCCCCACCACCCACTTCCAGGCTAGAAATTATCCAAGGATAATAGGAGATGGTCTTGAAGTAGGAGGGAGTGTTGTGGCATTCCCAGGTCAAGAGATGATGGGGGGAGGTGATTGAGAGGCCCTCAGGCTGTAGCAAGTGTGGCCTGGCAGCTCACTTCCTGGTGGATGCTGGCTGAGCTGTGGACACTCAAAGGCTCATCCAGGAGCACTGGAGTGGAACATGGTGGGAGAGCCAGAGGTGTCTCCTGGAGTCTGAAGCTGTGCAGGAGAGCTCTCTGGGCCAGAGGCTGACCGGAGCAGCCCACACAGACAGGGGCGGGAAGAGGGCAGCAGTTGGGGCAGTCTTTGCTCCTAGGGCATCCTGAGTCAAGGATGTGTGTGAGTGACACGTGTCAAATGGACTCTGCAGAAGGCAGCCAGAGCTGAAGAGACTCCCCAGGAGGGCTGCTGTGTGATCAAGGGGGCCTGAGGGGCGGAGGGCGGGAGACAGCATGCGAGGTAGTCACAGGAAGCACTGCCCACTCAGGGAAAGATGTAGGGCAGTGGTCCCTGTGTAGGGGGGTGGTCTCCAAAGACCATATGGGCTTCATGAATGGGTCTATCTGTCTTAACAGTGGGCATCTTGGTGCCACCAGCAAAAGGATGATAGTGGCACCAGTGATGTAAGACCAAGAACAAGCAAACAGATGACCCCTCCCACACTGCAGGTCCCCAAGCCAGGGGCCAAGCCAGAGCTGAGGGAGAGACTGAGCTTTGATTAGAAGTGAATTTGAAGATTAGATTTAGATTGGAGTGGACATCTGAGAATAAGTCTCATTTTAAAAACTGCTGGTATTTAAAATTATTGGAAAAACTCTAGCATCTATCTAAGATATTATTAACGAATCCAAAGGGGAGTTCTTTAAAACCATAGATGAAGACAAAGCCATTTCCTGTGTCAGCCCATTTAATAAACTGGTTCCACCTGGACTCACTCTCGCTGTGGTGAAGGCCCCCCTCTCTCAGTGCCAGCCCCACAGGCCTCACCCTGCTCCCTGTCTGCAACCCATAAGGAAGGCACGCCCCTGATTATCAGACGAGGGGTCGAGGGGCCAAGTAGCTGCCATGACCCCACAGCCCAGAAATGGTGGAGCTGAGACTGAAACCATGGTCGGCTGGTGTCTAATATCTGCCCTTTTCACGACCCTAGACTGTCTTCTGAGAGCACCACGGGCCTCCATTCTTCTTAGAGACCCGAACTGCAGTCCTCCAGGCCTGGCAGCAGGAGATCACTCTTACACAGGGAGAGTGGTTGACCCTCAGTCACAACTCCTGTCCCCAAGAGTCCTCCCTCTTCTGGTGGCTCTTTCCACTGATCATTGCTGGGGAGAGGGACCACTGCTCATCAATTTTCCCACCAAGGCAGACTCACCCCCCTTCCCTTGGCACAGCTGAGACAGCAGGGCTATTCAAACCAGACTCACCCCAGGGCTTGAGGACAGCAGGAGGAATGAGGCACAGAGGGGACCACTGCTTCCAGCTGACAGTCCAGCTGGTTGCTCCCAGACTGGGGACTCATCTGCCCTGTGGGTTTCTCACAAGACAGGCCCTGCCTGACCTACCCCCGAGTCAAAGGCCATCTCCACTTTGAGGAGCATCCTCAGATTCCTCCAGACCCCTCCATGTCTGGACTCCTGGCTTCTGCCCCAGCACCCCCTTTAGAGTCTGGATTTCTTGCCGAGGACCTGCCTCTTCCCAGGTGATGGAACCCAGAATGAGACCCATTTCTCCACCGACCCTTCTCCTTCCCCACAGGGCTGTGGCCTTTGCTGAGGCTTCTACATGATGCCACCACCAGGTGTGCAGCCAGAAGACCAGCATCCACCTCTCATTCTTTTGTCCAGCAGACACTTACCAAGGACCTGGTTTGGCAGGCCTTGTGCTAGGCTCAGGGACACAGAAGAAAACCAGACAGATAACGTCCCTGCCCTCACAGAGTATATAGGCTGCCTTCTTTGAGATTTTGCACAGATCCCTACCCATCTTCTGCTGGTAGCTCACCCCTGGGCCACGTACAGCTTTTCCCTGCCACCCCCACATAGAGGCTGGGCCAGAATTTGTCCTGAGGTTTCCCCATGGCCATGACTGCAGGCCCAAAACGACACCAAATGCTTGACTAGCTGTGGCACTATTTGCCCAGAATGACGGGCAGGTCAAGAGGTTCTCTGAGAGCACAGAGGGCACCCAAGGCAAAAGTCCCTCTCACTGCCTCGATTCCAGAGATCTGGCTCCTGTGTCCACTTCACCTCCCTGTGCCTTCCTCCAGACCCTACTGTCAGCTCAGCTCCAGAGACAGGGTGGAGGGGGCATAGTCTACCCTCCTTCCTCATCGACTGGACCAAGAGGCTCAGAGCTCTGGGGGCACTGAGGCCCCGGGTCAGGCCTCTTGCTGAGGGAGGGCGGTAGGGTCCACGCCTGGTGCTGTAGCCTAGCCAGATGCTTCCCAGAATGGAAGAACAGTCCCCTAAGCGCTGGCAATCTGCGGGGAGCCAGGCTGACTCTGCAGAGGGGCCTGGAATTTTCAAACAGAGAAAAGGCATACCCAGCCATCCCGCAAATTATCCCCCTACCCCACTCACACCCTGCAGAGGTGTAATCTGTCCCCGGGTCTGCACCAAGCCTGCTATTTTGTTTATGCCACAATTGATCTGCCATCCCAGTTTGCAAAAAGCAGACACTTGGGGGCTTTATTATGCCACTTTGACAAAAGCTGTGAAGCTCATTCCCACAGCCTGTCTGGTGCCGCCTTTGCAAATGGGGCCCTAGTGACAGGGCCTCTGGAGTTCAGCTCAGAGAGCCTGGAAGCCAGATGGGGAGGCCAGTGCTGATCTGTATCGGGCCCTGGGTGGCAGCCTCTGTGCTGGACACTGGACACATGTCCTCTCATCCAATACCCCCAACCACCTTGTCATCAACCCCAACACTGCAGGCAAGGACATAGGCCAAGAAATGTGAAGGTATTCAACAGAATTACAGTTTATAAGTGGCTGAGCTGACCCTGAAGCCCTTTCTACTGCACCAGATGGGAAGTCTGGGCTCATCACCCCGGGGGAGGGGGGGCCTTTCTCACTGGCTCTGCCGTGTCAACTTGGAGAAGGGGAAATGTAATTTATATCCAATCTGGGATACTTTGCAGAGCAAATAATTACCCCAGGACAGCATGTGTAAACCAGGGCTGATATAAGCAACTGGAATGTATGATTAAAATGCAGATTCCAAGGCAGGACCCACTTCAGAGGCTTACTTAGAGATGCCCAGGAATCTACATTTTAACAAGTGTCCCCTGATTCTAGTGCGAATGGGCTAAAGCCCTTCTTTTAAGAAACAATGTTATACTGTATCCCTGATGACCCTACTGGTTGGAAACTGCCTAATTTCAAATATATATATTCATATATGCACAACTGAAGTATAGTTGATTCAAATATTTTGATTTAAATTTCTTTAAAAAAATTTTCAGCTTTATTGAAGTATAGTTGATATACAAAACTGAAGGTGTTAAAAATGTACACCATGATGGTTTGTCGGTTTAAATTTCAAGTGACTTAAAACCCTTGCTGTGGACATTGCAGCTGTTTTCTTAACAACCATCACCCACATCCCCTCCCCCACAACGTATAGCAGCCAGGCTCCTTGGAGAACTGACCCAACTCCAGGGGGTGCTCCATTAGTCTAGGCCAATCAGGATAATCCAGTCTCTTACCATGATTGGCTCAAGGATGGATAGTATTTCCATGGCTACAGAGATTGGCTCAGGAATGGGCATATGGTCCCATTCAGGCTAATCAGATGGGAGAAGAGTTTCCCTGATAGTTTCTGGGTTAAATGCCTCTCACTTTTAAAAGAGAACTGCCCTGGGTGTGGAGGGAGCAGGAGGTGGCCCCAGGAGTGGTTGGTGGCCATCTGCAGCCATGAGGAGCCAGCCTTAGATGAAGCTGACACAGCAGAAGTCTGAGTCAAGGTATCCTGAAAGAAATGAGTTCTTGATGACCCTAATGAGCTGTCAAATCAACCTGGCTAGGCTGCCTGATCTACCCTTGGACTTCCAGTTGCATGAGCCCATAAATCCCTTATCCTGCTTAAGGCTTCTGTGACATGCAACCACACTTCAACAGGTGCTGATGGTTAAAGGCCTGATTAAACATCCCAGGGTCAAGGAAATAGTACCAGACATGAACTCAAAGCTTTTACTTTGGTTGTAGCCTCTATCAGCCAAGTGATTGAAGCAAGTCATTTTCACTAACTCCTCTGAGCCTGGATTTCTTCATCTGTAAGATGTCAACCACCTGGTGTGAACCCTCTTCGTAAATTGTAATACAACCTTCCAAAGTGTGTTCCTCAAGATAAGATGGTAAGTAGATAATGGGAGGTGGGGGGAATTCCCATGATTTAAAAAAAAAAGTTAAAGTGAAACAGGTTTACTTACTGCAGGACTTTTCAGAGTGCTCATTGAGTTGATATGATTTATGAATCTAAGAGGGCTATGCTAACCTTATTCAGTATTCCCCAAACTAATTTGACCATTGAATGTATTTAATTACCTCAGGTGACTTGAGTATTTCAAAGAGTAGTCTTTGGGAAATGCTGTTCTCTACCCTCATGAAGAATTAAGGATGAGACATTTAAAAACATTCACAAGGATTTCCCATGTTTTAAACAAGTCACTGTGACGCCGCAATGCCTAGAAAAGGTCCTGACAGGTAGAATGTGCTGGGCCAAGTTTGCTGAGCGAATGAATAAGCCATTTCTCTACTAGTTTGGAGCAGTGATTCTAGAACTTGATTATCTAGGAACCACCTAGGGATGTTGTTAGAGTCTGGGGTGGGGCTTACAATTCTACAGTTCCCAGGTGAGGCCACTGAAGCTGATCAGTGAATATTATTTTAAGTACCAAGCACAGATGACTTTTAGCATTAATTACTTTTGTGGCCTGCCTCCACAATGAGATTGGGAACCCCTGTGAGTAGGGACCAAATCATGTTGGCTGTTTGGAACTGGGATGCTGAGGTTTGAATCCTAGGTCTACTACTTGCTAGTTGTGTGTCTTTGAACAAATTAATTAATCTTGCTGTGCTTCAATTATCTCATCTATAAAGTGGAGATGATAATATACCTTCCATAATTTTTGTATTAAATTGAGTCAATATATGCAAAACACTTAGAACAGTGCCAAGCACTTAAATGAGTCCTTAATAAAAGCTAGTTGTTATTCAGCTTCTATTCTCTACAGTGAACCAGGGAATTATGTATAAAGTAGGCACTGAGAATTACTTGTTGACTGAATAACTGAAAGTAAACATTTCAAGAACTTTTCAAAGATGAGAGTTAAATATCAGAGAGAGTGAAAAAGGTGAGATGTGGGGTCAGTGGACAGAGGAGGGGAACGGACCCATTAGGACTCATCAGATAAAATACAGGACTCCTGGATAAATGTGGAATTTCAGATAAACAATTTTGTTTAGTGTAAGTAGATCTCAAACATTGTGTGGGAAATATTTATGCTAAAAATGATTTGTTGTTTTTCTGAAATTCATATTTAACTGGTAGCCCTGTATTTTTATTTGCCAAGTCTGGCAACTCTACCCATGGCCCGACTTGTCTGCATGGCACACTCCTCTGGGAAGCCTCTCCCAACATCCCCATCTCCTGTGATGCTTTCTGACTGGCTGGAGGAGGGATTAACAGGCTTACTTCAATAGTCAAGGAGCCTAAAGCTCTCACAAGTGCCTCTCCCTCTACAGAGAATAGTGGGAGATGTAAGGTGGGCTGTGGGGCAGAGGGTGGGGCTGCCTTCAGGCAGCTCTGTGGTTGGAGCAGAGACACTGACTCTTGGGGAGAAGGAGGGAAGCTTCTGGAGAGGTGAGAGGTGTAAACTGCAACAAGATCAGTCACGTTGCTGGATGCCAGGCCCGGATGCTGGAGAAGCTTCTAGAGGTGCCAGGTGAAACTTTCACTCCGACAGAGCTCCTGCAAGTTCAGCCTGAGTACCATAAGGTGGAGATTCTAGCGTGAATGGGCTAAAACCTGTCCTGCCACAGGTTCACCTGCTCCATTGGCAAGAGTCTTGAAGGGTGAGTGGGATTTTGAAAGGGAGGAGGTAGAGGCTTGGGGTTGAGAAATGTGTGCTCCACTGGGAGCATGCTGTGCACAGGCCAAGGTGAGGGGCTGGGTGTGTGTGACAGGTTTGGGCTGCCTGGCTCCCCCTGGAGCTTGGTGTTTGGCTCACAGACAATGCTAGTAACTTGCTGATGGAGCTGGTGAACCTGTGGCAGGAGGACAAGATCTTGTAGAAATTTACAAGCTCTGGAAACGTCAAGCTGCAGGCGATAAATTCAGTGAATCTTCCTCCCTGTAGGCTTGGCAAGGGCCAACATCAGCTTTCTTGGAGTTGAGAGCAGGTGCTGTGGCGTCAGGCTCTGGCGCCTCCACTTGCTAACGGGGCGATGAGGACACTGTACTGCTCCCTCTAAAAATGGCCTGATGCCCGCCCACCTCTGAAGGTTGTTGTGAGGAGTAAATAAGGAGGTGGTTCCCACGTGCCTCCCACAGCACCTAGAACACGGCAAGTGCTCAAGGAGCAGCAAGCTTAACTGGGAAACACCGCGAGCGAGGCCTGGCCCTTACATCACAGCTGAAGAGCCTCAGGTGAAGCACGGCCTGGGCGAACCATGACTAGGAATTTTGGTGGCAAGGAAAAGCCCCCAGGAACACTCAAGATGACTCCACCACTAACTTGCTGTCCCTTCACTTCGCCAGGCCTCCGTGCCCTCAGAGTCCCAGGTGAGTGGCAGCACCCCCTCTGTGCTAGCTTCAGGCTCTGGCCCCTGTACTGGGTGGGAGGCACCACCTTCTCCATCCCAAGATTGAGTGTGGCAGTGGGGCAGGACACTGGAGAGTGGGGCTGTTGTGGGGAAGCTGAGGCTGTGGGCTGCTCCATTTGCCTGCTCGGGAGGATTTGTCTAAATTGTAAAGCAGATGGACAGACAGCTCCCTGAGGGCCGTGGCACTGGGTGCCTTCTCTCCATGGGCATAGCAGGGCTGGGCTCGTGCTAGGTGCTTCCTGACTCAGGACAAACCCAGAACACAGAAAAACGCAGGTCACAGGGATAAAGCGGGCCCTCCTCATTCTCCTGTTTGCTTTGCTCTTGACTTGTTCTTTGGGGGCCTTTGGGATGACCTTTGTTTGCTGAGAGCAGGAGGCGGGGTAGGGATGGCTGAGAGTGCTGGCCAGTGTGGGGAGTGGGGTTGGAAAAGAAGGCTGAACCCCACAGACTGCAGGCCAGTGGTTTTTTAACATTAGGAAAGTTTCGGTAATCTGGGAGTCATGGGCAAGCGACCTCGAGAACTGCTTTGAACCTCAGTGCTGTTTTCATTGCCGGTGGGGCTGATTGATCCTGCACTTCATCTGTGGGATTAAGGTTTTCTCTCCTCACCAGAAATCATTCAGCAAAATGAGTTATTAAAAGCCAGTTAACTACTCCTGCCTCCGGGTAGCGCCCGCCTAACAACCTCTCCCGGGGAGCAGCTGTCAAGCTCGGCCCTCAGAGCTGACTCATTTACATAGAGCCCGTCCTCCGTCCTGCCCCCCCAGATCTGTCCCTGTCTCTCTGATGACTAATCCTTTTCAGGGATGAGATCACCGCCCCTCCTGCCCACCACAAAAAGAGCAGAGCCCTAGCCTCAGCCCAGAATTTTGGGAGAAGACTGAATCCCAGGCTGGGTTAGGCAAGGACAGAAGTCGGAGGGACAGAAGTCTAGCCAACAATTGCCCAGAGTTGGGGCAGTGAGATGAGGAAAGCCCCAAAGCCCACCAGCCCCATCCTGGCTCCCCCCAACTCAGGGTCCCCACGCAGGGCTGTGGTGAGGCACAGGCCACCTCCCAGAAAGGCAGACAGACCTGCGGGGAGAAGGCAGGGCCATCGACCCCTGCTTGGAAGTGTCAATACAGTGTCAGTTGAATCACATCCTGCCCCAAACCTTGATCATAGAGGAGCAGATTTTTTAAAGGGAACCTAGTGATTCCTGTCAAGCAAAGACTCCTGCTCTCGCGTGCCCAGTGCCAACTCCCCTCAGTAGAGTCAGTTTATTCACCTGGAGAAGCACTCCCCATCCCTCCCCAGGGAGCTATGAGCCACAGTTTAGAGAGGATCTCTGCACCTGGGCTGAGGGGAGACATGTGGAAAGGGGCCAATGCCTGAGAGGCTCATGCCCTGGGGCCACTCTTCAGGGCTCTGGATCCATCCCACTGAGCTGGCCCCAGTGCCTTGCCACCTCCCCGAACCTCTCCTCACAGAAGGCAGCCTGGCTGGCTGCTCCAGAGGAGAAATCAAGCCAAGAAGGCATAAAGAAAACAAACCACACTTTAAGCTGCAGCCAGGGAAGGACTGTTGAGGGGCTTCGGGGAACACTGTGTGCCCTGCTGGCCCACTGACACGGCCCCTTGCCTGATAGCCTGGGAAACATGCGCGAGGGGCTCTGGTGGGGCCTGGCTGGGTCAGGAGGGCCTGGACTTGTGGCACCTGGAATGAAGCTAAGGGGTGAGGGGCGGGGGCTGGTTCCTACTGCACGTCCTCCTCTCAGGGGAGGGAGGGAGGGAGGTTGATCACTGGTTCATGGAAGCCCCACTCTGTACCCTGGGCTCTGCTGGTGCTTTCACAGATGTACCCCTAGAGCAGCCCCTGGAGGCTAGGGGAGTGTGCGGCTTCTGGTCATTGTTCAGGTATGGAAACCAAGGCTGGGGGAAGTACAATAACGAGGGAGAGAACACCACCAGCACTCAGGTCCCAAGCCCCGCATTCATGGCTCTTTCCACCTCTTAAGGCCTGATTTGGCCTCTGGCAAAACGTACCATGCAGGAGGGCTAGCTGTGGCCAAAATGCGCTACATTTTGCTGCTGCCCTGAGACTATGGTGAGCAACAGGAGGCAGAGGCTGGGGTTCAGAGGTGTTAAGGACCTTGTCCAAGGTCACAGAAAATGGCACAACCAGGATTCCAGTTCAGGTCTGCTGACACCAAATCCCACATTCTTTCCACCTCATCACTTTGCTTTTAACACCCTCCTCACATTGGCATAGAGAGACTTTGGTGGATTGGGACCCAGACTCCTGGTTTTCTGGAAATATTCTCCCTCCTTCTGGTCCATTCTGCACATTGTGCCAGATAGATGGCACTGAAGCACAGCTCTGCCCAGCTCACGCCACGTGAGCTCCCAAGTGCAGGAAGATCTGGAATTTCTTAGACTGGGATTCAAGGCCCCAACTTAATTTTCTAACATCATCTCCCCTCTTTGAACCTTCTTCAGGGCCAGGGGTTCCCTCACTGTTTCATACACACTCATACTCATCTACCAGGTAATTACTGAAAGCCTGCTCTGTGCCAGGCACGTGGAGAGACGAGGTGAGCAAGCTGGGCAGAATCCCAGCCTGGAGGACCTAGTGTCCAGCAAGCACACCACGAACATTCCCTCCTCCATGCCTTTGCACCCGGCGTTCCCACCTCTCAAGGTCTGTATCGACTTATTTCCTTTCCTGTTCACCTACTGAATCACATTGGTCACCTGACAGCACTTTTAGTTCATCAGACATCTAATTATGTGCTGCTCAAAACAGCCCCTGTAGTATTGACTGTGGCCCCAGACCATTATTTAACCCTGTGTGTTTCTGTGTTCCCTTGCCAGTGAGGACGTGGCCCATGTCTTAGGTTTCCTCTCAGCTTTTATAGTGCGAGGGCTCGAGGAATAGCTGCTAACTTCCTGGTGACACTGGCAGTTTGTCTAGCGACTACAAGCAGGTTTCATATCAGAAATGTGGTTTAAGTTAATTCACCTAACGTGTTTTGGGACCTGCTGTGTGCTGGGCGTTGGGGAGAGGAGCAATACTCGGAGATTCAGTAGTGTCCGTACCTGCAGCTGAAGGCTGCCAGGAACACACCAGCAATGGAACAAAAGTGAGTCTATTGACTCACTGTAACAAGGGAGACTGTACCCTGTGGGGAGCTGGGGGCATCTCAGTCAGCAGCTATCAGGAAGGACTCATTTAAGATTTGGGCTTGAGTCAGTGACTTGGGGGAGGGCTCAAGAAAGCAGAGCTTTGCTCTGGATTAGATGCTGCCAGGGAGCAGGGGTAATTCTGGGATTGGGTATCTTAATAATTCTTACCTAGAAGAGGGTAATAACGGGGCAAGGTCAAAGCTGTGATTGGTAAAGCAGCAGCAGGCGCTCATGTTAACCAGATGGGGCTGTTTGGTCATTTTTGTGGTTTGGATAATATTCTTATGTGGTCTGTGGGTTCAGACATGATTATGGGTGAGTGGTTTTGTTTTTCTCTCACTCCACGTTGGTCACAAGATGGCCTTGTCTGATATAGATGTCCTCAGAAATTGCTTATGTTCAACATCAGAACACCCCCACACCACTCCCCCATCAACGCATAGCTGCAAGAGCCGGGCCAGCTCCTAGCTCTCAGAGACTGCTTTTGTCTTTCTCAAAACACTTGTGCACTTAGCATTCCATAAGATGCTACTCATTATTTCTTTTTAGAGAAATTCCTTCCAAGTCTTCCAATTTATTTGCCTGTGTGTGTGTGTGTGTGTGTGTGTGTGTGTATGCACATGTATTTAATTCCATAGGTGGAGCATACTCTAGGTTGTGAAAATATGGATGATTTTTATTTCTATTTTCTTTATGCTTTTATAAATATTTCACTTTTCCTATGGTGCAAATGGGGTAGTTACTACTTTTGAAGCCACAACTTTTCTCCCAAGAAGCATTGTTATTTTTTTAAATTATAAGTAAATAAGAATAAGACCTGTGTTCTCAAGAGAATGGCCATGATACCCTGTGAAAATGACAGCATGGGAGACATCACGGGATCCCAGGAAACAAGAGAAGTCTGGGCGAGTTTCCTAGAGGAGGTGCTACTGGCGGAGTAGTAACGATGCCTTAGCCAAGCAGGTGGGAGAGAGTTTGGGAGATCTGGGTTGGAACATGGATTCAAGGGTCATGTGGATAAGACTTCCCAAGAGCATGTACAGTATAAGAACAGGGGCCCCTGGGGAACCCTAGCATTTAGAGGGCAGAAGGGGAGCCTGTGAAGGAGGCTTTCATTCACTCAACAGATACTTACTGAGGGCCCACTATCTGTCAGGCACTATGCTAGGCCCTTGGGATTCAAGAGTGATCCAAACAGACAGCATTCCCTGTCCTCACGAGGCTTTCATTTCAGCATGAGGGATGCGTAATAAAAAACAAACATAATATGCAAGTAAACTACGTGGTGTATTAGAAAGTGGTAAGTGCTGTGGAAAGAAGGAGAATACCACAGAGTTGGCTGAGGGGCTGCAGAGGGAGGAGGCAGGTTACAGCACTGAGTGAGGCAGGCCTTGTTAAGGAAGTAACATCTGACGAAGGACTGGAAGGAGGTGACATCTGGGGCGGGGGGTCAGAGTATTGGCAGTCTCCCAGCCAGAGCAAAGGCTCTGAGGCAGGGAGCTGGAGGCAGAGGAGAAGAGAAGAGGGAAAAATAAAGGAAACATTGGGCAGAGAGATTAGTCAGCAAATCTCTCATGGACACTCTCAGGGCAAAGTTTAAGTTACACAAATGCCCCAGAATATGAAAAAGCTTCCCACTCTCACTGGATTTTAACATGAGGGATAAAGAGATAAACAAGTGGTTTTATACAGAGAGGAAGAACTATAATAAATATTCAAGTAGATTTCAAGGGACAGCTGAGATGCTGAATATAACTGTCTTTTTTTCTCTGTGAGCAGAATCCCATGCCATTTTAGAAGGTATTAAGATGATAAGAATAACCATCAACATTTTTAATATCTCTGGACAGTGTATGGAGCAGATTGTTATGTCTTATCTCATTTGGTCATCACCACAACTCAGAAAGAGAATGTCATCATTGTCCCATTTTGTAGATGAGAAAATTGAATCCATGGGAAATAACACGACATAAATGGCTTCTTCCTTGAGTCTGAGCCGGTCTTCTATCCCACAGCCTCATCTCTCAAGCCTATAATCTTTCAATTGTAACAAGGGAAATATTTGAGGGCATATTAGTTTGTATTTTGTATGCAGTATTTATATGCTCTCAATCAACATTTATCTACTAAAAATTTTACATGACAGTGATAAAAGAAGAAGCCACTCTCTGGCTGCTGTGTTGGGGACAGCCTAAAGGGGCGGGTCGGGCAGTCCTGGTCAGAGGCTGCAGCATCAGAGAGGTGGGGTTGCTCAGAGCAGAGCAGTAGCCGAAGGGTTAGACTCAGAAAGGGAGACCAAAGGGAGAGCACAGACGCAGGAGAGAATGAAGTCACTGAAGTCAGAGGAGGCAAGTGGTTTGAGAAGCAGGAATGATGGGGTGAGGGGTCAGAAACTTATAGAAGGGTCTAGTAAGATGGAAACCTGACAGTTCCCCTGGGATTTGGCATGCTGGGAGGAAGCTGGCTGTAGGCATGAGAGGAGGGAGCACAGCCTCATGGATGCCAGGCTTCAGGGGCACCATAAGGGGAAGAAATGGACACTGAGGGGTTGGGTGTAGGGGAGAGACTGCCTTTGAAGCAGCCTATGGGGAAAACTGGGACACCCGCACCTGGGAAGGCCAGGGCCAAGTCAGGCACTTCACTTACTTTACCTCCAGGAGTGTTACGGATGGAATGTTTGTGTCCCCCCCAAAATTCATAGGTTGAAGCCCCAACCTCCAATGTGATGGTGTTAAGAGGCGGGGCCTTTGAGAGGTGATTACATGAGGGTGGAGCCCTCATGAATGGGATTCATGCCGTCGTAAAAAGGGCCCAGCTCTCTGTCTCTGCCTTCCTACCATGCAGCCATCTGGAAACCAGGGAGCAAGCCCTCACCAGACACTGAATCTGCCAGCGCCTTGATCTTCAACTTTACAGCCTCCAGAACTGTGAGAAATAATGTCTAAACCACGTAGTCAGTGGCATATTTGTCATAGCAGCCTGAACAGACTCAGGGAGGTTGAGTAATTTGCAGGAGTATCAGAGTACAGTGGTTAAAATCCCCAGCCCTGGAGTCAGAGATCTGGATTGTATTCAGCCACCACCTTCACTCAGAGCTGCTGGCCAAGCCTCCATGTCCTCATCCATCAGATGGGGACAGCCACCTCACAGGGTGACTGCAAGGATTGGAGGATGGCTCCTTTACTCAGCAGGGTACTTGGCACAGAGGGAACAGTCAGTAAATATGCTTATTATTAAAGTTACACGCCCCACAAAGGGCAGAGAGGGGAGGAGGCCTAGCTGGGCAGACCTCTATCTTGGAGAAAATACAAACAATGGATCTAAAATTTCATAACTGCATGTCAGATCGTGCTTTTAAGGCATTCATGTCAGTCTTAGTCCATTTGGGCAGCTATAACACAATTCCACAGACTAGAAATTTAGATCTCACAGTTCTGGAGCCTGGAGGTCCAAGGTCAAGTCCCTGGCAGACTCAGCATCCGGTGAAAGCCCTCTTCCTGGCTCATTATAGTGCATTTTTCACTGGGTCTTCTCGTGGTGAAAGGGGCAAGGGAGCTCTCTCGGGCTTCTGTTATAAAGGCGCTAATCCCATTCCTAAGGGTCCTGCCCTCGTGACCTCATCACTCCCCAAAGCCCCACCTCCTAATAACACCTTGGGGGCTAGGTTTCAACATACAAATTATAGGGAGACACAAACGTTCAGACCATAGCACTCCCTCACCCGTGCACTCACCTGGTCGTTCACTTTTATAACATCATGAAGTGCCTACTGGATACCAGTTGTGAGGTGTGTTTGCTGGGCCAACGGGCTCAGTGTCTGGCCTGGAAATGGGGAGGGCACAGGCTCACCCCATTAGGGACTTGAAAGAGAGCCCAGAGCAGTAAGTCCCCTCTTGTGAGAACTCCAGATGCCATCTCTCTGTTAAGTCAGATCATCAGCGAATAGCAACCGTGGACCATATTATCCCACTCCCCACAAAAATGACTTCGCTGTGATTTAAGGTTTTACTTCATGCCTTTAGGAAGTGATGGTTGAAACATCCATTTGAAGACTATCTTTTGCAAAGCCAAAGGGGAAAAAATTGCTCATGTCCTTATTTAAAGACTCATGAGATTCTTTTCTCCTTGAATTCAAGATCTAAAGGGCTGGTTTCCTAGGGGCAGTTGTTCACTTGCTGCCTTTGAATGACCCCTGAGCACCCAGTTCGCCTGCTCAATAGAAGCTTGAGCCCATGCAGTGATCAATTGCTATAGGACTATGGGTGCAACTGTCATCAGTTCTGAATTATTTTCAGCTCCCTTCCTCCTTCGCTTGTCCTCTTCCTCCTATCTATAAGATCGCTGAGCACCTGCTATGCTCAAGCACGGTGCTCAGACACAGCCCTGCCCTCTCAGAGCTTACAGTTCCGCTTATTCTAGTTTTATTGCCTAAATTTGTTCAAATCCTTAGTAGAAGTGAGCTGGCTTTTAGTCATCTATAATAAGCAAAAGCAATTTCCAGAAATCTCCAAGTCACAATAGTCCCACCAAATACATGGCATTTCTTTCTCTAAGGTGGTCTTGAAAGTGCAGACCAACACTCTGTTACCTAGGAGGGTCCTGACAAGTTTCAGTCTGAAGGCAGGGGAATGGCCTCAATGACCTCTTGTCTCCTCAAGATTCATATGTTGAAGTTCTGAGCCTCCTGTATCTCAGGATGTGACTGGATTTGTAGAGAGAGCCTTTTGAGCAGTAAAAAGGTAAAATGAGGTCATGTAATAGGCCCTAGTCCAACATGACCGGTGTCCTTATAAGAGGAGGTGAGGATGCAGACACGCACCAAGGGAAGACCATGTGAGGACATAGTGAGAAGGCATCCATCTACATGCCAAGGAGAGACGTCTCAAAAGACACCAAACCTTGATAACCTTGGTCTTGGACCTCCGGCCTCCAAATGGGAGAGAAGTAATTTCTGCAATTTAAGCCACGCAGCCAGTAACACTTTGTCACGGCAGTGGGAGCTGGCTAACGCAGCCCCTGTTTGCTGGGCTGCAGAAGCCCTGCATTGCTAGTTCTGCTTTCTGCAGCAGCAGAGGCTGCAGGGAGCTCAGATGCAAAGCTTAGTTTCTGAGCCTTGATCAGGAGGCTGTGTTTATATTTATCCTGCTAACTGCAGGGGACTGTTTCTACCCAGAGCAATAACCTCCCGGGTGAGATGGGGGCAGCCAAGGAACCAGCTGCCTCTGTCAGGACGGGGGATTCCTCCAGCAGGGACCACACCCCCCAGACCCCACGCTTCTCAGGTGCTCCCCCCTTGAGGCTCTCTCTGATGTCCAGCTCTCCTAACCCCCACAGCAGGCTCGGGCTCCCAGGCCAGAGTTTAGTCTTCCTGGTGCACCTGTGGATTGTGAGGAGGCTGACTGCTGCTCACAACCTCTCCAGAACGTGCCCAGCCCAAGGACTTTGCAAATGAGTCATGATGCTCATCTCACTTAGAGTCTTTTGATTGGTAGTCAGACCTGTTATCCATTGCATCACTGGCCAGATACTAATCCCACACAGATTTAACACAATACCGGGTATTTAGTAGATGCTCAATAAACAGAATAAGAAGGGTTTTTTGGGGGGGGGGGTTTAAAAAAATTAGTCTAGACTTATACTTTCATAATCCTTAAAGTGCCTCTGAGGAGAGGGTCTCCTACGAGTGGGTCCCAGCAACCCTGAGCTGTTCTGAGGTCCTGCAGCCAGGCTGGGCTTTCAGGAGCCTCAGGGAGATTTCAGCTGGACCCTGGCCACACTGGATAGGTTCTTGTTTTATCAGAGAAATCACTGGGACCCTTGAGGTCCTAGGAGGGATAGTGTGAGGTGAGAGTACGGAAACCGGGGGAGGTGTCCAGGCCTCTGCTGCCTGCACGAGGCCGAGTGTGCAGGAAGCCAGCACGTGCCATGGGGCCATGCAGGACAAGACAAGGAGAAGCCTCCAGGTGTTCAGCACTGGCTGGAGGAAATGCTTTCTACCCCAGTGAATAAATACATGAATCAGTCTACACACCGACATGCCATTATATGCTCTTTAAAGGAATTATTTGAGGTGGGAATGTCAATTTACTTGAGCAGGATTGTCCATGTAACTATGAAAAAAAGAGCTTCCAGGGCCTTATATAGCAGACCCTTTCACCACCACCAGCTACAACCCCACCACAACAGCAAAGAAGACAACTACTTTTTTTTTTTTAAAGCCCTGTTCACTGCACTGCGTCACTTCCCTTTCCAGGCTTCTGTGGGGTTTGTGGTTTTAGAGGATATTTTCACACACAGTTTATATATCTTTCCCCTAGCCATCTATGATGGTGGTGCTATTATCCTGTTTTCAGATGCACAATCTGAGGCTCAGAAAGGCATGGTCTAAGGCAAATAAGTGGTGGAGGTGGTGTCAGAATTCGGGTCAGTGACCCCACGGTGTTTGGCCCTCCCCTTGCCAGTCTGTGACAACACTGTCTGGGGCTTTCAGAGCAGAAACCTGTGGAAAGTTCAGCTGTCCTGCTGGGTACTCCTGCCCCATGGCTGGATAGACACCCTAGAAGGCAACAGGATGTTTTCCCCCAGGCATGTGCCCTGTCGGCTCTTTGGGAGAAAGGACGGTCCTGAGGCCCTGGACACTGCCCCTGGACTGGTCTTCTAGGAGCTGGCCAGCAAGCTGGGGTGGGAATGGCTGGTCCCCTCCTCTCCCCCTGCCGCTGTGATTCTGGAGATCTGCGGAAGGATGTTCAACATTTTTAAAGTCTCTGTTTCCCATCCCTCTGCCAAAGAGTGGGGCATTGTCCACCAGCTTCAGTGCTCATATCCATTCTACCACCAAGGGGAGGAGGGCAGAGCTGCTTTTCAGCAAGGAGCCAGGAGGCTGCCCCATCACTGCTCCCCAGAGCAGAGTCCCCCAGATGTGGTGCCGAGTCTCCAGGGCCTGCCCTCCCTCAGCTTTTGGTGGCAGCAAAAGGCCAAGCAACATTCTTGAAACCTCCAGCGTCACCTCTTACATTTAGACTGACTCCACTGTCTCAAAGGAGGCAGACCTTGTCGACCCTGATGTCAGATACACAGACATACCCACACCCCTGCTTTGCTGCCCCGACCCCCCACCTCCCCCTCAACATACACATGGTGTCTCAGGGATAAAACAGGCTGAAGGAATTCTCATCATATTAATTTTTAGCATAGTCTCAGCCAGTCCATCAAGGCCTCATAGTTCAGGGAAGCCCTGCATCTCTGTGTGCGCCCTGCACCATGTCAGCTCTGAATGACAGGGCTTGCTTATTGAGAACAGCACCTGGGAAAGCCTTTCTCTTTCAAACGCTGCCTTCCCAGGCCCTTGAGATGGCCAGCACCATTGTTTTGTGTTCTTGCTAAAACATATCACTCTTGTGTACTTTCCTGTCTGAGTAACACAGAGATTGCAAAAACTATAATTTCCTGGGATCTGTTTTAAATGCCCTTTGCTGGCAGACGTGGGCTCAGCATGAGCTCTCTGTAATTTTCCAGCCTTCTAAACGGCCCCCCTGTAGCTAACACGTATCACGCACCAAACATAACCCACCCTCTTTCTACCAACCCACCCCAAGCCAATTACTCATTCACAGAGTCTTTAGCAGCACCCTCCTGGGGGTCCTTGGCTAGGTCTGGGAGGGATGCAGTCATGCTTCTGAGAAACTATAGCATGTCCTCTGCAAGGAATACTACATATCCAACAACAGGGATGCTTGAAAAGTTTGTTTCTACATTATGTGTATAAAAAGCAAGACTGCAAATTTTTGTCCAGAAAAAAAGATTTGTGGTGGTGCAGATGTGAGGATTTTTTTTTCCTTTCACTTCTTTGTGCTTCTTTTTCAAGTGTGCTAATGAGCATCCATTATTTTCATGAATTACACACAACTCATTTTATCATTTTTTTAAAGTCAGGATCAGACTCCATGGTGGGGTGGGAAGTCATTCATCTCTGAGAAAGTAAGGCAGCAAGGGGTCAGGGCTGAGTGGTCACATAATCACTGATAGAAGCAAAATGAAGAAGGAGGGTCGTTGAAGTCTGTATCATCAGGGTGGGCTCTGTAGAGGAAGTGGCCTTTGAATGCCACGTGGATTGTGGGTCAGTGCAGGGGGATGGACAGGAGAGGGTATTCTGGGCAGAGGTAACTCTGTACTAAGGACCCAGAGGTACGCAATACCAGGTCTAGTTTGGTGAGAGCTGAGGGTGCAGCAAGGGGAATGTTAACTACCCTCGGGCTTGTAGGGGCTAAGGCCAGTGTGCAGAACCCTGACACTGTAAAGGAGGGTCCCCTGGAGGAAACCAGGGAGGCTGCTGCCAGAGGACAGGCCCTTTGGGAGGCCTGGATACAGGTTCCTGTCTTTCCACGATTCAATCACTTATTAAGTACCTTTTATGTTTCTAAATTCCTCATCATCCAGGCAGCACAAACTCTGCCACCCAGGGAAGGGGGGAGGCGGATGGCAGAGGCAGCAGGCCCACCTGGGTTAGACTCTCAGTTCCATCGCTCGCTAGCTCTTTGGATCTGAGAAAGCTGTTTAACTTCTCTTTGCCTCAGTTTCTTCATCTGTAAAACGAGGGTAAGAATTGTACCTACTTCCATCGGAGGTGATGAGGATTACAGCACTTAGCATGGGAAATGTTGACCATTTGTGGTAAACTGTTAGAGAACAAGGAACAGGGTGTCTAAGATGGGACATAAGGAAGAATCGAGAAGAGGAAGGCAGTAGAATGAATAAAAAACCCAGACTGAATTTCACTAAGCTTCTTTTGTTTCCTTTGGGGAAATAATTTGCTCAGGAGGCCAGCTGGCATTACCTCCCTGCTCTCTTGGGGAGGAATCCACCCCACATTAACCTCCCAGAGAAAGACAACTATGGACCGGACCGGACTGATGGGGAAAAACTGTAAAGGAAGCAGCACTTAAGGGCCCCAGGAACAGCCCTTCCCCCATTCAAAATATCCAGTGGCTTCCCAGGGCCTTGCACTGTGGGTCCCAGTCATGAGGCTTGGAATCCTATGACTCTGCAGTTACTGCAAAGGCATCTGAATTGATTTGTTCAGTGAGTATTGTTCTCAGCTGTCATAACTTTCTTGTACATGCTTGTGCTCTGGGTTTCCAAACATATATAAATGGTTTTATGATGAGGAAAAATGCATTTAGAAGTGGTACTGAATTAGTTCAGAGGACTTTATGGATCAATATGTATTTTCCATATTAACGAATGGATACTGAAAGTGTATGTGACTTCTGTCGTGTGGGTTCTGTAATAATATTTCTAGCTTTTAAAGTGATCCTCACATTTAAAAAGGCTGGGAGACTTCAGGTTTAAAATGATCATCTCATCACCTGATGTTATCTACTCTCCCTCCTAAGAATCTATTGAAACGATGATAAAGGGATATAGAGGCACAAACAATGAGAATGGGGAGAGAGATTTCCAGTGGATGAGGAATTTCAACAGACTTTGCAAAGGTGAACTGGCAGGTGAGAGAGTGGTGACCAGTGAAGGTGGGAGCAGCTCAGAGAGGGTTCTAGCTGAGGAGGGGAGGGAGACAAGCTGATCCCAAGAACCCTGGGGAGACTAGGGTCTGGGCAACGTGGCACAGATAATGGCTGGTGGCTCACCTACTGACCTAAACAGAAGCTTGAGTCCACAAGCCCACCTATGCACACAGAGCTGCCAGTCTGAGTTTCGATTCTAGTTCTTAAGTGTGAGTGGACAGCCACAGTTCAGACATCAGAGGAAAGCCTGGCACCTCTCCCTCCAGCTCAGCTCTCCTATCTCAGTCCCCATCTCTCTTCATCTTCAAAACCACTAAGGCTCCATCTTCAGATCGCTTCTCTTCTGGGTTCCACAAGCTCGCCCTAGGGCTCCTTGGTTCTGACCTTGGCTGTATATTGGAGTTACCTGAGGAGTTTAACAAAATATGAATTCCCAAGCCCTACCCCCAGAGAGAATGATGCATTTGGACTGGTGGGGTAGGGGCTGGGGTGGAGGAGATAATCTGGGCATCAAGACTTTTAAAGGCTCCCCAAGTAATTTTAACATGCAGCCAGGATTGAGAGCACTGTCCTAGCTGATATTTGGTGGGGCTTTAAATAACACACAGAAGAGGGGGTCTTATCCTTACCTGCACATTAGAATCATCTGGAGAACTTTTAAAAATATCAATTCCCAGGTCTGACCCCCGGAGATTCTGACTGAACTGGCCTAAGGTCAGGTCTGAACATTGACTTTTTTAAAAGTTTCTTTCTTTTTTTAAAATTCATTTTCATATTCTTTTTAACCATAAGTTGCTACAAGATATTGAATATAGTTCCCTGTGCTATACAGTATAAGTTTGTTGTTTATCGGATTTTGTGAGGATCCTCCTGTATTTTGAAATGAGAGACACTCTGCCAGAGTTCAGTAGGTGTTCTATGTGATTCAGTGGGTCTGTGGATGTAATTCTTGGTGTATTTGTGGGAAAGGGTGAGCTGTGAGTCTACTATGCCATCTTGGCTCAACCCCCTTTTTTAAGTTTCTTAAGTGATTTGAGTATCACTGTAACCAGGGTTAAGAACCAATGGTCCATCAGCTCACAAATCCTAAATTTGGATCTCAATCCCAACTGCCTAACTGACATCCAATTTGAAGTCTAAGAGACATCTCAAAATAAATACTTTAAAAACTGAGCTCTTGATTCTCATCTCCCTCCCAATCACCCCTTCCTTGATTCTTTTAAAGCTTTTCTTATCTCAGTAAATGGCAAGTCCATCCTTCCAGTTGCTAAGGTCAAAAGTCTTAGAGTCCTTTTTGATTCTTTTTTTTTTAATCTCATACTCTATATCTAATCTATTAGCAAATCCTACTACTCTACTTTCAAAATATATCCAAGATCTAACTCTTGATTTTTGCTTCAGGCCATGAGGGAATAGCTGGATCTAGACTTCCTTCCCAACATAAACAACTAGGAAACTGGATGAAATTTATGAAATAGTTATTTTCAGACACTGGAAAACAGGTAGTATAAGATTCTGGTCCCTGAGAGAAGGAAACAAACAAGGTGAGACCTTTGACTGCCCTGGTTTTCTGTTTGGAGGCAGTTTTCAGAAAGCAATAAGAGAGGGGGGAATCAGAACTCAGCAGTCTCACTGAATTGAGGAAACAGAGATTTGAGTTCAGGGAAGACAAGGCAGCTACAAAACAAAAAAAGCAGACTTGCAGGGTAACATACTGTGGAGAGGAAGGAACTACCAAGAGAAAGAGCTCTGGAAATCTGTGCAGGGGTTCCTCTGAGTATTTGGTTGAATAATAGTCTGTGCATGTGTAAAGTGAAACTCAAGACTAAGGGGGAAAAAACTTTCAAGATAGAAGAGTTCTCAGAGAGCTGTAAGTCAAACAACTCCCAGAGTTCTCACAGACCAGGAATCACCTGAGTTCCCACCAACCAGGGTGGAGAGCTTGTAGTGAATACACAAGTCATTCAGTAGAGCCCCAGAAAGGTTATGCCCTAATACTGTGGTTAAACTAGTCCCAGGGAAAAGTCTCTTTTAGATCTGACTTTAAAAAGCTTAAAAACAAGCCTTGAAAAAAGATCAAATTTATCTATAAGTAGCTTATCTATAAGTAACTGTCTGCCATAACAGAGTCCAACCCTGTTTAAAGGAGTACAACATAATCAAACATCAAAAATGGAAAACTCACAATATTCTAGTCTCTAATAAAAAGTTATGAGACATGCAAAGAATAAGGAACATGTAATCCACAAACAAGGGAGAGATCTGTCAACAGAAACAGCCCTGGGAATGGCAGAGATTAGGGAATTAGTGAAGACATTTAAATATTTGTTATAAATGTATTAAATATGCTCAAGGATTTCAAGGAAAAGGTGAACATTATGAGAGAAATGGAAAAAATATAAAAAGAACTAAGTGGAATTTTAGGAATATAATATTTGAAATGAAAATTTCACTGTATAGGATTAATAGTAGATTAGACACTGCAGGAAAAAAAGATTGAACTTGAAGACATAGCAATAAAAACTATCCCAAATGAAGTACAGTGAGGGGGAAAAGAAGACTGAAAAATAAAAGAGAAAGCAAAAACAAGAGCCTCAGTTACCTGTGAAACAATATCAGGTGGTCAAACATATATGTAATTGGAGTCCAAAAAAGAAAAAAAGATGGTGGGGCAACAAAAAGATGATTTGAAGAAACAATGTCAACATTTTTTCAAAGTTAATAAAATGTATAAACACAGAGATCCAAGAAATTCAGTAAGCCCCTAGTAGGATAAACACACACACAAAACTATACTGAGCACATCGAAATCAAATTGCTGAAAATCAGGGATGAAGAGAAAATCTTAAAAGTAGCCAGAGAAAAAAAAGGCACATCACTTACACATAAACAAAGATAAAACAAAGACTTCTTGTCAGAAACTATGCAAGCCAGAAAACAACCTTTAAAGTGCTGAAATTAAAAACAAAAAACAAAAGAACAGCCCTTCAACCTAGATTTCTATACCCAGTGAATGTATCTTTTCTGAAAAATATTCTGAAAGATCTAATCACTTTTCTCTGGCACTGCCCATCACACTCTTGTCCAAGTCACCACCATATCTCATCTGGAATATTTCAAGCCCCTCCTAACTGGTTTCCATGCTTCTATACTTTCTCCCCTACAAATATAAGGTCATCTCACTTCTCTTCTCACAACCCTCCAATAACTCCCCATTTCACTCAGAGTAAAATCTGAAGGCCTTGCCATGGCCCATAGACCCTGCTTGATCTAGTCCTTGGCTATTGTCTGACTTCACATTCTAACACTCTCCCACTTGACCCTCCTTCAAACACTATTCTAGCCACATTGGTCTCCTTGCTGCTCCTCCAACACACCATGCAAGCTCCTGCTTAAGGACCATGGCACTTGCTGGAATAGTCTTCCACCAGGTAACCACATGGCTTTCTCCCTTGCTTCACTCCATGTCTTTGCCCATGGGTCATGTCATCAGAGACCCTTTTGGATCACCCTGTCAAGAAAAGCACCCCCACTTTTATCACTCCATTCTGTTACCCTTTTTGTAGCATTTCTCTGTCTGACACTTGTTTATTTGTTGCCTGCCTCCCTCAACAGGAATGTTAGCTCCATATAGTGGGGACTTTGAAGCCTTGTTCACTGCTGTGTATAGAATGTGAAATCAGTAACACACATACACACACACAAACACATACTGCATCCATACCTTAAGTTTGTTCTGGACTCAATGCATAAAACATTTTGGTGCCAGTTCTAGGGAAGGCAAGCCATTGGTTGAAAATATAACTCTTAATCACAGGCTGCCCAGTGTATAGACCAGAGGGGCTGGGAGGTGCTCTAAATACCATGTGTGTCACCACAGTGGCACCACTCTGGGGTTGGAAACCCTGGAAAAATTACAAGGGAGAAGAGCCTTGCAGATGCTGGCTCATTTAATCACATCACACAGAGAACTGGACCCCTCCCTGTAGGGTCTGCATCAGCTCTTTCCTCTGTGCTCAGCCCAGGGGAGAGGGAAGGGCCAGGAACTGGGATAGAATTAATTAGAGTACTCAGCTCCAAGTCTGAAGCTAGGGTGCCCTTCAGCCATAAACAGCTATAAAAGAAGAAATTTTATGGAAAAACATTTTAAAAAAAGATATAAACCAGGGATTTAGAAGACGGTTAAAGTGATTCTAGGGACAAAGGAGCCATGAATTAAGGTCGTTGCTACACACCAACCTCTGTTGCATTCAGGCCCTCATTCTCTGGTGCCTTTCTCACTGCATGGCACCGGAGGCTGCCCTCAGCAGTCTCTGAGCTGGGAGGGGAGGGCTGACCTGCTGAACCCAGCTTTGGAGGAGGGGCTTTCTCCTCCGGCCTCAGCCTGGCTGCACTCCGCACCCACTGTGCAGCTGCAGCATCCTGTGCTCCCTTCCTCCCACTGTTAGACATGCACACAAATCCCTGGCTGCATCGTAGAGATCCCCAGGGCCACAGTCAGCCCCTTTGCCTGGATCTTCATGTGTGACCTTGATGTCAAGAAATGGGAGAGGAAGAGAGTGAGACCCAAGATTAGTGGGGGTCATATTGAGTCATGCTGAATGCTGGCCACTAGATCATGCCATTTGGCTCCTGAAAACATCTCTCACGCCTCCTTTTCTCCTTTCCAAAGGCCACAGGATCCTTGGCCTCTATCCCTAACTCCCTCCACCCAAATCACTCTGCATACAAATATTCAGCATCCTCTGGCTGTCTCATAAACAAGTTAACAAGCGTTTATTGACCCTCGGCCTATCATGTGAGGGTCCTCCCCACGACCCAGTGAGGCAGACATCATTGTGCGAAAGATTTGTACACAGCTTCCAAGTTGAACGTGCCAAATTCTGCTCTTTGTTCAAAGTGTGTACACCAATAGCTATAAAATAAAATTAGAACTATCATATCATGAGCCACTTAGAGCTCATGAAGAAACAATATACATTGGCAATCCTTTTGAATGAGTCTGGAAGCACGTGGCAGTTCAGAGATGAATATTACAAACTAAGTATGTATTCCTCAAGGATTTGCCACCTATAGAGACACATAAGCTCCCCATAAAGTGAAGGGGACAGCTGGTAGTGGGCTGATTTAAATGTTCAAAGTGAACAGCCAAAACAAGGGACTTTGCAATTATCTGGTTGTTTCCAGGCAGTCTAGAGACCGACAATTTAGACTAACTAGATTGCCTGATTTAATGGCATAACTACACAGTGACTAATCAGCCAGAATGCTCATCTCAAACACCCATCATCACATTACACTCTTGCTCGAGAACGTGCAATGGCTCCTTATTGTTCCCCATGTCAAGTCTAGGCGTTTCTGCCCTGCTTTCAAGGCCCTCCAACATGACCTAAACATATTAAAGCAGTTTTACCTGTCATTGTTCCTTAACATACCCAAGCCAGGCTGGTCCTGGCCTCACACTGCTCCCTCAAGCCTACCCTGCCACCTGAGAGGTGGCATCAGACACATGGGAATGAGCAAAGGATCTGGGGTCAGAGACCTTGCCATGAGGTCCAGCTTTGCCACTGACTGCATTACCTCAGCCAGATAATTTCTTAGTAAAACCACGAGCTCTATTAGAGTCCTTATTAAATGCCACAGCCAGAGGAAGCACCTACATGCCTGGTCTCATATAGTGCTCCCAACAACCATGTGAGATTGGCACTGTTCTATTCCCATTTTATAGATGTGAAAACAGAAGCTTTGGAAGTTTGTTTATTTGTTTGACAAACACTAGGTGTTGTGCTAGGCTTTGGGAATGTAACAGTGGATGAGAAGGGACAAGACCCCTGTTCTCATGGAGCAGGGAATGGCTAGAGGTCAGGTGACAAACAAGTAAACAAATATAGGAAGTGGATGATTTAGGAAAGTGGTACATGCGCTAACAAGACAGCAGTGTGATGGCAGGGGCTGGGGTGAGTGGGGGACGCTACTGTAGTCAGGTGATTAGAGAAGGCTCCTCAGAGGGATGCATTTTAGTTTTAGACACTGAGGCTTGAGTGCGGTTGAGAAGTTAGCCACGCTAAGACAGAGGGACTGGGGCTCCAAGGAGCAGGAACAGCAGGTGAAAATACCCTGAGGTCTCATGAGTCCAGTCTGGCTATAGTGAGTTAAGCAAAGAGGAGAGCAGTACCAGTGAGGCTGAGAGGAGGCAGGGCCAGATCACACAGGGCCTGAAGGTCATGGTGAAGAGTCGGATTTCCTACAACGGGAAGTCACTGATGGGCTTCAAACACAGGAAGGACTGGACTGATGTGTAGTTTCAAAGATCTCTTTGGCTTCTGTGTGGAGAAGAGGTTGTCAGATAGCAGAGAGGAAGCTGGAGAATTGGTTAGGAGTCTGATTTAGTTGCCCCAGCAGCATATGATGGTTGTGATGAGAGTAGACCAGTGGTGACAGGCACAGAAACGAGGGGATGGAATTGGATTGTATTTTGCAGATTGAGCTGAGAGGACTTGATGATGAATATGGAAGATTAGGGAGAAAGAGGAATTAGGACAGCTCCTCATGATGGTGCCATTTATTGAGGTGAGAAGGACTGTAATAGAGCAGAACTCAAGAGTTCTATTTTGGTCTTTTAAAATTTTGATACATACTAGACATCCACGTGGAGATGTCAAGTAGGCTGTTGGACCCATGGTCTTGAAGCATAATGTGGAATACTGGGGTTATTCATCTGGAAGTCATCAGCAAATAGATAGAGTTTAAAGCCATGGGGTATGAGGGGGGGTCAGAGAACATCACCTCAAGATATGCAACTTTGGCATAAGGATTATTCTTAGCTGGAGGCAATAGAGAAACAGCAGACAGGGAAAACTATCTACCATTCCCCTATCTGCCCAAATGTACAGTAAAAATTTCCCTTTGTGAAGGTGTCTCCCCACTCCTCAACTATACCAGGAAGAGAAGAATAGCTCTTAATCACCAGAGACACTCTTCTCACCCCAAGATTGCACAAGATAGAGTCTGCACAACAAGCCTTACTAAAATAACCCTTATCTTCCCTTAGTTTCCCCCATATATTTACCTCTTCACAATTTGCCATTCCTGGAAGCCCAAACCCCTGTGCCTTATCACTTCTCCACAATTTAGTGCTCTTTGTTAAAATGGTATATAAGCCCCTGGCTTAACTGCTTCTTTGGGTCTTCAGTTCTTTTCTATAAAGGCCTTCATATGCATATATAATAAGCCTTTTCCCATGTTAATCTGTCCTTTGCTGCTTTAATTTGTAGAATCCCAGATACAGAACCTAAGAGGATAGAGGAAAACAGTTTTCCTCCCCTACAGGTGAGATGACATTGTCTGGAGAGAGAATCCAGGGAGAAAGGTCTCAGGACTGAGTGTGGATCCCTCCAACAATGAGAGATCATATGGAGGAGGGGATTCAGCGAAGGAGATAGGACAGCAGCCAATGAGGCTCAAGGAGAGTGCAGTGTTTCAGAAGCTAAGAGAAAAGAGGATTTCAAGGAGAAGTGGCCAGTGGTGTCAAACATTGCTGGGATTCTGAGTAAGATGAGGACAGGGAGGTCATCCTTGGATTTGCAGAAAGGAGGCCACAGGGGATCTTTGAAGAGCAGATTCAGTGGAAATATGGGATGGACTCCTGAGTGACATGGATCTAGTGGAGGAAGGGAGATGTTGACTGTTCTTTTGAGAACTTTTCCTGTAAAGAGGAGCAGAGAATTGGGGAGGGAGCTGGAGAGCGATGCAGGGGTCAAGGGAGTCGTCTATGAAGAAGAAAGAAAATACAGCAAGCCTGCATACTGATGGGAGACAGCTTGACAATGCATGGGGTGGGTAATGGCAGAAACGAAGTGTTTGAGAAAGTCAGAGGGGATGGGACCCAGTGAAGCAGACATTTACAAGTGGACGATCCATCTGCTGTCATAAGGAAGAAGCAGCTCCACACGATAAATGGATTTGGGGTTGTAAAGATAAGAGAGTCCCTGTCTGATTACTTTTATTTTCTCAGTGAAGTGTGAGCAGACAGTAGGGGTATGGGAGGAGGATAAGTGGTGAACAGACACAGTAGGAAGGTGGTAGGAAGGTCTGCCAGCATGGAGTGTCCGGCTGGTCCCCAGGGTCACTCATTTAAAGTTGGACCAGTCAGCATCTCTGCATGATTTTCTCCAGCCACATTTAGTGGCTTGGGAGCAGATAAGGAATAGGTGGAAAGCTGGCATTTTGATGGTGGCAGTGTCAGGACAGGGGCACAATGCAGGGTGATAGAGGGGCAAGGAAGTTAAGGGTCTTTACAGAGGGAGTGAATCTAAGCTGGATTAGAAAAGAAATGAGGACCCAAAAAAGATGAAGGAAATATCAGAGAAGGAGACTGCAGGTTTGAGGTAGGAATATTATATTGGGGCAACAGAGGATGAGAGCTGGAAGGATGGGAGGTGGTGGTCAGAAAGTGAGAGCTTTGAAGATCATACAGTTTACTGGTCATAGCAAGGACACAGGTAGAACCAAGTACCTGCTAGAGTGAGATGGATTAAAACATTGTTGTGGATGAGATGGTCAAGGAATGTGAGGCCCAGGTATTGGCTGGATCATGCCTGGAAGACAGGAGATGGGGGTGGAGAGGAAGGCAGTGAGCTGGACTTGTTCAGGGAATGGGCAGGAGACGGTCCCTGGCAACCCCACTAATGAATGGTAGAGTTGAAATTCTCACCCAGGCCAGGGTCCTCAGCATCTCTCCCTAACCATGTATCACACTACAAACTGTCTCTTGGTGATACAGGTGATACAGATTTCTTCATTCTTAAAATGGAGACACATATAGTCCCCACCTGCTTGGCTGAACAATGCATATTGCAGAGCTTTATAAGGCACTTTCCGAACGTTGAGCACACACTCCGCTGGCTGGATGGCTCCAGTCAGTATAGGGCGCACCACCCACATCAGCTCTTGTCATACACGCTTATGAATTACTCACTGGGTCATGTGTATTGCTCACTAATTTGACCAAAGCCCCTTGACTTTAGGGACTGGGCTGCCTTAGGCTTGTGTGAAGGTGGCAATGGCAGTGAAGGGGACTTGATGCAGTTGCTAGGTTCCTGACACCCTGGTTGCACGGTGCATCTCACTTTAAATGCACTAGAGTGCCTGGTGACTTACAAAAGCCCTGGAGTAAATCTCTTTGCAAACTGAAGCTTTCTTTTACAAGGTGAATCATCATCTGATTTGTAGGTGGAGATTTTCATATTTTACTTTTTCTTAAACCGGTGCCTAGGTAGAGCTGAAAATCATGGAAATGGCCAATTATTCAAATTTACATTCATTCCACATATATTCATAGAGCCCCTCCCATGTGCCAAGCCCAGTGCCAGGCATTGGGAGATGGAACAGAGAACAGAAGAGACAGGCTTTGGGGCGCTAGGAGGGTCAGGCCATGCGGTTCCACTCAATGTGGGCAGAGTTTTGTGTTTTCCTTTCCCTCTCTGGCCTGGGCTGTCCCTGCAGCATTTCTGGCAGGTCCTGGTGCTCAAAATTCAGAACACTTGGCAGCAAGGGAATGAGATTGTGGCCATTTGGAAAGGATTAGGGAGAAGTCACGCGGAGTGTGATTTGGGTTTGTGTTCATCTGAGCTGTAACTTTCCAGAATGCTGGGACACCCCATTCCACTAAAAGCTTCCCCAAGTATTTCAGGCTGGGTGGGTGGCTTTCTGGATTTGTGGAATTCCATTTAGTTACTGATACGACTTCTGTCCAATTGGTGAACCAACATCTGGTTTCTCAGGCTTGTGCCACAGACAGGTGATGGAGAAGGTGGAACTATTGGGCTCAGAAGTGGAATTCAGCAGGGCTTCCTTGAGGCTAGGGGCTGTGGCCCAGGCCAGGGCCAGATAGGGCCTTTGGGTCAGTGGGAGAGCTGGGACCAGAAGCCTGACCTCATTGTTCAGGACTGACCTTTTCCCACCATTCCTAGGGCACTGGGGGCTGAGGCTCAGAATTGTCTGATTTGGTTTCACTCCAGTGATTCTGCCGGGCCCCAGGCAGGGTAGGACAAGGACCTAGCTGACTCAGAGAGCCACGGAGACAGCACTCTCAGCCAGGGGAGCCCCAGCCAGAATGAGCCGGCTGGCTGCTGCACACCTGCCAGCTCCTGAGAGATCATTAAACCAATGGCCCAGCAGAAGGGCCAGTGCACAGCCAGTCCCCTTGACTCCACAGGGCGGGGAGGGAGAGGGAGGCGTTGGGAGGTTCCTGGAGCCCAGCCTGGGCCCAGCTTTTTCCACTCCCTTTTTATTGTTTCCAGCCGTCCAAGGTTTTCAGTTACTCACACTCATTGATTCATTCCTTCCATTCAACATACGTTGATTAATCACCTGCTCTGTGCCAAGTGTTAAGCTCCATGATTTACAGAAACTACCTCTTTGCTTTTTAATTATCTCCATCTCCAGACACAGTGCCCACTTCATAGTAGCCATTCAATGCATGGCTGCTGCCATATGGCTATTATTGTCATTAACTGTAGCAGTGACAAGCACCACTAGGGCACTGCTTCTGACCTGGAGGGAGGAGAAAGGACACCTACTAGGTGCTGGGTCCTGTGCCTGCTTTTGACATACCTTATTCCACCCAACAGAGGCTCGCATGATTGCCAGGGTAATGGGCATAGAAACAGACGATGACCACATGTCTGGGGGCAGTAACAGGGGCTCCAAGAAGGTCTCGTTCTAGTGGCCTCGTTTGAGCTGCACCTTGAAGGCCAAGTTCACTTGGTGGAAAACAGAGAGAAAGGGAAGAGCATTCCAGGTGGAGAAAACAGCATGAGTGATGGCCTGGAGGCTGAAAGTGCCTGGAGCTGTAGGAAGGTGGGGAGAGGGATTGGGGCAGAGAGGGGATGGCCAGAAGTGTGGCTAGAGATGGGAGTGCACTGGCAGGTGCCTGGTTTCATGCATTCCCTCAATGTCTGTGCAGATTTGCCTCCAGGACATGACCTTGGGCAGTCCTAAGCTGGCTGTGTCCCCAGACTTTCCTGGCTGGTGTGCCCAAGTGCCGGCCTTCTGATTATTTGCTTTTCTGTTCCCGCCTCTCCATGTCCACTGCTGCTATCCTAAGTGCCAGGCTGAGGGCCCTTGGGTCATGAGGTCCTTTCTCTGGACAGGAGCTTGGTGTAGTGGGCCCCCAAATTTCCCACTAACATGGCTCCCAGAGTTCTAGTGAGCTCTGCATGAAGCACGTCCCTTGCCTGCCTGCAGCCTTCCTTACAAAGGGCGTAGGGATGTGAAGGATGGAAAGCAGGCAGCACTTGGCTCAGTGTAGCCACTGGGGCTACCAGGAGCACAGCACAGCCAAATCCAAATCCCTAAACTGGATTTGAGCCCTTGCTGACCCCTCCTCATTTTTGCCTCCTCTGCTCCCACAACCCGGCAGATGCCAGACTAGGCTTTAACTCTGCCCCTTCTGTGGTCGAGCATGGCTCAGGTGCAGCAGAGAGTGCTGTGCAGTCAGGAGCCACGAATCCTCTATCCTGCCATTGACTCCCTTGCTGTGCAACCCCAGGCAAGTCGCTTAACCTCTCTGAGCCTGTCTCATCATCTGTCAAATTGGATAATAGCATCCTCTTTGCTGTCCTAGGTTTGGGGGAGGTTCTTGAGTAAACATGGGTAAAAACACAGTAAACAGACAAGCACAACACATGTGTGTTGGGGGTGACAATCAATGAGACCAGTGATGCTTCAGTTACTCCTCTTGCTCCCCATAACAAAGGTCCTGGCTGCTGGCATGGTGGAATCTGGACAGGGGAGATGGTGGCAGGCCTGCAGACTCCCCTGTCTTGCCCTAGGACTGGGAATGTTTTCTCCACCCATCAGGGGAGCTGTAGTAGCCCCAGAGAGAAGGGTATAAAGTGAGATTTGGGCCTGGGGGCCTGGAGCACCACCCTGGCTTCCATGGGCAGTGGGGCTGTTTGCCTCAGTTCCATCCTCTGGCCACCTCCACTCACAGTCCCAACAACCAGATCCACCTCAGAGAAGTGTGGCAAGGCCAGGTCTCAGCCACATCTGGCTTCTCTGCTGGTCTCAGCTCCATGACCTTCCCCTAAGCCCAAGCACTGCCAAGAGGCCCCAGCCCACTAAACCAGGAGGGTGGGCAGGGGTGTGGCACCAGGGGACACTGGTGTAAACCGTCACTCAGTCACTCACCAAACAAGTTATTTAAAAAGATTAAAGAGCATACACATGAGAAATTATTAATACATTCTAGTTGAGGAACCAAAGAAAATGCATTTTTAAAAACACCCTTCCAGGCCAGCTATATAACAGCATAGGACAACAACACGCCCTGGAGACAGTAGCCAATGTTACCCTGCAGGGAGCGCTGAAACCTAGAGAGCTATACACAAGAGTAGTGGATTGGGGATGAACTGTGCCTCAGTTTCCCCCCACACGGGGAGGCAGCACAGGGCTTGCCCACGAGGCTTGCACAGTCCTGAGGAGCTGATGCTTTCCGAGGGCTTGCCAGGCACTGCACACATACATTAGCTCACTCAATCCTTGAAATCACCCATGGGGCAGGAAATGCTGTCATCCTCACTTTACAGAGGAGGAAACCAAGGTAGGAAGAGGTACAGCTGTTCACCAGGCGCACATGGCTTGTAAGTGGCAGAATTGGGACCAGAGCCCAGTTTGCAGAGTTGGTGCCTTTAGTCTACACTAAACTACACCAGTGGATATGAGCAAATAGCCTTCCCAGATATGAGAACATCAGAGCTGGAAGGGAATCAAGTGACCGCCGGCACTCCTTGCTATTAGGAATGGAGGCACTGAGGCTCCGCATGGTGATGTGTCCTGCCCTCAGCAGTGCAGCCAGTGAGCCACAGAGGGGGTCCAGGCTGCAAGTCCCTGACTTGCCACTGCTTCTCTACACCCTTGCTAGTCCCAGTGCATTCTGGGAACCTCACTGGGAGCCTGTGAGGAATATAGTCTCAGGTCCCACATAGACCTACTGCATTTTGACAAGAGCCTGGTGATTCACATGCACTTTATAGTTTGAGAAGCACTTCTCTGTGCTTTCCTGCCTTGCTGGTCCACAGTCTCTGTTACTGTGAGTATAATGACATTGTATCCAGACACTGGAAAACTTGAAATGACAGGATTCTGGAAGCTCCATCCTGGGGTCAGCTGGGGATGAGTCCTCTGGGATCTGGGGGAAGCAGACAGAGCGAGTCCCCCAGAGCTCAACCCTTCATGGGGCCCAGGCACACCCGTCCCCACTGACCTGCTAGTGAGCTGGGCGCTTAGCCTTGAGCTGGGGTTGCCCGAGCCCAGGGAGGAGGTGACACAGATGGGGTCCAGAACATCCTTCACTGCAGCCGTTGACTGCTGGAAGGGGCCTAAGTTCCCCTGAGGAAGAACTAGACCTGGCGATTGGCAAGGGAATGGCCTGGCTCAGGACAGAACTTTCTGGGGCCCAGAGCTGGCTTGGGGTGAGGGCCAAGGGGCTTCGATTCTCATACTTTCTCTACCAGCACCTGCCCTGTACTTTCTCAGCCCATGGGAAGTCCATTGTTCTAATAGCCTCAAGACCCTCTGTCCCTCCAACCTTCTCTTCATAAAAACCCTGTCACTGACCCCAAGTGAGATCAGAGGCTGAATCTGCCCAGTGAGCCCACCTTAGCCCAGGCCCCCCACACTCTGGTTTGTTTTTACTTGCAGCCATTAGCCGAGCCCGGGATCCTGGGAAGGTCAGTGGAGCTGGGCAGAAACAAGGGGGCGGGCAGGAGACTGGGGAAGACCAAGGCTGGGGCTGAGCACAGGAACACAGTGGCTCTTTGCATTGTCTCAGCTCCTCTGAACCTGAGGTCACCATGCAAGGGTGCAGAGAGTCCCACTGTAGTTGGCACTGAGCCCCACCTTTAAACATGGACCCAAGGCTCCACCACCATCTTCAGATGGAGCAGGAGCTTCACCCTGGAGGAACCCTCCAAGGCACTTGACTTACTTTGCTGCTCCTCTCTCCAAGCTACTCCCCTTTGTCCTTGATGCACTGCTTAACTTTCACCCCTTCTGGGAAGCCTGATACCTGCTCAGAAGAGCCATGGCTGGATCTGGTTCTGTACTTGTCGTGTCATTTGGGGTGTGTGTGTGTGTGTGTGAAGATTCAGTAGTATTCAGGAAACTCTTCCAAGGCAGTGAAAGCTCAAGTACCTCAGAATCCACACAGGCAGGTCCTGGGTCAGCTCCAGCTCTCGGCAAATGCCCCTCTGACTTGTGCAACCTTGGACAACCTCTCTCCCTCTCTGAACCTATGTAAAATGAGGATCAAGGCTAAGTTAGCCCTCTTCAGGTTGGTCTTGAGGAGCTCTAGGGCTCCTCAGAGAAGCATTCGGCGAGTGCATGGCATCCAAGAAGAGGCCTGATGGGCCGGCCCCTACCCCAAATTAGAGCAGCTGGGCTGCTGTCTGTTTTCTGTAATGGGCTGCTTGTTGGCTTTGGTTGACAAAATGGTCTAAATGCTTGGGGAAAGTTCTGGAGGATTTTTAAGGTGCTATCCAGCTGGAATGCTCTAGAGATAGTTCTCTGTTCCATGTGACACAATTCTGGGCCAATCCAGGCTGGGGTCCTTGGGCACAGTCAAGACCAAAGGGAAGAATGCTCTCCCTCAGCTGGCTTGGCCCAGGAGTGGCGGCAGTCATCCCTGGGAGTGCAGGGGACAGGAGGGAAGAGGGTCCAGGTACCTGCTCTCTGTCTTTGATGGCCGGGCAGCTGTTCCTGTTTCCCTTCCTGCCCTTCTCCACTCACCCAAAATTTCCCAAGGGAAATGGCTCTCTTTAAAGCAAGGGAGGCTGAAGGCGCTGAAGCCACAGCCTCGTTCTGGGGGCAGCTTAGCCCCTAGGACTGAGTGCAATCCTGGAGAAAACCAAGTGAACCTGTGGCCTGTTTCCCTGGTGCAATTAGCTGGGTAACTGTCCAGTCTCTTCTAGGTTTTGTAGAGGTTGTAGGCTCATCTTAGGAGAGACCAGACAGTCCTTCACTACAAAGGGGCTGGCCACAAGAGCCGTAAAGATGGCAGTGTCCACTGACTAGCAATTTCACCCATAGGAATTCAACCCAAGGAGATACTGCAGAAAGACAAGGTCATCTGCATAAAGATAAGCACTGTGGCATTACTCAAAATAGCCCCCCAAACTGGGAACCACACCCAGCTACCCAGCAATCGGGGTAGCAAATTACAGAACATCGATTAGATAGAATATTATGCACCCACTAAAATGAATATGTGAAAGTATGTGGCAATATGGAAACAACACTGATGATATAATGTTATCAAAAGCAGCTCAGCACTTGTCAATTAGTTCCTTTTGTTTTTTTTTTTAACCTACAAAAGATATGACAGAGAACTGCAGGGGAACTTGCAAAAATGAAAACAGTTGTGTAAGGGCAGAGTATTATGAGTTATTATAATTACTGAGAGTTTACTGGGTCCAGTGCTGGGTGTTGAGGACAGAGCAGTGAATGAGAATACATTTCCTTGCTCTCCATCTAATGATGGATTTTCCCACCTAAATGTCCTTCAGAGTTGTCATGCCATCATCTTCCAATAAAAAATACCTGATGAGAGGAATAAGCGAGGAAGCATGCTCCTCTCCTTCTGGGTAACGTATTTCACTCCTGTTATCCGAGCCACCTTCAGCTGGATTACATACATGTCAAAAGAAAACCGAATATAAATGTGCTAGTGACATTTCGGTCTTCTAATGTCTTAGTTTCCTCTGAAGCAAAAAAGTTTTTTAAAATCCATGTTAAAAAAGAAGAAAAAAGTTAGGACTTGTTACTAATCTCGCAGTTGAATAATTAAATATGCTTAATTCTGAAAGTAGCAAGCTAAATTATGCAGTGCCAAAAGTGACATCTCTTATACCTACACCATCCCGTCTATAGCGGCATGGTTTTAGCTTTTTAGCTAAAATATGCTGCCAGAAAACCTAATAAAAGGAAGGAAAAATATTTCTGTTTATATCAAGCTGCCATTTGAGAAAGACTTTTAAATATGTTCCTCCCTATGTGTAAGTCTGACAGCAGTTGCATAATTAAAACCCAGTAGCGAGTTTCCTTTTAATCTTTTCAAAGTAAGCCAATAAAGCATCCTTTAGGATGTGAAATGATAGATTAATACTCTTTGGATTGTTTGAATATCTGAGCTAGAGACTGCCTCCAAGAATACTGTTTAGTACTAAAAGAACACAAGCCACTGTCTTCAGGAATTCATGGAATTACAGGAGAGGCAGATAACAACATGCCAAAGGCCACACATACATGGTTATGAGTTATGCTTGTCTTGGATTTTGTTAACTGGAGGAATGAATAAATGGATGCATTTACATTAACAGAAACTTGATTTCAACCCCTTGGAAATATGTCACATAGCATAAATGGGAGAAATAATAATTGCCCAGGATTTCAGTTCAGTGTAAGCAATCAGTATGAATAATTTAGACCACAAAGTAGATTTTCATTTTGCTTGAGCTATTCAGACTGACTTTCTATTCAGCCTGAACAATCACTGGCAAATCCTCCCCCTGGATCTGTGTCATGTGGACACACCTGTATGTCTACATAGTTGCAAATTACCTAGCTCTGGATATGGGGCCCTGTTCAAATGTCAGGACAAATATTCCATCTCATCATGATGTTTCATCTAAGTACACACAGCCACAACTGAACTTTTGTTCTATGGCTACCTCTAGCTGAAGGCCCAGTCCTGCCCCTTACCCTCCCCTACACACACATACACACATACACATATACACACATAGATGCAAAAGAAGAGAGAGAGTAACTGGCTTCTGTCCTTGGACTGGAGTTTACCCAAATGTCTTCTACTTGCTAGCACTCCTGTCTCTGATTTTCTTAGGACTGGCTCTTGTCTTCCCAGCTGTCTAAGACTTGCCAGATGCTTCTATGCTGTCTGACTTCTAAGATTTGTCTGATCCTTCAAGTTTTCTCTGGAAAACTTTGTTTTAATCAGTTTTTGGCCTGACCAACAGACCAGTCCTCCTCCACAGCCCTGCTGTGGTGTCGGACACACACATACCTATTATTAAATACTTCTGTCTCAAACAAGAATGTGCCCATGAATTATATGAATGAAATTTGTAGAATAAACACTGTGAAACTTAGATTCTGGACCCAGCTGAACATGCAATTAACTATGACCTGAGACAGTTCCCTTAAGACTGTGCACCACATGGGATTGAACCAAAGGACCCCTCCTTGTTCCAATCCTCATTAGTGAGGCTAGCCAAGATGTACCTATGAACACTGCAATCCAACTGCCCATATTGGAATATGCTTCACCTTTGCCTTGTAGAATAACCTTTAACCTTTCAAAATATAGCACCCGGGCCTGATAAACACAATATGTCATATTTATGGGATGAATGAATAAAGCCCAGATAAATCATTTAGCTGGGTCTGTACAACACACAAAAATGTCCACATTGCTGCATGTACCATGCCCACTATGATATTCTCTGATCAAATAAAACTGAGTGCATGCTAATTTTCCTCTTTGCTGAGTGAGGTGGCAGATAGAGAATCCTGACTGCCCATTTTGGACTCAGTTTTGGCTCCCTGAGCTGCTGAATCCATAAAAGCACCAGTAATAATAATAATTGTCTCTGAAGACTCAGGGCATTTGAGGGGAAGGAACTCTATAAACAGAAGAGAAACTGACGTATGTAGGTCTTTACTTAAATCTTACTCACATACATTTTGCAAAGAAGGCTGAAATAAACATCAGGCTACTTCAGGATTCAGCAGAACCTTTCTGACTGACAGAAGTGACCAATTTGAACCACTGCCCCACACCACGACAGCAGGTGGATAACTGACAAAGACACTACTTCTCATGTGGCTCTCCTGGCACCCCTGCAAAGAGCAGTTCAGTGCTGAGCTGTCCATGGGCTGGTTCTCATCCCTGAGTGCAGCTCCTCTCGAAGATACACGTCTCCCTGCAGCAGATTTTGGAAACAATGTGCTGGGTCATTTGTAATATAGCCACAAGCTTCAGGGTAGCCCTCTGACACTGCTTGCCTACATCCCAAAACACAAATCAAGAAAGAGAACATATTAAAAAAAAAAAAAGAAAAGAAAAGAAAAGAGAACATAGTTCCTTTCTGCTTGACTGAAGAATGGCCAATTCAGCCAGGAGATTAAAAGGTTGGGCTTAGGGCAATTTGCCAACACTCTGACTTGATTTTGTGCAAAGAGCTAAGAAAAGCTTTAAAAGCTGTGGCTGGACAGTGAATGAAGACATTGATGGGAGTTTATCAAAGATGCACAGAGACCACAGGTCACTGGAATGAGGCCCCATTTGGATGCACTCGTGCCGTGATGGGGAAGAGGACACTGCTATCACCTTTCCTTTTAGTTTGTGGGTTCCTTTAGGAAGCCAAAGCCAGAACATGCCACTGGGAAAGAAATGCTGTGACTGCCCAATATATGCACAGGTGTGCCTCTAGGTGGAAGAGAGCAAAAGGGTGTGTTTACAAGAGGAAGAGCACAAATCAATAATGAGCTATGAATGTATGATGTCATTTTCCAGGACTTAGCATCTTTAGTACTTTTAAAGCACTTAAAAAAAATAACCGTTCAGTTGCTATAGCAACTTGATGCAGCTCTTAAAAGGGGATTTTTTTAAGGGGGTCATTTTATATCTTCAATCACCATAACAACATGATATAGCTTTTAAAGGTTATTTTTATCCAATTTGTGTGTGCTTTGGACCTGGGCCATATTTGCTTTTTCTATTTAAAGTAATCAGATCAAACATGACACATGAAAAATCATTGAACGGAAGCCCTTTCGTAGACTATACATATACTCTCAGAGAGCTAGCTGCTCATATTCTGCACGTGGATGCAATCTTTCTCTCTCCCTCCCAGCCGCCATCTGCAGTGGCTTATACTGGTCAGTTAGTCCATGCCCCTGTCTTTAAGCTGGCACACCAAACCAGCCCAGAACCTACCCACTGAAGGTATGTCTATGAAATCCCTCACTTCTCAGCCCAGTGAATCCAGCCTGCTCCTCCAAAACTACTACCAAGAGACAGTGCCTTGGGGTGATGAGAGGTACCACCAGCCAAGTGCCTTCTTCCACCCTGGGACTCAGGAGTGGATGGGACACACACAAAGTCTTGCCAAAGTGAAAACATTGTGTTTATTCTGCACTCTATACAGCAACTGGGGAGGAGGTCTGTTTCATATGACTCCCAGGGCCCAGGAAAAGGAGGGGAGGATGGGAAAAGTTGATGAGAGGATAAGAAGAAGGGGGGGAGTGGGGAGCAGTGGTGGCTCCAGAATCTCTACAGAAGAGGCTTAGAGGACTGAAAGGAAGAGTGGGGGGCTTCAAAGAATATATACACAGCATTTTTTGTATGGTTGCAAAATCATAAGCTCTAATGGGTTCATGATTGGAAAAGACAGCAAAGTAACAAAGAAGAGAGGTCAAGAAATTGGAGGGGAAGTTGCAGAAGGGTGGAGGGAGTAAGGGGAGAAAAGCAAGAGAGGCTCAGAACAAGAACGGCTGAGGTCCTATTCTCCAAGTCTAATAGGCTTTTCTTTCCGGAGGACGTGGTGTAGACTGCAGGAAAAAAGTGAGAAGGAGATCTAGGGATTATTCTGCGGAAAGTGGTCACCTTCCTCAGGGTAAAAGAGCTAGAAGACTCTAGGGAAAACGCGTGGTAAAAGAAGAGAGAAGGTGGGGGGAAAGAGAGAGAAGATAAAAATGCTGTGAGAGGAGAGAAGAAGGGCTTTCCAAATCACCTGGATGAGGAAACTGAGGACCAGGGAGTGTGAGAAATAGGAAGGAAGCAGCAGGCCCTTGTTACATATTCTCCCAAGTGCTTTTTTAGAAGCGAAAACTGAGACACACGAGGTTAGGTCACCGAGCTGGCAAGTGCTGGAGCGCGCGGGTGGCCCCGGGTCTGCCCAGCGCCTGAGTGAGGGTTCTCCCCATTTAGCCTCTCTGCCAGGCAGTCGCTGCTGGGTGAGTGCCAGAGATGGGCCTCTCAGGCCACCTCCTGTGCTGAAAGCTAGAAAAGAGAGAGATGGGGCAGGAGGAGGGGGACGCGCGGGAGGAGCAGGCGAGATGAAAGTAGGCAACCGGGCATTAGAAGGGAAGAGGGAGGCGAGGGACGCCGATAGAGCCCTGAGCAGTGGAAGGGACGGCAGGTGAAAGGCTCAGAGAGGAAAGTTGCGCGCGGGGCGCGTCGCTCACCTATGGTCGATACCACGGTGCCCACGAAGTAGAAGGCGCCGGGAAAGTCCCAGCGTGGGCGCAGCGCGTCGGCTCGGACGCCTGCGGCCAGCGCGGCCTCGTAGTGCCGGAGGAAGGCGCGCAGCTCCGGCTCGGCCACTCCGTGCGCCGCGCTGAAGTTGCGCAGAGTGGCGCCCCAGCGCGCCCGCGCCTCCGCCTCTCCCGGGCTCTCGAGCGCCGAGAAGACTGTGGCGCCCGCCACCAGGTAGAGGCCGATGAGCGCCGCCAGCAGCACGAAGCGGCCGGTGTCTTCGTTGAGGTGCGAGCGGCGGCAGCAGCAGCAGCAGCAGGAGGGGCGCGGCAGGCGGCGGCGGCAGCGGCGGGGCGGGGGCCGGGGGCTGCGGGAGGACATGGTCCGGAGCTCAGCCCCAGGGCCGGGGCGGCGCTCGGGGCCTGGGCCGCGACATCCCCTCGGCGGGAGCAGAAGAGTGAGGATGGTGGCCAGGGGTCGGGGGCTGCCGCGCCCCTCGCCGCCTCCTCCAGAGCCGGGACGGCAGGGCGCCTCCGCCTCCTCCTTGGGGCTCAGGCCGCACACGGTTCCCGCGGCCCTCCGGGCGCCGGAGCTGGAGCGCTCCTTTCCGCGCCCCGACGCCTCGCCGGATCCCGCGGCTCCTCAACCGCCGCCCTCGGGCGCGGGGGTCTGAAGCTAGGCCCCTGCCGCCTTGTGGCCGGCGTCTGCGGGGCCCCGGGCCTCATACTCCTCTCCAGGCAGGCCGCGAGCTGCGGGCGGGGCGGGCTGTAGAGCCCGGGCGCCTAGGACTGGGACGCGGCTTTAGGGCACGAAAAGAGACCCCGGGGGCGTCCCATGAGGCGTTCCTGGCTCGGCGACTCCCGGGCGCTGGCTCTGCGGGCAGTCCAGCTCCCGCCCCCGGGATTGAGCTGGCGGCGTCGGCTTCGGAGCCTCGGAACTGAGCGGAGTCCGGGGAAGCGCTCCCTTTGCAGCTCCAGCCGGAGAGCCGCCCGGCACAGAGAGGCGGAGTCACCGGCGCCCGGGGCGGGGTGTTGGGGGGTGGGGAGTAAGGAAGGGAGGGAAGGGGTGGGGAGTTGGGCTCCTGCGACGCCTCTCAGTCGTTCTGGTGGCACTAATGCGGGGCACCGAAGCAGGTGTCTGACTGCGGTGTTGGCTACCACCCTGCCAGGGAACCCAGTCCAGCCCCTCCCAGCACTTCGGCTCCAGAATCGCTCCCTTATCTCCAGGCTGCCGCCAAACTTTGCTCAACTTGATGGTGCCCTGCTGTCTCAGCTGCTGGGGCCAAACGATGCTAATCCCCCGACACCGGGTTCTCCGGCCCTAGTCCTGAGTTTAAGTTCCCTCTTGCTCGCTTCTTCTTCCTGGATCCATCCACAGCGCGAGGTCTCTGAGGGTTCCTTTGGGGAAACAATCCCGCTTAGGAGTGGGGGTAGGATCACTTGGCTCCGGGCGACCAGGGAATGAGGGCGTCTCCTCCCCCTTCCTACCGAGCGGGCGGTAGGCGTCAGCACCGCGGACAGCGCATCGGTGCCGCAGCCGCGGGGCGGGCGGCGCTGGGGTTGCGGGGACCCGCGCGGCGTGGGACGAGCCGGTCACCCTGCTGCGCTGTGCTCCCAAAACCCTCTCCGTTTCCCTTTCGATCTCCCGAGTGTCCCTTCAACCCCTCGGGCAGGTGCGGTCACTGAAGCTGAGTGCTGACAGGGCGGAGACTCTGCGGAATAGAGCCGGGGGAGGAGTCAGGCTCGAGTAGGGGACCAAGGTGCCACGGGAGGAGGAAGCGTTCAGGCCCACCCGGCTGCTGGATCTCCGCTCGCCACCCCAGCTCCCTGACCCCCTAGCCCAGGGTGGCGGACCCTGGATAGGAACCTGGCTGTGGCAGGGTGGGTAGAGGAGGCGTACGGAGAGCTCACTAGCTGGCCCCCCCCCGCCACGCCCCGCCCCAGGTCCGCGGCGGGAAGGTTGCGCTCTCGAGCGCCGGAGGTAGCGGGGGTGGTGGGGCGCGTAATAGTCGCCCCCTCCGCACCGCCGCAACAGTGAAACGCCGCCGCGGGGCCTCAGCTCTGTCGTGGGAGCTTCTACGCTGGACTTGGCCGGCATTTCCCCGGTCCCTAAGTTCTGTGGCAAGGACTGCCCTTGGTACAGACAGAAAGCAACCAGTCCCTTCTCTGTCCGTCCGGCTTCCACAGGAGAGGGGGACCCTGATGATGATGAGACGATACAGACGACAGAAAATAAAGATAATGATGGAAACTGCTTAGATACCCTAGGTGGGTGAACTGTGACAGGTACAGAACTGGCCCCCCACTCCAAATCTCTGGCCATCTGACCTCCATAATGGAAAATACTCAAGCTAAGATAGACCCAAAGTAACGGCATTGTCAGTCCTCTAAACACCAGAGGACTCAGTGTGATTCCTTAACAAACCTCTACCATTCACTGAGCATTTCAAGGCCTGGAAACCATGTCCTTCTGACCCCGTGCCCCGAAATGAAGACTGGAGGGCAGAGGGTGGGGGTGGGGAGCAAGAGAGCTGTGGAGAGGCTAAAAGGCATCTGACCTGGGATGTTGCTTTTCCAAAACCAGGGCGCACTGGAGACTTGGAACTTCCTAGAAATTCTACTGCAGTTTATAGATGGAGCCAACTTCACTCTCCTTTGTGTTAGGGAAGGAACAAATGGGAGAGACTCCACCACCACCAAGTCAGAACCAGCCTTACTCATATTGGGTGGCATGTGGCTAGTTTTGCAGTGATCTTCTCAGAAAGGGGCAAGGGAACCTTTGTGTGTAGGGGAGAACATCTCATCCACTGAGAAAATAGAGCCCCCTTCTCCTTTTTCTGGAGCAAATGGGAGCTTTATGCAAACATAAATTATTGCCATTGCAAATTATTGTTATTATTGGCATAATGCACTTCAACTATTCTCTCCAAGGCTTTGCCTCCCCTGGGCTCACCACTGGTGTCACTCCAGCCTGTTACCCCATCCCTGCAATACTGCCATCTCTACAAGCTACTGCAGACAGGCGGAACAGCCCAGATACGGACCTCCAGGGCTGGATTCCACTTGACCGGTCAGCTGACAGAAGTCCTAGAAGTGTCACTCCAGGAGTTGGCCCTGAAGTCTCCAGATACAGCTGAAGGGCATTGCCAGAACTCTCAGCGGCTTTCTTTGCTCAGACTCTCAGGGCAGGGACAGAGTGCTTTGCTGCAGTGTTCTGTGCCTCTGGACCTGCTCCTTGCCCAGTTGGCTGAGGGCCTTGTTCTCCAGCTTGTTATTCTAGCTTGATTAGTAGCAAACCCCTGGCATCAATTTTGGCTCTGAATGACCTAATCAATTTATATAATAGGGAAATGATGAGTTCCCTGAACATAAGCACTGGTCCTTTGGGGAACCAACACCATGATGAATGCTACTTTTGCCCACTGAATCAATATATCTCTGGCTATCCTCAAAGCCTTCACCTCAGCCCTAAATTGTTGCAACAGCCTGCAAAGGATGGGGGCTTGCTATCTCAGATGTCTCCCTGCTTTGGTCCATCTTGCCTGCACCTGCCCATCATTGCCCTTGATCATGCCCATTTGATCTGATCATATGACTGCTGTCCCTAGATCACAGTCTCCAATGGTTCCTTCAAAGCTATAAAAATGTAGTCTTTAAACCCTGAAGCTGCCATTTAAGGCTCTAGGTGATTCCCAACAAATCATTCCAGCCTCATCTTCTACTACTTCCTATTTATCCCCCAAGTACTCCATACTCAGCCCAATTACCAGCACTTTGCTTATGCTATGGCCCTCTTCTTTCTCTTCTCTAGTTCTTCATATACACATTTCAACTCTGATTAGATCTTTTTTTTTTTTCATCCAGAAAACTTTTCCTTTGTAGGATATTTTGGCCCAATCACTTTGACTGCTATCATTTCAACTGTAGAACATTTGATTCTGCTATTTTTAAGAACTTCAGGCAAGACACCTGAGCAGATACAGCCTCTCTCTCTCTCTCAGAGTCTCTGTTTCTGTCTATGTCCTTCTGTATTTTGTAAAAGAAATCACAATGGCAGTCTTGTTATCCAGGAAAATTAGGTAAGGTGAAATGCAACCAATTGATGGTTTCACTCATAGGTATATACCCAAGAGAAATGAAAACATACACCCACACAAAAACTTGTACATAGATGTACATAGCGGCATTATTCATAATAGCCAAAAAGTGGAAATAACCCATATGTCCATCAACTGATGAATAAATAGATCAGTACAATGTGGTGTATCCATACAATGGAATATTCAGCAATAAGAAGGAATGAAGTATTGATTCATGCTACAACATGAGTGAATCTTGAAAGCCTTATCCTAAGTGAAAGAGACCAATCACAAAAGATGACATGGTGTATGATTTCATTTGTTTGACATGTCCAGAATAGGAAAATTCATTAAGACACAGTAACTTAGCGGTTGCTTAGGGCTGAGGGATTGAGGAGGAATGAGGTTTCATTTGAGAGTGATAAAAATATTCTAAAATTGATTGTGGTGATGATTGCACAGCTCTGTGAATATACTAAAAAGCATCAAATTGTACATTTTAAATGTGTGAATTGTTTATGTAAATTGTATCTCAATAAAGCTGTTAAAAATAAATTCAAATGTAACTAATCAAGCAGATCTTTATTGAAAAAAATGGAAAAAGAAAAGAACTTATCCTAAGAAAAATAATTTATTTTAAATAAAAAAATAGTGGGGAGGGTATAGCTCAGTGGTAGAATGCGTGCTTAGCATGCACAGGATCCTGGGTTCAATCCCCAGTACCTCCATTAAATAAATAAAACCTAATTAACTCCCTCAAAAGCCCCCCAAAAATAAAGAAATAAAATTTAAAAATAGATAAAGTTGGAAACAGTTTAACTGTGCTAAAAAGAAAATTGATTATGAAATTAAGCTTGAATAAAGGAGTTTGCTTCACAAAATACTTTCTTTTAAAAATTAATCTGTTGGTAATACTAAAAACTTTTTTATTAAACTATAGTTTATCTACGATATCATGTTAATTTCAGTTGTACAGCAAAGTGTTTCAGGTTTACAGCAAGTGGGTAACATTTTGATGAAAAATTCCGCATTTCAAATAGCAAATTCAAAATGTCCTGAGTGCCTCTAAGCCTCTTTGATCCTCCTGATCTCAGAACTCCTCTAATATTTATTGTTTGCATTATTCATTAGTAATTTGTTGTGTGTAACAGGATACTGTATATATATGAAAATATAATGTAAAATCTAGAGAGGCTGATCATCTCTATGCTGTGAAGTGTCTCTTGAGTAGCTTTCTTAGTTGTACAAATGCAGAAACCCTCTTCCCCTTACTCTTCTGAAATTCGGGTTTCACGAGACCTTTCATGTTTTATGTGATTTGGCAAAAACCTTCACACCATGTTTTACAGGGTGGTGGCCAAGGAGGAGTGAAGCAATTTCACCCAAGGGATGGAAAGGAAAAACATCTAATCTGTCTTCCCTGAATCTGATGTCAGAGAGCCTGCTGAGGAAAGGTAAGGGGCAGTGTCTAACCACAGCCCAGTTGCTGGGAGAAAGTCCTCTTGAGTTTTCTGACAAAGAGGAATCTGAGTAAAGTCTAGACTTAGACAAATGTCTAAATGCTTTGGCGGGACAGGATGTAACCAATGGATGCCCCATAGGTCCATCTCCCTGGCACTCTGTGAGATCTGAAGAGAAGGGTTGAGTCTGGACTTGTGACCTGAGAGGAGGGCAGCCTTGGTGCCCAAGGTGGCAGCTCACAGTAATGCGCAGCTGAACAGTATAGAACAGCAATGCCACCACTGGGACAGAGGTATTTCCCATAACAGGGGTGACCTTGCTCTTTTCCTTTCCAACTGGTTTTTGGAGAGAGGAGTTACTTTTGGACTAAATAAGCCTGTATTTCCTTACTGATCTACTATCTAGTTGTATTATCCGTTTTTAAAAGTGGGTATTGAAGTCTTTAACTATTACTATAAAACTATCTATTTCTCCTTCAAATATGTCAGCATTTGCTTCATACGTTTTGGGGCCTTGTTTGTTGTACATATGTTCACAATTGCTATAACTTCTTGATGGATTTATACTTTTATCAATATACAATGTCTTTTTTTGTCTTTTGTACCAATTTTTACTTAAAGTTTATTTGCCTGATATTAGTACAACCACTCCATCTCTCTTTTGATTATTGTTTGCAGGGAATATCTTTTTCCATCCTTTCACTTTCAATGTATTTGTGTCTTTGGATATGAAGCGAGTCTCTTGTAGACAACGTATAGCTGGATCATGATACTCTCTGTCTTGCAACTGAACTTGTTCAGGATTCCTATGATTGTGCCACTGACTCTTGACATGTTTCCAAATAATCAATGAATAGATATTTATTAAGAATCTACCAGATACAAAGCAGTGTGCTATGAGCTCTATCTTTGTGTGTGTGTGTGTGTGTGTGTGTGTGTGTGTGTATGAGATCAGCTCTGCTCTCCCTGAAAGAGCTTAAAAAGCCTGGCTGGAAAGACAAGATAGACACATGGGAATCAGTAAGGACTCAATTCAGCAGACACAGTTAGTAGCTGACTATTAACTACGGAATCAGCACTGGGACAGGGAGGATCAGCTGTGGCTGCAGAGGAAAAGAGAGACAAATGAGGGATCAGCTGTGATACTGATCATAGGAGGTCAGAGAAAGGGGCCTGTGGTAAGGACTGCAGGAGTCAGAAGAAATTTGGGGTAGCAGGCTGTATGCAGGCTGGTCCTGAAGGATGGGTAGGGTTTAGATGTACTGGAAGAAAGGGAATATCCCAGTCAGCAGAGTTGAGCTAGGTGCAAGTGTGGAGTCAGGAAAGAGCACATTGTGCTCAAAGAACTGTTGGCAAGTGGAGAGTAGATATGGGTGAGAAGAGAGGGAAGAGTCTTTGTCTTTTATATCCCATGACCTCATTCACTGGCCTTTCAGCCCCTCAGTAGGACTTTAGTACATGCAATAACTGACCCCATGAAGCTCAAAGATGAGTGTTTTCCTTCCAGAGTGAGAGTCAGATATAAATGGACTGGGGCTTAATGAAGTCAATTTCATGGCAAACTTTCAGTTTCTCCACATATACCACCTCTTGGGGGGCTTGGGGGACAGGGGGGATCAGCTGTGGTTGCAGAGGAAAAGAGGGACAAATGAGGAACATATTGGGTGCACAGTCAAGTGTTAAAACCTTCCTGGGCTCCAGTTTCTATATCTGTCTTTGCAAATAATGTACTTTGTCATCTTTATATCACCATGATGCTTGAGGATTAATGAAGTCACTGATGTCTGTCTGCTTACAAAGAGCTTGGAAATGAAGCCCAGGATCCTAGGGTGAGGAGTTGCTATGAAACCACTTGAGACCACTCCTTGCCTCCTAATTTTCTTGTCCAGAAAGCTGTGGGTTTCATGTCTAAATGTCTCCATGAGCTCTTTCTTCCAATGCCAAATTGCTTTTTATTAAGTGAGTCTTAAATGTGTATTTCAATTCTCTCTTATTTTAAAATCTGATTTCCTTTTGTTCTGTAGATAAAGCCATACATGCATTAGTTTGTCCTAAATTGATTTTGATATAGCTTTTTAAAGACTATGTAAGTAATGTATAAATAACCTAGAATAATTGGAAAATTCAAAAAACAAAAAAAACCCCAAATTCTATCCCATTATCCAGAGAGAATTTGTATTATCAGTCATTTTAATGACTCTTCTGCCTAATTAGCTGGCTCTATCTCTCTATCTACACATACATATTTAATTCTATTAAAATTATGAGATATTTTATACACCACTTTAAACTTACTTTTTAATTTAACATTACAGGTATTCAAAAATATTTCTATATTCCAATTCAAAAATATCTGTGGAGCACCTACTATATGCCAATAACCTGTTCCAGGTACTTTGGATTGATTAATGATCATGTGGCTTACATTAATTCCATGTTAAATGTGTGTGTGTGTTCATATATATAGTCATTTATTAACATGGTGCCCTCCCAAACTTCACACTGGCAGGTATTCCTGGCTTTTTAAAGTTTCCATCTCATCCCTCTGCTGTATCTTCTTTCATCAATCTTTGGTTCCCTATTAAAATGCCAATAAATGTTTGGGTTTGACTTCTTAGTGAGACTGCTGGTTCACACTCAGATCCATTTCCCACCTCTTTGTCAGCAACAGAACACCCATTTTATTTGTAGTATCAGTGTGCCCAATTAAAAGACTATATTTTTTAACCTCCTTTGTAATTAGGTGAGACTGTGTTTTTAAGTTCTAGCAAAATATTTTGTGGGACTTTCAGGAAAGCTGCATACAGGAAGCTAATTCCATAGGAAGGGGTGCCCTTTTACCCTTCCATTATTTGTCCTTCCTTAGTCATGCTTCCTAGAATGTGGATGTGATGGCTGGGGCTCCAGCTGCCATACTGATTCATGAGGTGACTTTGAGAATGGAAGCCACATTGTGAAGGAGTAAGATGATGAAATGAACTTGCATAACAGAGGAATGCCTATCTCTAGTCTTCTTATATGGGAGAGAATTAACCTTTATGTATTTAACCTGCTTCACTTATTGAATATTCTGAATATTCAAAAGTTCCTGATTGAAATCAGCCTGAGATGAGAATTGAGACCTTCAAATACTGTGAGACAATCAACGGGCTTGACTCCTTTATCTGCTTCAAATTTTCCCTCTTATCCCCCAATTTCCCCTCTCTTGGGCATCTTACTCCTTATAGTTTATGATGGTTGACTTTCATGTGTGCATGTTTCCACTTTATTCCTACATATTCTTGCAATTCGGGGAGCTGAAATATCAGCAACTTTTCTAATTCAGAAACACTAGGTTACCAGACCCCAAAGTGAAAACAAAGCAGAGGGTGCAAGGAAAAAGATGCTTTGGAGTACCATAGCTAATATCTCATTGTTTGAATGAGTCAGAGGTCTGAGAATACCGAACTTTAGAGATTACAGCATTAGTTTTACCTGGGCAACTCTTAAAAAAGAGTATTGAGCCCCAGAAGAGAGACAAATAGAAGACAGCATTGGAGAGCAGACAGTTTTTGAAAGCAATTTTTCTTGTACCCAAACCATTCTTCAGATTGTTAACTGGGCTGCAGTTGGTGAAACATGTGCAAAGACACGATATTTGTTCATTAGACATCAATTAAAACTCTCATGCTGAAGATGGATTGCAGCACAGAACATCATGCTCAGCATAACCAATTGAGAGGGAAAGGTGCTGTTTCCCTTGCTAATAGCCCAGTAATGAGTCTTAGTGGGTAGAGAGATTAGAGGAGGTGAGGGAGTAGGGGTGGTGTCTAGAGGGGTAGGATTGATGGAGGTAGGTGTGGGGATGGGGTGGAAAGATGAATCTTGGGGACCCCTTTCCAGTATTATGTAAGTCCATAGGGCTTCTTGGGAAAGCAGTGTTCCTTGTGGATGAAAGGTCTTGTCTATAGATGAACATTTGAGTGTGATCAACCTGCCTTCATTCCTTCCTACCCCTCCCTCCCTTTTTTCTTTCCTTCCCTCCACCTATACAACAAATATTTCCAGACCTCTACTCTGTGCCAGGTGCTCTGTTAAGGATTCTGACTCATTGCAGATTATTTTAGGACAGGCTAGGAAGGAGGATGGGAATGCCATTGGGGGCAGTTGGAATCACAGATAAGAAAGCTAAAGTGTAGAGGGGCAGTCAGAGGTATTCACATCCTGTAGTGCATTTACAATCTCTATCCACCCAAAAGCTCCCTGGACTGGCTGGGCTTGAAGTGGGGTGTATTCTACCTCTGTGGGGTCCTGGAGCCTCCTGCATCCAAGTTCCCTGGGCTCTTACTGAATATGCAGTGCCCAGGGGCCAGCCCAGACCTGCAGAATCTCAATATCTAGGGACTGGGCCTAGGAACTTGCATGGGCAACAGACTTTCCAGGTGAGCCTCCTGCACCCTGGCTTTTGTGGAAGTTGGGCTTGGGCCATTGGATCAACTGAATTGAGCCTTACAGGGTCAGAGTCTGGAAATACACTTGGCCATAATTCCTGTGTCATGAGGAAAGTTAAAAGAAATGCAAATCCAGCTTCAGGGCCAGCTTTGCCACTCACTGGCTTGGTGACCTTGGCTAGTTGCCCTTAGCCTATGAGTTATAGTTTGAACCAGACCCAGCAGCAGACATTTCCTTCCTTGCTGCAGAATTGTGATTGTGTCCAGGTGTCCTGGATGCTCAGCCCAGGGATAAAGAGGTGATGTCATTAAAAGCCTTTCTTATGAGTGACTCTTAAGAGACACTGCTCCAGAGTCTGAAGAAATTCCATTTCTATCCCACACTCTACTGCCCTGTTGTCAGGGAGGTTCCTGGAGGCCTGGGAACTAAGACTCAGGCTTTCCCAGGAGCAGAGCCATGACAATTTGTCTGTATTATCACTAGGGCCCCAGGGGTCCAGACAAGGTTGGCCTGAAGCCCCAGGTTTGCAGACTGTTTAGCGTGTTCAGCAACTCCCACCCTTGTAGAACAGCTGAAAATGGTCAGGCAGAAAGATGACGGAGAATGAAAAGGGAGATAAGAGGGATCAGCTCTGGAAAAGTTTGCCAGGGAAGTTCCCAGTCTCTCCCCAGCTTGTTGAGGAAAGTGCTGAGTAAAAGCACTGTTGGAGATTGATTACAATCTGGGAGGTGTTTTCTCATTGTATGAGTCCTCGTTATGTTATATGTAAAAAGCATAATATACTGTAACCTGAGGGTAAAAAGCCAGTGAAGCACTGGCTGGCTTCACTCTGGGAGCTGTGGCTGCCCATGGCATTCCTCATAAGCAGATTTTCTTAGGAGAAAAGCCAGACAAGGCAGGCAGGGGCAGGGCTCTCATGCAAAGGCTGGGATCCCCTTGATTCTCCTCTTCCCACTTCCCTGAAGAGAAACTACATCTCAACGGGCCTCAAGTTCATGGGAAAGATCCCAGGTTCATTCACTTGTTTCTTTTTCCAACAAGTATTATGGGGCATCAACTACATGTAAGGTATGCTGCTAAGTGCCGGCTACAAGAGGAGGAGTGTGGGTGCCAGAGAGCGGCCACACAGAGGGAACAGAATGTGCAAAGGCCTCTGGGCAGTCAGGAGGAACTGAAGAAGGCCACTGTGGGGGTGGGTGGGGCCAGCAGAGGCCCGACCCTGCAGGGTGTTGGAAGCCCTATGAGAAGGTATAAGAGAAAGAGAAAGTCATTGTCATGTTCTAAGCAGAAGGTGCTGGATTCTCAGGCTGCCTCTGATTCTCCCAAGATCTCACTGTGGGTCAGGGGAGCCTGGTCTAGAGCCCTGGCTTCCTCCCGCTCACTTGCCACATCAAAGTAGACACCTAACTCCTGTCTGTTCCACCCTAGAAATTGCTCTCAGATGGACCTTCCTTCCTGAGTCGACTGCCGCTACCATAGTGGGAGTCCTAGCCTTGCCTCTCCTAGACTGTTACAGTCCTTCCAGCTTCTCCTTTTGATGGTCTTCCCTCTGCAACCCACTCTCCACAGTGGCTTCCTTCCTAAAATACACACTCCGCCTCTCCCTGGCTTGTGTACTTTTGATGGTCCCCAGAGCCTAGAGGAGCAGTCTCAGTCTCTTTAGAGCAGCCCTCAAGTCTCTGCTCTTTCTTACCTAACCTACCTGCTGCCTTGTCTCCTCTCTCCCTGGCATCCCCCTACCCTCCCTGTATATCTGATGCTCCAGCCGTAGTTCAAGGAACTTCTCAGTCTTCCTCATACACACACATACCATCTCTTCACTGTTGCCTCCTCCTCCTGGAATGCCCTTCCTTCTTCTTCACCAGAAACTTCATTTCCTTTGTCAACACAGCAGCAGACATATCACCTCCTCTACCAGGAAACCATCAATGCCTGCAACTCCCCAACCCCAGTTGGGGCAGGAAAATTCTATTGCTACAGTCTTTCTCCCTGGCCAGGGAGAGCAAACCTCTCTCGAGGGCAAACACTCATGCAGTACTGGCCCATGATGGATGCTCAAGAAACGATTAAAGGAAAGACCACATATTATATGATTCCATTTATATGAAATGTTCAGAAGAGGCAAATCCATAGGAGATAGAGAATAGATTAGTGGATGCCAGGGGATGGGGGAGGTGGGAATTGGTGAGATGTGAGGTTTCTCTTGGGGATAATGGAAATGTTCTGAAATTAAATAATGGGGATGGTTAGACAATGTTTTGAATATACTTTAAAAAACCCCACAGAATTGTACACTTTAAAATGATTTAAATGGTGAATTTTATGTTCTATGAATTTTCCCTCAAAAAATTTGCAAAAGAAATGAAAAGATAAATAAGTAATAAAACACATTTTCTTATTTTCTAATTTCCTATCCTTTTCCCATTCCCCATTCACTTCCCCACCAGCAAACACTTTTAATTTAAATGAAGAATTTACCCAACCACAGATCATATCTGAACTATAATAAACTACCAATTGACAGTGTTGGATCAATGGGGCTTGACCCTTTTATGATTTGTCTTTTCCTTGATCATGTAGAGACTTTGAAGAGGGGGAAGCTATCTAGACCTGGTATGTGTCATCTTCAGTACTTCCATTGCCCACTTTACTAAAGACCAAACCTGGACTGATAACAGTGAAACTAGTTATCATGAGGATTGTTTGTAGTTTGACTGTGACCAAACTTTTCAAAGCCCTTCATGCATGTGGGCTCATTAGTTCATCATGAAAACCTCCTGGGGAGGGGTATCCTTTTGACAGAGAGAGAACTCACGTGTCCTTCCTAGCTTGTGAGTGGCCAGGGGTGCTGAGCTGAGCTCTTCTGACCTGTTGGTCATTTCTGCTGCTGAGAGAGAGAGAATGTGCTGAACATTTTTCTAAGTGCGGGTTGTACTTGTTACTTAAATTGGACTTGTTACTCTTGAGTAACAGCAGCCTCCCTGTGAACATCGGAAAAAACTCGAAGGTACAAGATCAAAGAATCACTGTTTTCACTTCAGCAGAGAAAGACAACAAACCCCAGTTAATGAAGTTGCGTATGTTGACTCCAAACAATTGACTCAGATTCCTATCTCCAGCCCCAAGAGACCTGTGAGGCACCTTTAAGTGGAAATTATAGCAAACCTCCTTCACCCCCAGATGTCCCAAGCATTCTTGTGTTTAGAGAGCTCTCAGCTGAGAAATTTGGTTTACAAAAATGGATTGGGAACCAGTTAATCAATGAAAACCTTTGTAAATATTTTCCCATAGATTGATAAGAGAATCCTCACTCATATTATGAAAGAGAATTTCAACTATATTATAGACAAATTATGTGAGTAATTTGTTCTAAGTTAGCATTTTCTTGGCACATGCAGTGTGCCAGACATTATTCTAAATGCTTTAGATAGATTAATGCATTTAGTCCTCACAACAACCCTATAAGATAGGGGTTGCTGTTGTCCTGTTTTATAGACGAGGAAATTGAGGCACAGAGAAGTTAGATAATTTGCCCAAGGTTACACAACTAGCAGATGGCAGAGCTGGAATTTGAACCCAGGCAACCTGGCTCCACAGTCTCCCCAAAAATGGAGTCCACAGGGCTGTGTGGTTAGTGGGACAGGCGATCAATGCAAACGTAAGATTTTGGCTGAAACATTCGCAGGTGAAGGACACAACACATGAGTCAATCTGTATTTAATAGGACCTCACAGGAGGTTAATTTGTGATTGCAAGGGCCTTCTGTTGTGTAGTTTGCTTTTTTCCTCAGAGAGGGAACAATCTGCATGGACTGTTTTCATATGTCTGTGAGCTGGCAGGTGGGCCAGGTTAGGGATTAGGAGCTGCTAGGGACCAGAGCCAAGCCACGTGGGCTGGGCAGTGAAGAGGGTGTGAGGTCAGCCTCAGTATCCAGCTCCCAGCCCCTCCATCCTATGGAGCGCTCTCCAAGACTGTATTCTTCATTTGCCTCCCATTCTTTCCTCCAGCACACTGGGTTCCTTCCCATTTCAGAAAAACTAAAATCACCTCTATTGTCCTCTAGAGAGAAGTGCCCTGTTTCTCAGGCAAAGAGCTAGACAGAGCTGGTTAATTAAATTATCAGGTAAGTAGACAGTGGCTTCCTTAGCTCCCTGATGTGAGGCTCAGCACTAATTCTTTAAAAAGAACACTCCAGAAACTCAGCAAATTTGGAATGTAAGTTGGATGCTTGCCTGACTTGGGCTCAGACCAAGGGCCTGGTACCCACGTTCTCCCTGCCCCAGGCTTACTTTCACCTCCTTACTTCCTGAGAAGCTCAGCAACTACAGTATTCCTTCATCCAAGCACAGGACCTATGAGGGGTGGTGAGTGGGGTTTCTGAGGTGGGTCATTCCCTGCTCCAGAGGATGGAAGCCTTCTGGAACGAATGCCTTCTGCTTGGTATATTTCTTGGTCAGTCATCACCAAGTCTACAATGGGAGCCATGGTGGTTCTAACTGTGTCTGCTGACAGTACTTGGAAGGAAACCCTAGGCTGTGCCATGGTGGTTATGAAAGGAGGTCCATGAAAGGAGGACTTGGAGCTTGTGTGAGAGAAATGGCAGCCCCCAGGGAGGGAAGGGGCAGGAAAAAGACAGAGAACTCTTGTCAGCTTGCTCCTGGCATGGCTAAGACAGGTGGTTGAAGAGGCAATTATGGGACGGTCCATGGGGTCAGTGGGGCTGTGAGGGATAAGGGCCATGTTTTCCAATCTGGAATCAAAGACACATAGTCTGATCCAAATATGGCACTGGGACAGATGACTGAAAAGCAGGGTCTGCCTGGGAACCCAAGACCCATAGTTAGATCCACTCTTGGTGGTTTCTCCTCGCTCCCTCCTCTGTCCTCAGAATGTACATTCCGCCCACCATTCCCACAGTGGGAGCTGTTCCAAGGGTGCAGCTTTAAGAAAGTAGTGTTGTTGAGACTAACCAAACCCAGTTAAAGCCTCTACATAAACTTTTAAGATTCTGGTGGGCAGGTGCAGAGATCTACCTGATACCCTATGTTAGCACTTCTTTACCTTTGAGTTTTAACTATTTAAATGTTTATGGCAAGGGGAGAGTGTTATACTTGAAGACCCCTCTCTTCTGTACAGTATGAGAGAAGGGCCCTGGGGTGGCACAACCCACCCCCTCCCCCAGGTCTGGAGCAGGCTTAGGGTAGAGGACCGTCCCATGGGGCAAGAGTGTAGAAGACCAATGTTCTTAATGTCTCTATTTTGCTGTGAGTGTCATAGAGGTGCCTACAGGAGCGGACAGGCAGGGGAAAGAGGTAGGCTTGTTATGAGTGGCTGCTGTGAATTTTAATTCAATTCAGTCTGGCTGGCTTACTGAATCAGTGTTGGGAAAACATAGTGCTCTCCTGGGAGGAGAGGTGTTTGGTATAAATAGAAGGTATTATCATTGTGAGGCAATTGGGGGACGTCATGTCACTCAGTGCAGCTTAACGCAGCAGTGAGAACCCTAGCCGTGGGCTGCAGGGCTGCCAGCAACCTGCTTTCATTTGCTTATCCCAAGAGAAAGGGCCCTTACTCCATTCAGCGCTCACTCTCAGGGTAACATCAGCAAATCCAGTGTCCGCCTGGGCCCTTAGCCCCTTCCCTGCTCAGCACATTAAGCCACTTCCATTCTCATAGGGCACTTGATAGGGTCCTAACTGTGCCAGTGAATGGACAGTCACAAGGGATTACCAGTATCCACTCAAACTCAGAGCAAGAGCTATGCCTTCCCCTGACACAACACCATGTTCTTTATTTTTAAACAGCTTTATTGAGATATAACCTATATACCATACAACTCACCCATGTAAGTATATAATTCAGTGGTTTTAGTGTATTCACAGATATATCCAACCATCACCACAATTTTAGAACATTTTCATCACCCCAACAGAAACCCTGTATCCTTCAGCTATCACCCTCTCCCATCATCACCCTGTCAGCACCCCAAGCAGCATCTCTACTTCCTATCTCTATAGATTAGCCTAATCTGGACATTTCTTATAAATGGCAGTGTACAACATGTGGTCTTTTGTGACTGGCTTCTTTTACCTAGCATAATGCTTTCAAAGTTCATTCGTGTTGTGGTATGTGGTTCCTTTTTAATGGTCAAATAATATTCCATTGCATGGATACACTACCTTTTGTTTATTAATTCATCAGTTGTTGGGCATTTGGGTTGTTTCTACCTTTTGGCTTTTATGAACTATTTTTGTGTGAACATATGTTTACATTTCTCTTGAGAATAAACCTAGAAGTGGAATGGCTAGGTCATGTGGTATCTCTATGTTTAATCATTTGAGGAAACTTCCCTGTTCTTAACAACAGTTGTCAAACAATGAATTGATTTATTGACTCAAACAACAAATACTTATGCAGCTCTTTCAATGTTCCAAGCACTCTTCTGAAAGTTGGAGAAACAGCACTGTGAACAGAGGTCTGCCAGCTAGGTTGTTTTACTGCTGTGAAGACTTTGGCTTTTACTTTGAGTGAAATGCAAAGAACTTAGAGGTTTGTTTTTTCCCCAGAAAGGTTTATTGAAGTATAATTTACAAACACTAAACTGCACACATATGAAGTATACAATTTCATGAGGTCTACTATGTATATATCCATGAAAATACCAACACAAGACAGTAAACATCATCCCTTAAAGCTTCCTTGTGCCCCTTTGTAATTCCTCCCTCCTGTTCCTCTTGCCCCACCTAATCCCAGGCAACCATTTGTCAAACTACAGATGAGTGGCATTTTCTAGAATGAAACAGTTTGTGCTCTTTTTAGTATAGCTTCTTTCACTTGGCATAATTGTTTTGAGGTTTATCTATATTGCTACTTCTATTAATAGTTCATTCCTTTTTATTGCTGAGTAATAGTCCATCACATGAATATGAAATAATTTATTTATCTGTTCTCTAGTTGATGGACATCTGGGGTGTTTCCAGTTTGAAGCTGTTATGAGTAAGCCACTATGAACATTTTTGTACAAGTCTCTGAATGGACAAATGCTTTGGTTTTTCTGGTGTAAATATCTAGGAATGGAATATTTAACTTATAAGAGACTAACAACGTATTTTTTAAATTGATTGTACCATTTAGCACTCCCACCAGCAGTATATGAGAGTTCCAGTTGCTCCACATACTTTCCAACATTTGGTAGGGCCAGTCTTTTTAATTTTAGCCATTCTAATAGGTGTGTAATGATATCTCACTGTGATTTTTTTTTAATGGAGGTACTGGGGATTGAACCCAGATCCCAGTGCATGCTAGGCATGCACTCTATCACTGAGCTATGCCCTCCCCACCTCATTGTAATTTTAATGTGCATTTCTCAGTGACTATTGATATTGAGCATCTTTTCATGTATTTATTTGCTATCTGTATCTTCTTTGGAGAAGTGTCTGTTCAAATCTTTTATTTTTTTAAAATTGTTTTCTTTTTATTGAGTTTTAAGAGTTCATTATATATACTAGATACAAATCCTTTGTCAGATTTATGATTTGCAAATATTTTCTCCCAACCCATGGCTTATATTTTCATTCCCTTAATGGTATCTTCCAAATGGCAGAAATTCTTTTTTTTTTTTTTTTTTTTTTTGGTGGAAGGAGGAAGTAATTAGGTTTATTTATTTTTGGAGGAGGTATTGGGGATTCAACCCAGGACCTTCTGCATGCTAAACATGCACTCTACCACTTAAGCTATACCCCCCCTCAGAAATTCTTAATTTTGATGAAGTCCAATTTATCAGTTACTTTCTTTCTGGATCATACTTTTGGTATTGTATCTAAGAAAACTTTGCCTAACTCAAGGCTACAAGTATTTTCTCCTATTTTCTTTTACTAGTTTCATAGTTGCAGGCTTTATCTTTAAGTCTATGATTCATTTTGAGTTAGTTTTTGTATATGATGGGAGATATGGATTGACGTTCATTCTCTTGCATTTGGCTCCCAGTTGTTCCAGCGCCATTTGTTGAAAAGACTATTTTTTCTCCTCTGCATTACTTTTGCACCTTTGCTGAAAATCACTTATCCTTTATATATGTGGTTCTATTTCTGGACTTTCTATTCTGTGCCCTTGATCTATTTGTCTATCTTTATGTTCCTCCAGCTTTATTCTTTTTCAAAGTTGTTTTGGTTATTCCATGTAAATTTTAGAATCAGCTTGTTGATTCTACAAAAGAGCCTTTTAGGGTTTTAATTGGGATTTCATTGACTCTAGGGAACAATTTGGGGAGAACTGACATCGTAACAATCCTGAATCTTATGAGCCGTGACCATGATACTTTATATCCCTCCATTTGTTTCTATCTTTGATTGCTCTCAGCAACGTTTTGTAGTTTTCGGTGTCCAGGTCTCTGCAGGGTAACTGTGCTCCCACATGTCTTAGTATGGAATGGTCACCTACTAGGTGAGCTCCAGGTCTGTAGCAATAGACCTGGTGCCACTTTCTAGGAATATAGATGTGGTTATAAACATGTGGTCTCAGCAACTGCCCACTTTCCTTCTAGAGAGTACCCTGTGGCTGCTACTTGGGAATTGACAAGCTTTTCCGGCTCCATCCTGCAGACCCACAAGACCAGCCCAAGTGCCTTGGACCTTCATGCCCAGCCCAAGCCTGGCACCCAAATCCACAGAAGCAGAATTGAACTCATCTTGTGGAAAGCCAGCTCCTTACTCACACTCAGCTTTGTGCACATCCTGTGCACATGATGACCTGGGCTCATCATCTCAGATCTGCATATGTCCCTTGAATCATTTTCTTGGACACTGCTCTTTAAGTTTTTCAAGGAAAATATACCCACAGATGAATGGGTAGCCAGATCGGTGCTGTTGACACCAGAAACCGAGATGTAGTGCTTGCTGTCAGGTGAGTCTGGAGCCCAGAAGAACTTCTGTGGATTCTTCCACTGTTTCTAAGATTGGCCAGTTCTACCACTCATGTCCCATCCTTTTAACCTCAGACTTGGTTAAAGCTATGGATGCCAGACTGGTCTCTTTGTCTCTAGACTCTCATCTCCAAATCATTTCTGCATGGGGTGGGCTAGATGTGTCCTCATATGTCACCATAGTCATTATATTGCTCTGCTGCTCAAGAACCATCCTTGACTCCCCAGTGCCCTCAGAACAAGGTCCAAATTCCTTGGCCTGGTATTCAAGGAAGCCCAACATCTGGTCTTTCTCCAAGTGCCCCAAATACTCTGTTCCAACCAGACTAGTCTTCTCACTGGCCCCAGCATGCTCCCTCCTCTAAGCCTCTGCTCATGTACACCCTCTCTTGCCCCTCCCTGTCCTCACCTGTCCAATCTCAGCTCTCCTTAAAGGTTGATTCAAATCCCTTTTTCCTATGAAATGTTATTAACAATTCCAGGTTTAATTAGCGGTTTTATTTAAAACTTGCTTTCACCTTGATTAGTTTCATTTAAAATACTTAATTATTAACTAATAATTAATAAGAGCTTCCATTTAATGAGAGCCCTGGTATCTGTTCCAGATACTACATACACATGCACACAACACACTCACTTTTACATTTTTTGCTTGGTGTTAAATGTTTGTTTTCTTATAAAGATTGTTTTTAACTCACACATCCGAAGGACTCCCAACAACCATAGTTATAGGTGGTGACACACAGATTAAAAGAGCCGAAGTAACTTGCCCAAGTCCCACAGCAAGTGACGGTCATGGGTGGGGTTGGAGCCCTGTGTTCCTGTGTCCTTTCCACTCTTGCACACAGACTCCTCAGCCCCAGAGGACAGGCTGTGACAGGCTGAGAGCCTCATGTCACAGAGGAAGGGGATTGAAGGCCAAGAGCTTTTCCTCTTCAAGGTCATGCAGGAAAACAGTGAACCCCCCCATTTTTTAAAAAAAGTTGTGATGAAGTACACATAACAAAAAGTTTACTATTTTAACCATTTTAAAGTGAGCAATTCAGTAGCATTAAGTACACTCCCAATGTTGTACAGCCAACATCACTCTCTAGTTCCAACAGATTTCATCACCCCAAAGGAAACCCTGTACCCACTGAGCAGTCACTCTCCATTACCTCCTGCCCCGAGCCCCTCATAACCACTAGCCTGCTTTCTGTCTCTATGGTTTTGCCTGTTCTGACCATTCCATCAAAGTAGAATTGCATGATTTGTGGCCTTTTGTGTCTAGCTTCCTGTCACTGGGCCCTTTCATTTTAATGCTGCCATTTGAGACATATCTGTGTTGTAGTTTAAAATCATGGGTCAAATGATTGTATCAAAATAGTATGAGCCCGGGAGTTTGGGGTTTTTGAGCACGAGCCACCCGCTCTCTTTTGTTGGTGTCTTACAGTAAAGTTACACTTTCCTTCATCATCAAAAAAAATATATATATATAATCAGTATGAGTCTAAAGTGGTGGTAATCAGCCTGGAGACCAGGTTTTCTGATCCCTAGTGGCTAAGAAGATGCACCACACTGCAACCCTACCCACCTGCCCTAGTGCTTTAAGGCTTCCCCCTAGCCTCGCATTTCCTCTAATTCAGGAAGCCCTACCTTCTTGTTTTTCTCCCAGACCCCGCTCCCACCCCAAACACACAGCACCTGACACAGAGCTGGGCCGCATGGACACATACCAGCCCTGGTTGAATCGCCTGCAGCTGACAGAGCATCTGACCACCTCTGGCACAAAGGGCCCAGCAGGCGAGGCAGGGGGCTGCTTCCACCACCCTAGTCACAGTCCCTGCTCAGGCTCCTGCAGCTCAAGCCATCAGCATTAAGTGTAAGTACCTTCCCCATGCCCCATCCAGTGGGGCTTACGCTTGCGCCCTCTCCAAGGTTGTCTGTCCGGGACCGGGGTGTCTCCTGTGTGTGCAGCTGAAGACTTCACTCCCCAACAGCTTGATGTTTCCTCCTCCTCTCTTGTTATCCTTCAACATCCACATGATAAGCATCACCCATAGATGCAAAGGTGATTAATTCTAAGCCTGGGGCCGGTGCTGGTACAGACATGGTGGTAGATGCAGAATTAAATGACTGGCAAGTCCTCTGCTGACTCAGCACTTGGAGGAGCAGGGGATAAACCTGGGGCCTTCTGGAGAGCTCTGCCTGCCCAGGCATGACTTTCTCTTTCAGCTTTCCTACCTGGAAAGCAGTTCCGCCACTCTTGTCAACCTATCTGCTTGCTAAGCCAGATAACAGTTTATTGCTAGGGATTTGAGCACTATTTTCTGCTCTCAGGGGACCTCCCTCATCAAGTCTAATTTCCTGTCCCTACCTCTGGTGCCTGAACCCCACCAGTGGAAGGTCTGCAAGCCTCCTTTTCAACCAGGTTGCCCTCCCTAAGACCTTCCTACATAAACATTCCAGAACCACCTGTGACCCTCAGTATGAATGAGTCAGACCTTTCCCTGCGAGGGAGGCAAAGATTCTGGTTCTATTCTAGTTGCTCATTTTCTGCATCTCCAGCTCTGGGCATGGATATGAGGTAAGTTCTTCGCCTATGTCCCATGTGCCCCTGTGTACCTGTAAGCAGGTATGCAGGGAGCAGACACAGGCTCTCCTCACCCACACAGGCTGCTGGAAGACTTTGTGCAGTCAGCACTGGTTTAAAGAGCTGCCTGGGGTATGGATCCGAAGTGTTGTGTGTGGCTGAGGTCTCCTGTGCCCCAGACTGTTCCTGAGGTTTTCCTAGGCGGGGATGGGCTACTGGTTGTGTTTCCCCTCTTGCTGTCATACCCTGGGTGTGATGTGACTGAGATTCAACAGTTTCTTTACTGGGCACTTCATTTGTTTCTAGTTGTTAGGCTGTTACAAATGATGCTCCAAGTATCGTCTTTGTGCACTCTGTCTGTCATTGAAACGGCCTCAAAGGAAGCCAAAGACAGGAGGGATGCTCAGAATCCAATTGGATTTAAATATATTCAAGAGGTGTGGCCCTGCCAGATTGGAAGAACATGAAAAGAATTCAGATTAGCATTAAGCAGTCAGTAGAGTTCCAATGTAATGTGGAAGGAATGGGGGTAAGGGTTGGGGGAGCAGATGTGAGGGAAGGTTTGCAAACTCAAACCGAACTTGATAATTAGGGAAGGTGTCATCAGGGATACAGGGTGTGAGACCACCCCATTTGGAGGGTGTGGACTAGGAATCACAGAGTTTAAACAGAGCTACTGTATAACTGGGCTCCAATTATCCCTATTATCATGAGAAAAATCACCTTATGTCTCTGTTGCTCCAGATCTCATGTCCCAACCAAAAGTATGGTCTATGGGTAACCTCAGCCTAGCAAGAAAGTCACCCCAGTTTGCTTAGCATCATAACCTTGACTTCCTTGAAATGATAAAATTATTGATCCCTTAGTGAGTTAGAGTTTTTCACCCAGAGAAGGCTTAGAATTAAGTATGAACATGAAAAAGCAGATAAAAATCATGGCATTATTAGTTTTTTATTGTTAAGTTTAGTATAATCTATGCATATTTGGGTTTTAAAGTGTTTGTCCAGAGTAACTGATAGATTAACTTTGTGAGCCCATCTTTCCCCGCCCCTCCTGCACAGCAGCTTAAAACAATGACAGTAATAATTTCACTCTCTTCAGTCAGGTGAAGTTAGGGCCTGCCAATTCCCAAGGGAGGAGAAATAAAGCTCCACTTCATGAGGAGTGGCATGGTTCTGGAGGAGCATGTGGGGCTGGAAATATTGCTGTGGATCTCCATGGCCACCCAGCTTGCCCTGACTGTCCCTTTGAAGCCCTTTAGTTTCTCATTAGCCATTTCCTCAAGGTCCCTTCAGCCTCCATCTGCCACCCAGTCCCAAAGGCCAATTGGAGGGGGGCTTTATTATTATGGTAGCATCATACTTCCACGTACCTCAATCCATATTAGGTGTCTATTACTACACAGGAAACTACCCCCAAGCACTCATGTGGCAGCTTAAACAACAACAACACTCATTTTTCTCATGAGTCTTCAGTTTGGGCAGGACTTGGTGGGAATAGATCATCTCTTTTCCATTTGGGTCAGCTGAAGCAGCTGGAAGACTGGGGCCTGGCATGCCCTGGAGACCTCCTCACCCAACTCTCTTACGATTCATCCCAGCTGCAGTTAGACTAAGAGCAACACGTTCGTCCAGCCCTTCCCCATGTGGCCTGGGCTTCCTCACAACATGGTGGCTGAGTTCCAAGGCCATGTGTCTAGACAGGGAGAGGCAGATAGAAGCAACATTGCCTTTCATGGCCTCATAAATCACACAGCATCACTTTGACCACATTCTGGGTTGAGGTAGTCACAAAGGCCCACTTAGTTTCAAAGTGGGGGAAACAGACTCCACCTCTTGGTGGGGCAGCAACAAGGTTCCAGAAGAGCATGCAGGGCCAGAGATACTGCTATGGCCATTTTGGGAAACTATACAGTCTGCCCCACTTCTTCACAAATCAGTCCTCGGCTACCCCTGGGGATACAAACTCCCACGTGCTTCCAGCAGGGAATAGTAGTGACCTGAGGGCTGTCTTCCTGAGGCGGTCACTGGTGTGGGCACATGGGAGTTGGGGAAGGGGTGCCCAGAAGTGCTTCAGGTCAGGCCTAGGAGCTCTGGGAAGCACATCAGCTGTCTCTGTCCCAGGATAATAAAGCAAAGTACTGATAATCCAGAAGTCAAAGTGAATCACATCTGTATCCCTTACTTTATGTGATCACAGGCATCTCAGTCTTTCAGGAAACATTAAATGACAAAAGATGTGAACCCAAGATTGTCTAGAGGCTCATTTGTAACCAAGAGTTGGCCTGACCTGGCATAGCCATGTCTCAAGTTCTTACAGTCTCTGAACACTCCAGGGATGGACAAGTGGCCCTTCCCTGAATCATGCTGTTACTCATCCATGACTCATTTTGATCCAATAAAGACTGGAAATTAACCGCTTTGCTTCTGCACGTGGTCCAGTATGCTTGCAAAAGGAGCAAGTCTTTACCCACTGAACATGTTGTCTAAGTAAGGTTTTGATAACAGCCATTACAATGTATTCCAAGATCTTTATTGGGCTGCTAAGACTGTTGTGCTTTGGGTGCGGTAAACTAGCTTCTCTGAGAAAACAATGGGAAAAATCTTTGCTCTAAGGATAAGCAAACATGTTCATAGGAGGTAGGCATGAAATTATTACAGAACATACTCCTCACCTGCTGACACCAGCAAGACTGTCTGATATATTTGTTAGGATGGTGTCATGGAGTGGCCTTTTCCACTCTAAGATAAGGTGTTTTGTTGTTTTTGCTTTTTTTGGTTTTTGGGGTTTTTTTTTTTTTTTTTGATACATCAAACCTGGATGTTTTTCTCTTACTGCCAAACCTTCACAGATACTTAGACCTCTCCTGCCACCACACTGCAGCTCTGAGAACACTGAACAAAGGAGGAGAATTCCCTGAGGGGTCCCAGGGAAGCAGGGAGTGTGTGAGATGCCATTCTCGGATGGAGCAGACATCCTTTGCTCTGTAAAGCAGTCTCTGAAGGAGTCAGTCTGGCTCGGGTTCTGGCATCATAGAGAGAAGAGCCTGCCACAGTGCCTCAGCTGCCTCAGTGCAGCTGGAACCAGACTGGTCCGAAGAGACACACACGTTGGTGGGAACTCTTAGGGGTCAGCTGTGCCACTTGTGCTTGGCCGTCCAATAGGCCAGCCACGCCCCGCATCCACTTCTGGGAGGACTGAGGCAGGGCAGTAACACTCATGTGACGTTAGGTAAACATTCAGTCTTGTCTCTAGAGGCCACAAGTGTCCGGCTCTCTAAAGTCCCAGGCCTGTGGCTGTGACCTCCATGGCTAGATTCTGTTTTTCTCTTCTAACTTAAGACCCTCTCCTGATTCATCCTGGAGTCTTGAATGGAGAAAAGTTTTAATACACAAAGTTCCTTCTCTGGGAAGATTACTAATCTAATCCCAGGCTGCTGTCTCCTTGGAAAAGTAACAGGCAATCCCAAACCACAAGAGAAAGAAGCTATTGTAAAATCCAAAAAAATCTGGGCAGCATCAGAGGGGAAGGATGATTGTCAGCACTGGGGAAATACAGCAGACTCTTCCATTGGATTCCAGGGTGGGGTTCAGTCCAGACCTCCCTCTTTCCTCTTTGGCGGATGGCATGGGAGTGAGCAGACCTGCTCTAGGCTTTGCCGCTAGAACTGTTCCTTCAGCAATGGAAAATGCACCAGATTTGGAGATGGAAGATCTGGAAACTAGCCCCAACTCACCCCTTGCTAGCTGTGTACCTGGGGCAAACCCCTCAGCCTCTATGAGCCTGCTTCCTGTCCAGGTCTGCCTTCCTTTCCTCACAGAGGTGAGGACAGATGAGCTGTGAGAGAAAGCTTGGTGAGTTCCAGAACTCTCTGTTCTAATATTGATGGTCACAACTGGCGCTGACTCAGCACCAGGTTCCCAGGTTTTCTGCCTTGGAGCGTTGCACAAGATCTCTGCAGGATCTTAAAGACAGAACAGAGTTGAGTGATCCCTACTGACCACTGGGTTGTCCTGGAGACAGACACCACAAGGCCTGACTCCCCCGATGCATGCCTTGAACCTCTCAAACATGCAGCCTCCCAGAGCAGGGCTGTAGAGGGGCACAGGACTGTGGATATGGTGATGGGAATGGATTCCTCCTGTAACTGGCCACTGGCACAGAATGCAGAATTAATGGAGACCTCAGGGAAAAGCAAGAGTTGGGCTAAAATGCCAGCCTCATTCTAAGTGTGATTGGTGAACTAGAGTCTGTGGCTGGTTTGAGATGACCACACTCCCTCTTTAGCTGCCCGGAGCTTCCACCCACCAGGACTAGCTCTCAGGAAAGGCTTACTGTCAGTCACTTCATCTTGGATGCAAATGAAAGCCACTCGGCCCTTCTTTAGATGTCTGCTCTCCCACTGCAGAGTGGAAGGTGCTGGCCCCGGGGTTAAAGGACTATCAGCAACCCTCCCCAGTACCCCCAACTAGCAGGTTAGAGAAGGTTTTTAGGAGCAGGGAGTCTCCCTGGTGTCCCTGAAATTCCTTACTTTCTCTGTCTTGGAGTCAGGCTGTCCTTGGAGAACCCTGATATTTGGGCCATGAGATGTCTTGGGGATGATTTTCAACTTTCAGATGAAAGAAGCAGGTCTGGAAAGGATCTCCGCTCTGATCCAAATGGGGCACTGGGGGCTTATTTGACAATTCCAAGCTCCACCACTTGAAGCCCAGCTGGTTTGCTCAGCTGTCTGTGAAAGGGGGCACTTTTGTTAGAGCGAAGTCTCCTCAAGGTCAGAGGCCTTTGGGGAAGGGATACCAAGAGTCCAGACAAGGCAGAGCCCCAGAGAAGAATGATTTCAGGAGCTGGAAAGGAAGCCTCCCCTCCCCTCCCCACCACCCATCACTAAAAAAAATAAAGTTCTAATCTAATCCTTGGGCAGCAAATTCCCCTGGGAGGGTCACAGTACTTTAGTTACTGGTAATTTACCTTTCCCTGTGAATGAGCTCTAGACTGTATTCTTTGAAATCTTTATTAAAATAAAGCAGGTGGTCCTTGGAGGATATTGAAGGACCGGAGGTAACAGTTATGGAATGAGTGCCAGGAGCCAGGCAGTGTTAGACACTAAGGTGTGTTCTCTCATGTTGGTCTCACAATAACTAAGTAGGGTGGGTCTTATCCCCATTGTATAGATGAGGAAACTGAGTCCCAGCAAGCCATTTGTCTAAGGTCAGTCAGCCAGCAGTTGAAACTGACCCCGAAGATTGGCCCCGAAGCTGTGAGGATCCCTCTGCCCCACACTGCTTCCCCAGGGCAGAGGAGAGCCAGGCTGATGGTGTCAGAGGGGAAGTGGGGGGACCCAGATACCTTAATGTACAGCCCAGGACTTCAAGCAGAGACTTCCAAATCACCATTCAGGTTGTCGTGTTCTCTGCATGGTAGTTGGTGCTCTGAGTCTAGAGGGAAGAAACAGCAGTGGTTCTCAGTCTTTGGTGTGCATTAGAAGGCTTGTTGAACACAGATCGCTGGGCCCCATCTTGAGTTTCTGACTCAGTCGGTCTGGGATGAGGCATGAGATCCGCAGTTAAAACAATTTCTGGGGGATGCTGATGATGCTGGACTGCGAACCACACTTTGCAAACCACTGACCTCGTGTGTGTCTCAGGGAGTTTCTCTTTGGTTGAGGGCAGGGTGGGGGTGCCCTTGTAAACAAGCCCATGGGGGTGAGGAGAGGCTGCTGTGATAAAGACCTAGCAATAAAGCAATGGCTTTAAAGAACATAGACTTTCCTTCCTTAGTGAGAGTCTGCAGTGGGTGTTGTAGGACAGCACCCAAATCCGGCCATTAGGACTGAGGCAGCATTTCTCCAGTGCTGGTGGTAGGGAGGGAGCTTGTTGAGGACTCCCTGCTGAGTCTCTCTGGGACTTGTCCTTGGCCAAAGGGAGCCACCTCACCCAAGTTACACCCCCTTGCTGGGATAGCCTGCATCCCCAAAGGACTGGTAGTATGGAGTAGAGAGGTCTCGCCCCTTTGTCTCCATCTGGGACAACTCTGAAGGGCTGTCCCAGCTCCAGACCTCCCCTCTGGATCAGAGACCTCTCGTCCAGCTTCACTGCAGTTCACCGTCCGCTCTTTACCTGACTGGTGCGGATCCTGAGAGTGTACCCACCGTCTGTCTCTGGCACAGTCAGTTCCAAGTGAGCTGACCTAAGGCACAGTAGAAAGAGAACTTTCCTGGTTGGCAGGCAGCTTGTCCGCCCTTAGGGGCCCAGATTCTTTCCATCTCATTTTTTTGCCATTCCTTCGGCTTCGCCCTTAGCTGAAGCCAGGCTGCAAGGCTTCTCTGTGCTCCAGTTTGTGGAAACTGGAAAAAGAATGTAGACACCAACCTGGATATGGCACACATCACTTCCACCACCCCACTAAGTTTCTCAAACTTAGTCACAGGATTATGCACCCCACAGGGATGCTGGCAAGCAGTGTGGAGCTGGGTAGTCATGCCAGGCTATAACTCCTACTTTGGGAGAAGAGGAAAAGAAATGATGGTGAATGGCCAGGAGTCTCCATGACAACCTCTGAATATGAGTTTGTGTGGCCCCAAGTCCTGGTGCCACAAAGGTCTGCAGCCAGAGTAGCAATCATGAGCCATTTACTGGGCACAGAGACCCCTGAAGCATTGCCATTCATGGGGACAAACCCCCCAGAGCTACACTGCTGATTTTGCCCACCATCTATAGTGCTGGCTGAAACTCTAGGCATTTCTCGTATTTCTCCAAGAAAGCTTAGCCAGGTGTAAGTGAGATAAATTGACCCGACAGAGATAACCTTCAAAAGGCTCAATAAAAGACAATCATTTCCAAGCTTCACTTTTTCATTATTAGCCACAGATTACTTCCATTTGATCATGGCACACGTGGTTGCCTACTTTTACCTGGCTCCTCCCCAGCCCAAGGAGAGGGCATAGAGGGTGGGCTTGACAGTGCTCAGGTGAGGAACCGGCTTATTGCACCTGGATGGGGCACTCTGTCCTCAGTGGTCCCAAGAAGTCTTGCCAGTAGGCCTAGGGCACAGGATGGTGTCCTACTGACTGTGCTGTCCCCCACCCTCCCCTTACCCAGCTTAGCATCCATGGTCCATCTTGCCATGCCTTTGTTGTGATGACCCTTCGCTTCCTGACCTCCCTCCCTCCTCTGTTAAACCCTGGCTCTTCCATGTCGCTGTGCTGGGGAGGCTGAATGCTGCTGTAGAGGAGCTTGTGTCTGGGCTGACAGTGCTGCCTCATTTTGTTCATGACCCTGAACCTCCTGTGTGCACTCAACACCATCAGCTTCCTAGGGAGGCCCTGTCCTGCCTGCCTTCACACCCATGTTCTCTCTCCCCCTCATCTTTCATGGAGAAAACAAACCGTTAGAGAGAACTTCATTGACCTATCCCCAATGCCACCAGTGTCCACCTGCCCCTCACTCCTGTCACAATGGAAAAACTGTCCCTGTTCCTATCTGAGGCCAAATTGTAGAACTTCTTGGTCTGTAAATCCTACCCCTAAACTCTGGCTTTTCCATCTTCAGCCCTGCCTTCTCCCTGAGTTGAAATTGAGCATTTCCACTAGGTGTCCTGTGGGCAGATCAGGGGCTGACGATTGAGGCACAAAACTAGACAGGCCTGACCACTGCTGGGGTCACTCACAGGGGAGGGTGCCCATAGGGAAAGAAAACTCACCCCCCAGCCTGTTAGAGAAGACATCTCTGAGTTGGGGAAATCACTGAGGGGAAAATGCCGGGAGGGAAATTTCCTCCGAACACCTCAGATGTCAGTCACTGCAGAGCAGGCTATGCATGGAAGTTGGCAAAGACCTCCTTCAATTCTGCTCCAAACAGGGCTGTGTCAGTGACTGTCCTTTGGTCTCCGAGATGACCCACCTCACTGGGGCTGATTTCAAGGTTAGCCTCTCCCTGAGCGGGTGAAGGAGGGGGCCGGGCTCAAGTGTTTGTTCTACTCCATCTCAGAAGTTATGAGGGGCGGGATTTGCCAACAGCCTTTGTCCTGGTGCTGCTTTTGGGGAAGGGGACCAAGAGCAGTGAGGATGGAGACCCCTCCCTTCCTGTCTGGGGGCTCCGGGAGCTCTGGGTTCCCAGACTGTCCGCAGAGGCAGCCTCATTAAGAAGCACTGGGTGAGGGGAGAGGCTGTTCTTTCACCCTGGTCACTGACCAATCCTCCCTCCAACTCCCCACACTTTCCACCCAGCTTGTTCCTTGGCCAGCATCTGGGAGCCAATTTACTCAGGCCCTGAGGTTTATTTTGTTAAGGATTTTAAAATGTATTAAGAAATGTGCAGAGAGCTTTGTCATCACTTTTCCCTTTCGAATGGACCTGAGCAATTGGATCAGAAAGTCCCTGCCTGCCTCTTGCACTGGCAGGCCACCAGGGGCAGCCGGACGTCCCAGGGGCAGGAAGCAGGGGCTCAGTCCCCTTCAAGCCACTCCTCTGGCCACCTATCCTGCCTAAGCTGGAATGACCTGAGGCAGGAGAAGGTGGTGGTAAAAGGTGCGTGGGGTGGCGGGGAGCTTCTCTCTGGTTTGTTTCTTCACTCCCTGTTTGACGGGGCCTGGAAGTGTCCGGGAGGCAGACCCTGGGACTTTGGGGCCTCAGCACCCTGGGTACACTAACAGGCACAGTAACGGTTTGGGTCACGACGAGCACTGAGAAGGCAAGGCGAGGTGTCCACCTAAAGCCGTGTCACTCGGTCTGTCTTCCACCTCCCGTCCCTGAGGTGTCTTCCAACAGCTGCAGGGAACAGGCCAGAGTTCACTAGGGTCTGTCCTGAAGGCCCCTCTCCTGGCTGTGGAGAGGAAGTTTGATGTTGCTCTGAGCTGCGTTCAGGCACTGAAGAGAAAATGCTCATCTCAAGATGGATTTAGAGGTTATTGTGGGTTCAGTTAAGTCCCCTCAAAATGGTATGTTGAAGTCCTAACCCTCAGCACCTCAGAACATGACCTTATTTGGAAACAGGGTTGTTGCAGATGTAATCAGTTCAGGTGAGGTCAGACTGAAGTAGTGTGGCCCCCTCATCCAACATGACAGGTGTCTATAATAGAGACAGGGTCACTCAGATAGTAGGCAATCAGGTGACAATGGAGGCAGAGATTGGAGGGACGCATCTAAAAGCTACTGAGTACCAAGGAGTGCTGGCAAACCCCAGAAGCTGGAAGAGGGAAGGGAGGATTCTCCCCAACAGGTTTCGGAGAGAGAGAGCAGGGCCCAGTCAGCACCTTGGTGTCAGAATTTTGGCCTCCAGAACTGTTGTTGTTTTCTGCCACCCAGTTTGTGGCACTGTATTACAGCAGTCCTAGGAAACTAAGACAGAAGGGGAAGCCACCTCACTGCAGGGTACCCATTTAAAGAGCAGTGACATTGTCTGTGCCCTGCCAGTCGATGGTGCCAATATGGCCCATCAGTCATCCTTCCCAAGTCCGTCCCATTCATTTCTGCACTCCCAGAGGCCCTAGATGGGGTGCAGTCACAATCAGGGCAAGGGGATGTGTGATGAGCCCCCCTGGGATCTTGGGCAGAGGTCAGGCCTGGAGTCAGGGGCTGGTGGTCAGTAGACCTGGATCCTAGTCCAGGCTTTCACATCTCTGCTGCAAAGCCTTGTTAGGGACCCTGGGAAATCTACAAGACATGCTTCCTTACTGAGTCCATGTGGTCCAGGTGAGTGCCTCAGCAAAACAGAAATTTTCACAGGTCACGAACCTTCAGAATCAACTGGAGGGCGCTTGATGCTCAGAAGGTTAAATTTTTGAATGCTGAGTGTGTGGCAATGAGTGAGGTGTCCCTGTGCCATTCCAGCATGTGTCCAGCCTGCCCAAAGGGCCCAGGTGGCCCTGGATGTGCAGCCCTATTGCCTTTGCCATGTATCATGCGTGGGGCCTCTGCCATGCTTCTCTTGTGCTCACCACCAATGCCGAGAAAACTCATCTCTCCTAAAGCCATACCTGGCCAATCTGAGAAACAAATTCAAGTCCTCAGTAATAACAATGAGACGCATTTGTTCACCTCCTATTCCAGGCACCATCCCATTTTACCTTCGCAACAGGTAGATGTGGCATTTTATCCCCTTGTTACAGATGAGGACACAGAAACTCAGGCTGAGGACTTGACCCAAGGTCACACAGCTGGTGATGGGCAGAGGACTGGAATATGAGCCCCAGCCTGTTTGACCCCCAAATCCCTGATTTTCTCCACTAGATCCCGACGGGGACTCACTCTGCCCTCCTCCCAGGATAGCTGCCTACTTTCTGACAGGAGCCTCTTAGAAAACCTTAACCCTTAGGAATTTCAGGCACCATGACATGCTGCAAGTGGAAAACGTTGGAGCGGCAAGTCCTTCTGGGGAAGCCTTTATGCCTATGAATTCAGAAGAGTCTGGATGCTTAGTTCTGGGTCTGTTTTTAGCTCCTCTCAACCTTGCCAGGTGTGGCCTGAAGTTCGATTGGCCTCTCTGAGTGGAGCTGCCAAGAAGATTGAACTCTACTGATTAAAATGCTCATCGCATTTGAGTCGAGGTGATTTTCCCAGTTAATTCTAACCTGTCAGCATACATTTTTTCCTTTGAAGCCCGAATAGCAACGTGTCACTTCCCTAAACAAAGGGCCAGCGTTGACTTTGACCCCCCTCTTTGGGTTAGAGTCATGAGGGGTGTCAGAATCAGAGAGTTGGGGCTCTTGTTCCTGTGTTTAGGGGAAAGATCATGGGGTTACATAAATTATGGGGCACCTATTCCATAGAATGCAGTGCAGCTATTAAAATGCCAATGTATTTATCAGTATGAAAAGTCATTTGTAATATATTGTGGAGTAAAAAGAATGAGTTATAAAGCTATGTGTAACATAACTCATTTTGTATTTTAAAATATATCTACACACAAAAATTGCCAGGAAAACATGTTCTGAAATAGTTGAAACTGTTATCTCCGGGTGGTGAGATTGTAGATGATTTTATTTTCTTTTATCCACTTATCAGTTTTTTTCCTGATCCCCCCTCAGCCAATTAAACATATATGTGTTTAAATATAAATGCAACAAATTTACTGATAAATGTGAGAACTTTAACAGCAAAACTGTGGCCCTGAATTTCAGTGATACTAGTCTCTCTCAAATCAGGTCACAGGAAATTTATGTTTGAATGAGTTTCTATTCAGGTCCATAATCTATTCAGTTTGTAAAATCTAGTTTTCTATTTTGAAAAACTTAAAGCCCACAGAGAAGTTGTAAGATGGTACAATCAACACCCCAAACCCTTCACCTAGATGGCTTGATTGATTGCATTTTCACCATATTTTTTTTTATCTCTGTATGTTGTTCTATGTATTTCTAAACCCGCAGCATCGACAGTGAGTGAATGGCTGCAGGGGCAGGAAGGCCAGTCCTTAAACGGCAGGGTGACTTGTACAGCGGGTGCTACCTGAGGTCCATCTGGTGGGCGGAGGCGAACCAGAGGCAGAAGGGCCCCCTTAGGCAGAGAGCAGCATGTGTCAGGGCTTGGAGGGCGGCAGCAGGGAGCTTCCACAGAGCTGGCCCACAGGAAATGGGATGACAAGTGGAGGTGAAACTGGACACATGAGCACTGGGGCAGGATGGGGAGGACCCAAAAGGTCTCACCTCCCACCCCTAAGTGTCAAAGTGTAAGGGGAGCCACAAAGGTTTTGTGTATTTTTAAGATCTCTCTGCTGCCATGATGAACATGGACTTGAAAGGTACAAATGGAAGGATGGAATAGGAAGACCAGTTAGGAGGCCGTTAAAGTGGTCCAGGGTAAGGGCAGGTAGGAGGGGATGGGAGAAGAGAGAACCAATAGTTCTTGACCCCTCAAGACTGCCTGGGTCTGGTGAGGCAGGGAACAATCCAGGACAACTCCCAGGGTCTGGCTTGGAACATGCCAGTAGAGACCAGTGCTGCTTCTCTAGGTGGGGAACACAGAAGGCGGAAAAGCCAGTGGTGAGGGGTAGGGGAGGAGGGGAGATGCTGACTTCAGTTTTGGTACACTGTGGTTGAGTAGCCCATAGGATTTCCAGATGGAAATACCTGGTGGGCAACTGATTACGGATCTAGAGCTCAGGACCAAGGATGGTCTGGAGATAGAAATTTTGGAATCATAAGAATCATATGGGTAGGATGACCACTATCCTGACTGACCTGGGGCAGCCCCTGTTCATGCCTGTATTGTAGTTTATTTATTAATAGCTCCCCCTTTCACTTGCCTGGTTTGGACAGTAATTTATATGGTCCCTTGAAAAGTTGAGACTAGCTGCTTCCTGTCTTCACCTGATTCCACCACTCCCTGGTGTGGTCTGTCTCTGTGGATGCTCTCTCTTATGGGCACTTAATTACTAGAGGTCTGTGTCCTCTATCCTTGGGTATCCCCCATGATGCTTCGTGTGCTATCTTTCAAGTAGATGATGCCTAAGAAATGTCTATCTGTCCTGTGGTTGAGAGATCCACAGGTCCCCATCTATTGGGAGGAGAGAGGGTGGGAGTATCTTGCTGAAGGCTGGTGGATTGAGATGCCCCCTTGGACCAAGCTCCTACTAGGTATGGGATTTGGGAAACATCAGAGAGGTGAGGAAAGTCTAAAACATTCCTACTTGCTCCTTTCCTTCACCCCCTGCTTGGGCTGTGGCAGCTGGAGTGCTGGTAAGACCTATCCCCCAGTTGCCGCCTCAGAAGCCCTGGGGGGCACCCACCCCTGAGTGAGTCCTTCTGGAGCCCACCCTGGTGATGAGAGCCACTCCCTGGACAAGCCCTGTTCCCTCCATGTGGCCTTTGTTTCAGCCAAACAGCCCCCAAACTTTATCCTGAATACTTTTTCCTTTGGGATCAGGAATGCCCTTTTCCCATGCCCTCATGCTCTCCCCACCCCTCCACCACCACCCCATCCCATGTTGAACTGTCAAAAATCTACCTACCCTTTGGTTCTGGTGCCCCAGGAGACTGTCTTGGATTCCTCCCTGCTGGGTGTAATGCTCCCTTCATCAGGACCCTCCTAGTGGCTCCCACTGCCTTCCTCGTTGTTTCATCTGGGCTCTTGTCTTTCTTACTCTTTGGAACTCAGGTGGAGGCACTTTCTTTTGCATTTTTGTATTTCTCTATAATGCCAAACATGGGAGGAATTATTTCATGGTGTGGACAGAAAGTGTGTGGATTCAATTGCCAGGGATTTAGTCTCCAGATAAGAGATCATCACTGAAAGTCATGAACCAGGGAACAGCAGGATAAAAGCAGAATTTGTATTTCTTCATTCATTCAACAAGTATTTATTGACAACCTCTATGTACTAGACACTGTGGTACATAGTGGATTTAAAGAAATAATCACTACCTTCAAGGACCTCATTATTTAGATGTGAGAGGCAACAAGACAGATGTAAGCAAAGAGTTACCAAACAATGTAATAAGTACCATAATAGTGGCAAGACTGAGTGTGTAGTGGAGTTGGGAAGGGCTTCACTAAAGAAGGAACATTTAAGCTGAGTCTTGAGGCATGCATAGGAGTTTGCCAGGCATCAGGGAAAGGGTACTGCTGATAGAGGGAATAGCAAGAAGATGACACTGAGTCCCAGAAATGACTGTGTATGGAATGGAAAGAAATTTAGTGCAAGGGGTGAGGGGGAAATAAGCATGTAGGGGAGGCAGGAGATGAAGCAAGGGAGGAGGAAAGGGGCCAGACATTGGAGGCAAAGTGCAGGTTTTTAAAGAGAGGAGAGTTGTGACTATAGCAATGGAGAGTGGAAGAGAGGCAGCTGCTCCCCATCCCTCACCTGGAGCTGCCCTGAACCCCTGGTCATGGCTGCTTTGCTTTAGATTGTAGGTCACTATGAGGAGCTGCTTGCCCTAAACCCCCCAAGTTGCCAGCAGCTGCTACAGATCCCAGCTACCTCCTCACCTACTCTCCTGGAGGAGCACTTCTAGGGAACAGAGACATCAGGAGGACTGGTTTCTGGGCTGAACCCTCCCTTTGCCACTAGCAGGGAGGTACCTGCACTCCTAGGGGTGGACAGATGGTGAAGACTGCCCTCCCAGCTGGGCAGCCGCGCTGGGCTGGCTGTGCCCTGAGTGTGCAGGAGATGGCAGGGAGCCCGCAGGCCAATATCCGCCCTCCCAGGTGTCCGTGCTTGGCAGCCCACCTGTCTCCAGCCAACTGTGTCCTTGCAGATGAAACTGGCAGAAGGGAGCTGGGCTCTTAATTGGCTCCCTGAGTTGTTTTAGAATCACAAGTTTGAATTTTCCTGTTCTGTCTGCTGACACCATTCGTCCTCTTTCACTGCTCCTTATATGTCTCCTACATTCTCTTGGTGAGCCTGGGGTGCAGGGACAGTCCCCTCCCTCAGCCTCCAGCACTTACTCAGTCCCTGTTCCTCGCTGGTCTGTTTGGAGAGCAGGTCGGCCTTTCTGTCTTTTTGTGAACATTTACACAAATGGAAAATGTCAGAGTTTAGTCTGTAAAGGAGCCCAGTTTGGGAAATTCCCAAAGCAAAGATCCGAAGGTGAAGTGTGTGTGTCCTGAGGCTGGTCCACGGGGAGAAGCTGGTGCAGTGTCAACCCCCATCCTCATATTTATTCAGCGACCTCTATGGGTAAGAGCCCCTGGAAGACTGGGAAGACCTCCTGCCCTCCTGGAGTTTCCAAAATAAAAGACATACTCACAGCCTGTAAAATCCCAAAGTCAATGTCACAATGCTGTGTGAGCTTTCAGGCAGGTGGCAACTTGCTCAGGGCACAGGCAGGGAAGGTTGGTGGAGGAAGGGCTCCCTGTCAACTAGGCTGGGATTGAGGGGCAGCGGCGAGTGGGGAAGCAGGAATATGGACTGTGATGCTTCCAAGAGGAGGAGATATGAGGACTGGTGAGGGCATGTCAGGCTGGAATAATAGTCTGACCAAAAAGCTGAAAGGAGAGCTCAAGGACACAGGTGATAGGTTTGGAGGGTTTTGGACAGACTCAGGGAGCCTTAAATGTCTGTCCAGGGAGTTAGACCCTTCTGTGTGCAGGAGAGGAAGTGCACGCATGTGAGTGGGTGCTCACATCTAGTGCTAGTCCTACTGGTAGATACCCCTGGAGCTTGGACCAGTGTTTTAAAAGATGCTGATGCTTCTTGTGTGTGTCACTGGATGAATTCATTTCTAAGATCCCATTAGCTATAAAATAACCATGTTTCTGGGGTAGGAGAGGATGGTGATGTAGTGAAGGAAAAACTTTTCCTCTACCCTCATAGGCTCTGTAACAGAGGCCTGTGAATTAAAATGACAACAGACATTAACAGGAAGAAAATGTTTAGGTGCATCATGCATACACGTGGAAGTGCTCGGTATTGAGCAGCTCAAAAGGGTGATTAGAATTTAGGGCTTAAACCTAACTTAGTAGAGGAAATGGAGAGGAGAGAAAAGGCTTCTGTGGGAAGAACAAATAGGTTTCTTTAGGAAAGACAAATGGGTTTTTTAGGAGAATAAAAGATAATAAAATTTGTGGTCATGTTTGTCTATGGAGGTATGAATGGTCATTCCCTCTCCTTCAGGGCCGTAAAACTCTCCCACAGAGAGTTGGTAGATTGGCAAATTATGGTAGATTTGCTCTTGGTCTCTCTCCTAGAAGCAGACCCATCTCAAATGTATGGCAGTCCTGATTTCTCAGAAGTGTCTGCTTTTAGTCAGACAAGGGAAGCTCCAAGAAGGCTTCTTTCTACATCTGTTGAATCTCAAGTGTCTTCAGCTGAAAATAATTGTTGTGCCAATTCTGGGGTTCCTAGTGGCTTCCCAGAGTGAAGTTGCCAACATGCAGCAATTCCTAGCCAGCCCAGCGCTGACCTTCACAACCAGAGGAAACCAGTGGCTGAGGATTCATTCCCACTGTGTAGACCATGCATCTGAATTACTGGAGTAATGTGGATAATTTCAAAACAAAACTGATGCTGGGTAGTAGAGAGACTCTTTTGGGACTGAATGATCCAGATAATAATTGCAGTGGTGGTGATGTCCTCCCAGCACTCCCTGGGGTGGTGGGAGCACATCAGTCATGGATTGGGGTGAGGAGAGATGGTTGAGGAACAGGGAATAAATAAAAGGAGTGAGCAGTCTTGTCTCAAACAGGCCTGTGAGGGAGGGCTGAGGGGGTGAGGTGGCTGCCAGCATCCCAGGCAGGGAGACATGAGTCACACCATGAGCCGCTGACCTGCCAGCACCCAGCCTCTCTAGGAGAAGGAGGGAGGTGCGGGTGGTTCCAGACACCAGGCTTTGCCTCTTGCTGTAGCCCTGGGCTTGAGATCTTTGTCATCCCTCGTCATCAGCCTTTCCAAAGCTACATGACTGACTGGCCTCTGTTCATAGTTCTTCTGCTGCTCTTTATCCTTAAACCATCAGAAGCTCTACTTCTGACCTTAAGAGCTAGAGCCACCCAGTCATTGTTCCGGGCTGTCATCACCAGAGCATTGGTGCGTGGCTCTTTGGAGATGCCCGTGGGACTGTTCTCTGTTTTAGACAGTGGGGGCTGGTTTGTGAAGATAGGAGGGAGGAGTGACTTTTGTTACTATATTCTCAGCAGCCTGCTTCTCCCCAAGGCCTCAGCGTGCCCTTGTTCCCTTCACATGTATCACCCTTAGCCCAGTCAGAGAGGAATTCTTTTCTAATGTCCTGAGAAAAACACCCAGGTTCTCACCCCTGGAAAGGTAGCACCAGAAAAGCTGGCTGTTGCTGGGTGGCGTTGCCAGACACCATCTCCTGCCAGGAGGGCCAGGACCATTCTAGCTGAGAACAACCACATCCCCTGGGACCCACTTTCAAGGAGCCAGAGACCAGAGTCACTCGTCTCCTCCTACCCTTCCTGACCTTCCTGGTATTGAATACTAGAGTTTAGTGCCCCTTTCCTCCTCAACTCGGTGTTCTGTGGCCTCTTGGGTCACAACCTGCCCCCTGTCCAGCCCAGGCCCCTCTCCCTCACCTAGATGTGTGCCTATCCCTGGCCCTATGCCCTAGGCTCTGGCAGGTCCGGGGCTTGGGGCCAGTGCTACAGGCTTTTGCCTTGCCAGGGGCAGCCAAGGAGGAAGCTGAAGTTGGGAGACTTTTGCCAGCCTCAGCAGAGAAGTGCTGAATCTGTCTGAAGTCATTTAAGGCCACTTTCTGCCCACGTGAGGGATTTTTTATTCCCATGGATTCTGTTTGACTGCTTGGGGCAACCCCGTTTGGCTAGCTGAAAGTTCATAGTTTTTTCCCCACAACTGGATGTTTACAGTGTCTGTGCACTTGCCTTTTAAAAATGTCAGCATCTAGAAGAGCTTTATTTTATTCTCTGTCCAATCTTCCTTTCTATCTTTGAAGTGGGAAGTGGGGAGACCAGATTGAGGGAGCGATAGAGAGGTTTGCTCCAAGCGAGGGACACACGATTCCAGTGCCCAGCTTGCCCCCTAACGTTCCTTCCGCAGCTGCAGAGCAGGGCCTGCATCCCAGCCATGGTTGGGTCCCTTGACCTTGAACCAGGCAAGGCTGACAGCCCTGCAACAGGAGAGGTTGCTGTGAAATAACTGGGAGACATCATCCCAGAGCAGAGGCTGCCCTCCTTCTCAGAGCAGAGAAGAACCAGGAGACAGGATGCATCACATCTGCAGCCTCTGGTTTACAAAGCACCCAGACCCTCCCCAGGGACAGGAAAAAGCAGCCATTTCATCCAGGGCAGGCCCCTTGGCGGGCTGCCTCCATCCCAGCATTGAGATGTGATTGATAATTTGAGATTCTCGCTAGGGTAGGCTGTGCATTATGGCAGTCATAGCCCTGAAAGAGTATTGAAACCTACATTTACGTAAATTAAATAAAGTGTAAAAATCAGTTTCTGTTGCACTAGCCGCATTTCAAGTTCCCCATAGCCACATGAAGCTAGTGGCTACCTCATCACACAGCGCAGATACAGAACGTTTCCACGATCACGGAAGGCTGTGTCGAAGAGCACTGTAGGTATCTAGGAGAGAGGCTAGACAGAATTGATCAAATCCCTGTACACTGACCTGTAGGGATTATGATCGGTATTGCAGAAACACCTCTCCGACCTTTCGGTGGGCGTTCAGAGGCTTCATTCCCGCTGCGGACTCTCCCAAGCTTCTTTCTCAACCCAGAGACCTGGCTGCCCTGGCCCTGTGATGCCTCCCTTCTAAAAAGAATAGGTAGCATGTCTATGATCCAGGCTGACAAGGCCACCCCCAGGCACCCCCAGGATCAACTAACAACCCAGCATTTGCTGTCCAAACTAATACCACTCTGTGTCTGGCAGTGACAGTTCTCACTAGGCTGTCCCTTCTGTCACACTGCCACTTAGTAGCTAGTCAACACTGGATGACAAGACCTATCAGACGCTCCAATGGAATCCAATGGTGGGGCCACTGAATTTGGGATGTATCGCTAGTGAGGAAGTAGCTCAGGAACCATCCTTGGAGACTCTGGAAACCAGCAATCAACCCCCTTTGCACTCTGGGGTCTGCAATATTGCAGACCACGCCACCTCTGGGGTTGAGAGCTGAATACTTGGAGCTGCTGGTGGTGGTGGGATCACAAGTGTTTCCCGCTGCTTCTTATTTCTCCCCCTGCCCATCCCCCAGGCCACACACACAGGTGAGAACACACGTGCACATGCTCACTACTTGCCCATAAGGTCTGCTGGGTAACTAACAGACCTTAAAGAAATCTGTTCCAGGCCCTGGCTCTGGGGCAGGGATGAATTCTGGGCCTTCTCTCACAGGCCCTGCTGTGTGGACCCCAGGAACTGAGTGAACTCTCAGGACCTGCCTTGGAAAGACTTTCCTTCTTTTCTCTAAATCAGGGTTTCACAGCCTTTATTAACCCTGCCCCACTTTGGTGAAAGTAAAACTCTACCTCTGGGATTCTAATGTACCATAGTGTTCCCTCTTCTTGTCCCCACAAATATTCTGTAGTTTGTGTTACAAAAAGAAGTTTTCCCCCTTGCTTCCCAAATATAAAGTTATATGCACAGAATACCTAACAGAGCATGAATGTGTCGTTCATGACTGGAAAGAAAGTCATACCGCTAGAGCAGAGTTTCTCTAGCACGAGAATGTGCACCAGGCTCCTAGCAGGGCTTGTTAAACAGATCACCGGGCCCCACCCCCAGAGGCTGATTCAGAACGTATGGGTGGTGCCCGAGAATTTGCATTGGTAACAAGTTTCCAGGTGAAGCTGCTGCTGCTGGGCTAGGGAACCACACTTTGAGAATCACTGGTCTAGAAAGATTATCTTCACACACTCCTTCCCTTGAGCCCAAGGAAAAGCCAAGCCCCTCTTTAAAACATCCAGATAATCATGGTCCCTTCTCTCTCTAGTCCCCTTCCCTCTTCACATTGGAGCATCTTATAAGACAAACCAACCCAGTTCTCAATAACGCTGTTGGTTTCTCGCGGGGAATCTGTGTGGTTATTCTGACCAAGTCTCTGTCCCTGCACAGACTCCATCCACACTGGGTACCCATGAAAAGAGAAAGAAAAGGAGGGGAGGAATGAAGGCTTTCTTGCCAAAGTAGAACCGAATACAGGTTTCCAAACTCCATATCCAGGAGTCTCGGTGGGGTGTGGTGCAGTGAGTGTGTGCACACACATGTTTATTGTTCCTTAGATGTCTGGGCGCAATGTGTAGTAACAAGCCAAAAGTTCATAGGGTGAATCTGAATGGCATTGGTATAAAATGCAGGCCTCGTATTCCAGCCAGGTCATGGAACAGAACAGTTGTGCAGCTTGTAAATTTATTCAGGCCGTGGTATCTCAGCAATGAAGAAGTTTGTGGAGTAAATGAGCAAAAGATGGAGAATGTTTCTGCTCTGTGTTTATAGATTTTAGCTTTTCCCAAACAATCCATCTTCAATTCTTGCCATAAAGCAGGCAAGTGACCCTCTGACACTCTTGTTAGAAGTTTCACACTATTTATTTTTTGGCCCTGGGAAACAATCTAGTTCTCTGCCACCGAGCCTGTCACACGGTAATAGAGTGCCTGAGCTCACTCAATTGCTCGTGGGCTTTCTCTGAATCCTCAGCCCTTTCCCACAGATGGGAAAATCAATGGAAAAATCTTTCAGTAACAACCATGAGTGGTCCATCTGTTCTCAGCTGTCCCCAAGTCTCTCTGTTTAGTGTCTCTTGCATCAATCAGCTGGTCTTTTTCCTCTCTGGGCTGGTCAGTCTCACCTGGACATTTATACTCAGTTAAAGGAACTTCTAGAGGAGAATGGCCCCTGCGGTGAGGGACGTACGTGCCTGCCTTATAAGGAAGGACACAAGAAACTTGGAAATGTAACCCAAAGGAGGATACTTAGGGGATCGCCACCTCGTCTCCAAATATACAAGCAGCTACCCGTAGAAATATCTTTAACTTGCTTCCTGCGCTCTAAAGGGAAGTCCCAGGTTATCACATAGGCTGTTTCCCAGGGTTCCCTCCTCTCCAGGCGTCTAATGTTCGCGTCCCTTGGAACTTTTCTCTCTCTCTCCCCCTCCCTCTCTGGGAAATCGCATTTAAATGTCATCTGTAGGCTGATGACTCCCAAAAGTATATCCCTGGCCCAGATCACTTTTCTAAAATGTAAACTTATATATTCAACTGCCGACACACATCTCCACTTGATAGCTTCCTGACATTTCCAACATAACATGTGCAAAAGCAAACCCTTGATCTGCACCCCTGACCCAAATCTCATCCTCCCACAGTCTTCCCCATCTCAGGAAATGGCACCAGCCTCCACCCAGTTGTCAAGTCAGGGAGCTGGGAGTCATTTTTGGCACTTTCTTCTCATTCATACTCCACATCCAGTCCATCACCAAGTTCTGTATTTCCCCCCAAAAATGTGCACTGAGCTCCTCTGCTTCTCCCACCCTCGTTTCTGCCACCCTCACTCAAGCAGGGATGGCTACAGGCTCTCCAGTTGGCCTTCCTGGCTTTCCTGTCACCTACCTCTAATCCATCCTCCCACACAGCAGCCAGAGAGACATCTGGAAACTTCACATCGGATCATGTCATCCCTCAGCTTAAAACCCTTCGGTGATGTCCGAGGCAGTTGGAATGAAGTCCAGGACACTTCTAAGACCTGCAAGGCCCTGTATCATCAGGCCCTGCCTCCTGATCTCACCTCATCTGGTACCACCCTCTCCATCACCATGCACCTGAGCCACGCTGGCCTCTTACAGCCCCTCAAATGCGCCAGGCTCTTTCCTGATCCCTCTGCCTTGGCCTTCCTTTCCCCAGGGTGTCCCCCACCCCACACTTCCCCTCAGACTTTCAGTTCTCATCTTATATGCCACCTTTCCAAAGAAGCCATATATTTTAGTTATCTATTGCTGCATCACAAACCATCCCCAAACCTAGTAGCTTAAAACAATCACCATCTTATTATTTCTCACAGTGCTATGAGGTGCCTGGGGCTTAGCCAGGTGGTCCCTCTGCTGGTCTTGCTTGGGGCTCTCTCAGGTGGCTCCACTGGAGCTGAAACATTCAAGGTGGGTTCACTCTCGCGTCTGCATCTTGGCAGGAACATCTCAGCTGGGACACTGGGATGGCTGGGCCTCTCTGTGTCATCCCAGGGGCTCACCCTTTTCACATGGTCTTTCCAGTGGGATGGCCAGACTGATCTGGGCCTGAAATGATCTCAGTAAAAGCTGTTTTAGAAAAGAGAGCAGAGGATGTGTCTATTTGTTAGGGTGAATAAATGGTTCCCAGGAGTCATGGTGTTTTATAGTGGAGAAGAACAGGACTTTGGAGTCTAAAATTCAAATCCCACTTCTGATTCTTGCTTATTAATTAAGGCTCTTTTGGTTGCTAGCAATAGAAATGGGTTCTGGCTAGTTTAAATCAGAAGAGGAATTTGCTGGAGGGATTACATTGCAAGGCTGACAGCCACAACTCAATGGCAGAGGTCAGTGGCCGTTTCTCCAGAACACAGCTACTGTCGCCCCGTATTGAGCTCCATGGTGACCTCACCGATCATAGACACTCCCACCGCAGGAAATGAGAGCCCCTCTCCCTCCCCGATACAGTATTTTATCAAACTTCAATTTTTTTAATAATTCAGTTGATGACAACTGTTCCCTTCTGTAGTTTTAATTTGCATTTCTCTTACTGTGAGTGAATCTGAGCATCTTTCAGAAGCTTAGAAGCCAATTGTATTTTCCTTTCCTTGAGTGGTTGGTGCACGATCTTTACCCACGGTTTTATTGGATATTGTTCTTTTATTGCTATTACTATTATTTTTTTTATTTAGGACCTCAACACATAATGGAAATTAGCCCTAAATGAGTAGTAAATATTTTTCCTAATTTGTCACTTGCTTGACTTCTTAAAGATGGTTTTTGTCATGCAGATAGTTTTTATTATTATGTTGGCACATTTATTCTCTTTTAGAACTTTTTAAGTTTTGTTTGACACCAACTAAAGATTATTCAAAACTCTTTTCCCTGTGGTTTCCTCTAGTATGTTTTTACCTTTTATTTGTTTATACATTTTAGATATTGGACACATATAAAATTTATCCTGATCCAAACTCATTTTTTTCCCAACTCCATTTATTGAATAATTCCTTTTCCCCCACTGGTTTGAAATCCTGCCTATACGGGAGACTAGATTTCTCTAAGTATTGGGGTCTATTTCCGGGATTTCTGTTCTGGCCCATGGGTCTACTGCAGGCACACTCTAGAGACACAGCTGGAGAGGGTCCTCTCCTGTTTCTCACCTGGGTTTCTGGCCGCTCCCTCTCTGCCTCCTTTTCTGGCTTCTCCTCCTCTCCCCTCCTCGGTATCATGGCATCATCCCCCTCCTGCTCTAACCTGGTACATTCCCCCTTCCCTCTGCCAAACAGACTGCATCCAGCTTCACAGTTTTAAACATCAGCTGTGCATGGATAGTATGTGACAGTTCCTTCTCCGGCCCAGACCTCTCCCCTGAACTCCAGACTCCAGTAGCCAGCTGGCCTCTCAGTCTCCACTTGGAGGATTAATCTGCACTTCGAACTTAATATTTCCTAATCTAAACTCCTTACCTGTCCCAGAACCTGCTTCTTCCACAATGTTTCCCACTCAAGAAACAGCAGCTTCTTGCTTTCCATAGCTCAAGTCAAAAATCTTCAAGTCTCGACTCCTCTCTTCTTCTCTATGTCTACTCTATCAAGTCTTGTCAGCTCTGCCCACAAATATCTCCAGAATCCCATCAGCTCCCACCACCTCCATCAATACCCCATCGCCTCTTACCTGAGTTATGGCAATAGCTTCCTAACCAATGTTTCTGTGACAGCCCTATTCCACCCCTCTCCCCAAGACTATTCTCCCCTCAGCAGCCAGAGTGAGTCTTTTAAAATGTAGTCAGATCCTGTCCTCCTCTGCTCAGAACTTTCCAGTGGCTCCCAAAGCCCCTTAAAAGTCCCCAGGATCTTCCTGATCTGGCCCCAGCTACCTCCCAGAACTTTATCCTCTTCCCTGCACCCACTCTCTTGTGAGATCCAGCCACACTGGTCCCCTTCTGTTCCTTGACTATACCAAGAGGACTCCTGCCTCAGGGCCCTAGCACATGCTACTTTCTTTACTTACAATTCTCTTTCTCCACCTATACCTATGGCTCTCTCCTTCACCTCTTCGAAGTCTCCACTGAAGTGGCACCTTCTGGGAAGGTCTTCCCTAACATTGTTAGATAAAATGAAAATCCCACCCTGCACTGTAACCTTCTATCCTCTTACTCTGTACTTATGAAAGCTGAAATATTATGTATTTAATACCTACCTACTCTTGCCAGCATGAAAGCCCCCCGAGGGCAGAGACTTGTTATTTTCTTTTACTGACACTTTTCTGTGTCTAGAAGGGGTGTATACTAAGTACTCCACAAGTACTTGTTGATGACATGAATGAATGAATGTGTTGTGCTCTAGTAGTACAATGTTTTATTTATTGTTGAATTAGAATACCTATTTTTCATTTAATCCAAGATGCCATTGGTTGTAAAGTCCACTACTATGTTATGTACTGTTGTCAATTAAACCATGACACAATGCTTTCTTACCACTTAAAACCTTAATTTATGCTTATAGAAGTAGTACTTTTAGACTTACGTGGTCACTGTTTATCATTTATCACACTTGGACACACAAAAGAAAGAAAATAGGTACAAGCAAAATTAACTGGCTAAGGTAGTTCTAAAATATCTTCATATCATATTTTGATTCTGACCACTGATGTCCTTGTTTTTCCAACCAATATTGTCCTCTGTGCCTTCAAGAGTCCCAGTTTGATGATGCAGCATTTCTTAAAAGAATACCCCACTACTGTCTCCGGGATTTTCTTCCAAGTCACTGACAATCTTGGCTAGTGTTTTTGTGTTTGGATGGGTGATGACATCCATCTCCTGATTGCCACCTCAATGACACACCTCAATTTCAGAGATATTAAATTGTAAAAACAACAACAAACAGAAAGTAGAATCAGTGAATTATGGTGCTATCTGATAGGACTAATTCTTCCCCCTATTCTTTTCCAAAATTTTTTCTAACCATTCTTGTTTGTTTGTTTTTTTTATGAGTTAAGTCAGGAAATCTTATTTATGCAAATAAATGACAATATGTGACAAATAAACAATAATATTACAAGCAGAACCAGATCTAATCACTTGGTTAATTATTTTATGTATCAGTTGTAAGTGCCTTTTGCACTGGAGTGGAATCTGCAAGTACTGGATAGTGACTCCCACTTGTTGCTCTTGGAAGACTCTGCCAATCCATCAGGGTTCTATTTCTTATGGATCCCAGAGGAGGCCTTAAAATCCTTCTCAGCACAGCATTCCAGGCAGCCATTAGCAGTTGATTAGATTCTGTACATAGGATTAAATCCCCACCAAGCCAACAGTTACCCGGGGCATGCGGAGGTCAGAGGGCAAAAAAAGTCTAAGTTTGCTGTCAGTTCTTCAACTAGGCAAGATGTGTGCTCTGAACATCACTCCTCATCCTTTGGGGAAAACTGTATCCCTGTATCAATTGAAGGCTATTTAAAGGCTTTCCCATCACTCCCCCAGGCTACCTGAGTTAAGAGCCCAAGATCAGACTACCCCTGAATGGAGTTGTGTAAAATTACCTTCAGCAAATCTGAGACCAGCAGGTATTTTTAGTTTTGAAGTGCCCCCTTTTCATACTCTAAGGTATTCAGCAGTTTCCACAGTAGGATCCCTCGTTCATACTCAGGAGTAAATGACTGCTAGCCTCAGGGCCCAACACCTTGTAAGTAGTGCTTCTAAATCACCTGCGCATAGTGTTACAACACAGGCTCTGATTGGGTGGGCCTGGGGTTGGGCTGCGTCGTGCTGGTTCACAGACAGAGAAGCAAGGTGCTGAGTTTATTAGCTCAGGCTGCCATAACAGGACACCACAGACTGAATGGCTTGAACAACAGACATTTATTCCTCACAGGTCTGGAGGCTGAGAAGTCCAAGTTCAAAGTGCCAGCAAGGTAGGTTTCATTCTGAGACCCCTTCTCTTGGCTTGCAGGCTGCCGCCATCTTGCTGTGTGCTCACTGACGCCTTCCTGGGGGAGCAGAGAGGGAGAGCTCTGGTGTCTCTTCTGATGAGGATGGTAATCATATTGAACTGGGGCCCCACCCTCATGACCTCATTTAACCTCCAAAGAAAGCCTGAAGGTTAGGGCATCAACATATAAATTTTAGGGGGGTACGCAGAGTCTATAGCACTATGGAACGGAACACTGTAGGGGAACCGTCCCACTTTGTCGGGTCACTGGGGAAAGCACATATTCCCCAGACACCTACACAGGACTGACTTCAATACCAAGGTGATCAAGCTGAAGGATTTATCAGTGACTAAATTCAGTAACATTGTGTTGCTGGCAGGAAAAATCCGTTGTCTGATTATGAACCTCCACATCGCAGAATTGTGGGGCAAAGCTTGTTTTCAATTCCTTTTAACAGAGTTGCTCTCTGTGGCAATTCCAACCAATTAAGCCTACTCTGCAGGTTCCAGGCAGAGAGGGCTCTGTGTATGGGCTATATTTAGTGTCCAGGTGGCAGGTGGACAGCTGCCACGCTGAGCCCAGCACTACTGTGCTCACCACCCCAGCAGTGTCAGCATGGCTCCCGAGGGCTTGTGTGGCAACATGGAGGCTCCCCACGCCTGTGCCAACCCAGACCTCCCGCCCAGCCCCCGGGGTGGTTCTGGAAAAGCTGCCTTAGGTATCGAAATGCCTCTTTATGGGCACCATGCCCTGGGCCTACTGGGTTTTTAAGGGCTTGTGGAAAATATTTGAAACCTGAATTTAAACTGTATTGGTTCCAAGAGACAACAATTTCTAAGTTGCAATTAGTAAATGTTAGGTAAACGCCCAGAAAATATCAATGGTCACCTATAGTGCAGCTCGATTGTTATATAAATGATAAACATGTATTTATACTATTATATAATGTATTTAGGTCAGATAAGAAGAACAATAGGGCTAATTTATTTTAAAAAGCTAAAAAGTATAAAGTCCTTTCAAATTTTCTAGAGCAAAGATATATAGCCTGAGGTACGGGTGCATTTTAATGTTTGCTATAACGTGGGCAGTTCCCCTGAGGTCAGCCTGGCCCAGGTGTGTCCTCTAATGACCCTGACGCGTGGGCAAGGCCTGATTCCCAACCCACCTGTTGCCAAGTTTCTAAGGTCGCTTAGCATGGCCCAGTTTGATCCGGGCATCATCCAAGCTCCAAAACTCTACAGCAGAGCTTCCCACAGTGTCATCCAGGAACCACCCGTGACCTTTGGAGGACTTGTTAAAAATGCAGTTTCCTGGGCCTCAGAACCAAGTGGATCAGATTATCTGGGCGCGGGCCCCAGGACGCTGTACTTTTAACCAGCTCCCAGGTGATTCTGATCTACAATAAGCTCTAAGAACCGGAACTCTAGAGGCTCTGCTTCCTGTTTGGTAAAGAGCTGAGCAGAGCTGGTGAGAACAGGTCTCAGGATGTGAACCAGGACCCTCTGAGGTTCACGGCAAAGGGCTGGGGACAGAGCCAGGACCAGGGGAGAGGTCTAGGACTGGAAGGGACACCAGGTAAGACCAACAGACTGGGGTTTGTGCCCTTTCTGGCTCTTGAATTCTCCCTGCCCCAAGCCAGCCTGAAGGGCTCAGGGCTCAGAGTTCAGGGCCTGGCAGGAGCTTTTGGGGGATGAATTAAATATCCAGAGCAGGGTCAAAGGGAAAGATCTGGAGGGAGGAGTTCGAGGAGGTCCGATAGGCACTCATTTATTCATTTCTTCAGTGTACATTCATTCGTCCAATATTAATCGAGCACCTATTCTGCATCAGACACTGGGCTAGGCCCTGGCCATACAGCAGTGAACAAAAATGTATGTTGTTACCTGCCTTGTGGGATACACAGATCTGGCACAACCGCTGGGCAGATCTAATAGGTGGGATCCCATTTTATTCCAAGGAGGAAAGGGCTCTGGGCAAGGCAGCCTCTGTGGAAGGTCAGCTGAAGGATTCTGCTTTGTTAACAATCAATCAACCAGTAAGTCTTAACACCTGCCTTTTCCTCTCTCTTCCATCCCCCTTCACTTCGTGTCCATTCTGCTTTCAAAATATCTCTTGGAACTGTCCATTTCCCTTCATCCCCCTCTGCCACTATCCTAGCCACTGTCATCTCCCTGCAGGATGATGGCAGGAGCCACTGACCATTGTCATTACACTGTTCCTAACCATCTCGGAAACTCTATCCTCATAATGTCTCAGAGGACATGGATCCTCTGCTTTTACCCCCTCCAGTGACTTCCCAGTGCACTTAAAATAAAATCCAAGCTGCCTAACATGATTCGTAAGACTCCCAATGACTAGCCCTGGGCTTCCTCATCGATCTTATCCCATGCCAATGTCTCCCTGCCTCACTCTGCCTCCTACCAGAGTCTGTCTGCCCCCAGGACACGCACACCAGGAATGCCTTTTCTTGCTTTCTTACCTGTTGCCTGAGTGATTGCTCTTTATCCTTTAGGCTTCTATTTAAATACCACTTCCATAAATAAGCCTTCCCTGACCACTCCCCACCCCCAATATAAATGTGGACTCCCTGTCCATTTTTACCTTTACTTTGTATTCATAGCATGTACGTAGTGATTGCATATTTTCTTGTGATTATTTAATGATTGAATCATAAGCTCCTCCAGGTAGACAGCTGATCTGTTTTGTCCCTTTTGGCACACACAGTACCTAGCACATTGGTACTCAATAAATATTTGTTGAATGAATGAATGAACAAGCAAGTACATTTTCATACTGTGCTTGTTCTAAAGTGTCCATCTTTGTGGTGATAGTTGTGGGATATGCAAGGAGGAGGTACAAACATAGTCCCTGCATTTTAATAGATTTGAGAAGATACTTCATGAACAAGACATCTGTATTATCATCTACTGAAGAAAAATTACCCCAAAACCTAGCAGCTTAAAACAATACATATTTATTATCTCACACTGCTTCAGTAGGTCAAGTATTTGGAAGCAGTTTAGCGGGTGGTTCTGGCTCTGGGTCTCTCATGAGACAGTCATCTGAAGGCTTGACTGGGACAGGAAGATCCACTTCCAAGCCAGCTCACTCACATGCCTGCCATTAGTACCAGTTTTTACCTAGGAACCTCAGCTCATCATTACATGAATCTTTTCTAGGGCTGCTTACGCATCCTCCTGACCTTGACATGACGGTTAAATTCCTCCAGAGTGGGCAATCCGAGAGAGCACAAACCTGAAGTCACACTGTCTTCTATGACCTAGCCTTGGAATTCACACTGTCACTCCTGCCACATCCTACTGGCGACACAGGTAGGCTCTACCCATGCAGGGAGAAGACTACCTGGGGGCATGAATACCAGGAGGTAAGGATCTTTGGAGGCCATCGTAGAGGCCAGCTACCAAGTGCTGAAGTGTAGTTCTCTGCAGATAAGTGTGAATTCAGAGAAGGGAACAATCTCTGGGATAATTAAGGTTGGTTTGATGAAAGGGGTTGATTTGCTCTGTATCCTGATGAATGACTAGCCACTGGACAGTTGTCCAAGAGTGGAAGAAAAGCAGGCCAAGTGGGAGCACAGTGTGAGCAAAGGCACTGTGGCAAGGAATGAGAATCATGTATTTGTAAATCAGAGAGGACAGTGGTCTGGCTGGAGTAGAGACTGTGTCTGGCAAAGTAGAGGTAATAAGACGAAGTAGTTGGGTGCATTGAATTAAAGCGGCTTGGGAAGGTTGCTAATAAGAAACAATGTTGAGTGCTGTGATGACTGACTGCTGAAACAGCTTCAGGAAGCATCACTGAGGAGCAGCATGTAGGATGGCTTGGTCTGGGGAGAGACTAAGGCAGATACATGAGCCTTGACTTGGTGAGAACCTGAATTAAAATATTGGCATTAGGAGAAGAAAAGGAGGCAGAGTTTTAAGTATTGTTACAAAGGAAGAATCAACACTACCCAGAAAGCCTGGGAAATGGAGGATGAAGTAAGGAGGTGGGTCTGGACCTCACTGTCTCCTTGTACAAAATGGGGGTGGTGGTGATGCTAGCACTTGCTCCACCCATCCACCAGGACTGACTTGAGCATCATGTGATATCATGAATTTGAAACTACTTTAATAGAAGTTGTAGATACCAAAAGGATTACTGTTGTAGAAACAATTCACTTGGTGAGCAGTATTTATTTTAGGTCGGAGGAATGGAGGGTTGGGAAAAGATTAGGGACTATTTGGGGCCATGTCTGTTCAACAACCCATTCCCTATCCTTTCCAGCCTGACAGATTTAAATCCCAACACATCTCTCTTCTCCTCTCTTTGTCTGCGCCCCAGTGTTCTCCCAGTTACCCATCTGCCCTCTGAGCACTTGACTCCATGGGCCCTAGGAAGTCTGCAATCTTCCCCTTTTCCTTTACCCTACTCTAAGCACATAGCAGTCAGGAGACTGTGCCAGGGGCTGGCTTTTGCCCTGGCCAGCCCCTGCCAGCTACCACTCATGGCTGAGCAGCATGAGAGACTGGGTCTTGTGGAGTCTGAAGTCCCGCAGGTCCAGCCAGCTGACTCTGACCTGTAGTGTCTTCACCTCCATGTCTATCTAATCTCTCCTGGTCCACTTAGTTCCTTGCCCCCAGTTAATTTGCTGAGAAAGCAAAACTTTTTTCTTCTTAGCTATGCTTATTTTATGCACAGGCCAGTAGTTACTTATCCTCACTGTATTAGTAATAAGGCGATTCTGGATTTGTATTGTCATTTCCAAGTACTTGCACCAACATCATCGCTCAGGGCCGTATAACGAAGGATAGAGCTATTGCCTATTAAGTATCCAGCTTCACAACTTAGCAACTGGTTACTCTCATTCCACTGGGCTCAACCTTCTCATCTGTGAAATGGGATAGCAATAGAACCTACCTCTTTGAGTAACTGGGAAGATTGAATGAGGTTCAGCATGGTGCCTGGAAGGTGAGAGTGATAGGGCAGAAACCTCACTCTCAAGTGCCTGCAGGGCTGGTTGGAGAGACATGTGGCAGGGGAAAAGTCTGCTTTTTTGGGGCTGCCTGGGCTTTTGTTAATAAATTTCCAGCGGGACGTTTCCGCCACTTGCCTTTTTTTAGAGACATGAAGAGAGAAGAATTGAAAACATTTCCTATGTTGAAATGAAAGGCACTATTTAATCTTGTCACCATCTGCCTTCGCTCCGGGCTGGGAGCCCACAGGCCCAGCTCCCTGTTTCCTAGCGACAGGCAGGCACACCTTCCCCATTAGAGAAGAACGCCCACTGCAGGGAATGCTTCTGCCCCAGGGAGCTGCGAATGACGTGCCCCTGACCAGAAGGGGGCCCAGCCTTCCCTGGATGTTTGTCTTCAAATGGGCCACCCTGTTCTCTTTTCTTAGGGTCACACAGCAGCAAGGCCAGCCACCCTTAATTTGCAAAGTCCTTGAGGTGATCCTTGGGACCTCAAGCCCACTCCTCATCCTCAGCAAAGATCTCAGGCTGTCTTCCTTTCCGAGGGCTGCCGTAACAAAATACTGAATGGCTAACAACAACAGAAATGGACTTCCTCACAGTTGTGGAGGTCAGAAGCCCAAAATCAAGGTGTCAGCAGGGTTGGTCCCTTCCGGTCGCTCCATGCCTGCCTCTAGGTTCCATGGTCTCCGAAGCCCTGATGCTTCCTGGCTTGTACGTGCATCCGTCTCTGCCTCCACCTTCATGTGGCTTTCCCTCCCTGCCTCTGTCCTCTCTTCTCTCTCTTATAAGGACACTCATCATTTCATCATTGGATTTAGGGCCCCCCAATCCAGGATGATCACATCTTTCTATTTTTACCTTAATTATATCTGCAGAGACCCTCTTTAGAAATAAGATCACATTCTGAGGTTCCAGGGGACAAATCTTTTGTAGGGGGACAACTATTCAACCCACTGCAGAAAATACCAGGTCACCTGGGCTCCTCCTGCCCCGGTGAGGAGGTTTGATAAACTACTGGTAGGGACAGTGTGTGGGACGCCCCTTGATCCACAGCTGAGGGGTGTATACTTTGAAAGCAGAGCTTGGGACAAGACAACACCTTAACTGAAGAGGATGGAGCCCTCTTGATGACATATCAGGTCTAGTGATTCCCCCTGGGAAATACTTTCTGACACAGTGTCTTCCTGGTAACCCTGCTCCACACAGGGCAGCAGCCATGCCTGTGCAACTGTGCAAACAGGAAAGAGTCACACCTGCCCCACCCCCGCCTGGAAGGGGCTCTCTATTTACCTTCCACTCACAAACAAGACAGCCACTGCAGGTCTGGGAGGGTTTCTGGTTCCCCAAATATCCCCCTCATTGATACTGATGGCTGAAACCTGACCATATGACATCCATTCGTTTTAGTTCTTTTGCTTTTTTAAAGCCTATGCAACAATGACAACAAAAAACTATCACGTGCACTTACATTCTTTTGAATAGGTAATACATTCTCATGGTCTCAGATTCAAAAAGAACAAAAGGATACTCTGCCAGGATTCTCCCTCCCACCACTGTCTCCCAGCCACCCAGTTCACCCTTCCAGAAGCCACTGATGTGTCAGTCTTATGTGTTCTCCAGAGATGCATGACTAGTCAGAGATTTTCTTTTTCCCTTTACTGCATAATTGGTAACTACTGTACCTACTTTTGTAACTTGCTATTTTCACCTTGCAGTACATTCTGGGAATTGTTCCATATCAGTCATGGAGAGCCTGCACACATTGTTTTTAAGGGGCAGAAGTATGCAGTGTGTGGAAGCAGTGCAGGGTACTACCCTGTGCCCTGCTGATGGACACACGGGCTATTCCCTATGTTTCCTGCTGCTATAAACACGCTGCCGTAGATAACTTTGCATGTGCATCATGTCCCACATGGGTGGGAATAAATCTCTAGTGTAAATTGCTAGAATTTGCCAGGCTCCCCCTCCCTCCATCACAAACCTTCTGGACTCGCAGGCCCTGTACTGAATGGCACAGTCTCCCAGGGCCTGGCTGGTTTATTTTAAGACTGGCAAGTGCCCTGCAGGTGGAAATGTGCTGCAGGCTGAAGCCTCCCTCGCCTGCAGGCACGGTCTGTGTCCAGGCCCATCAGGGTGGACAGGGGCCAGAGACTGTAGGCCCCTCCCACCTCTAGCTCTGCTCTGTGTGACCTTGGCAAGCCACTCACCCTCTCTGGGCCAGTGGGTACCTTAATCCCTGTCACTCCCTCTTTCCCAGACTTGAGGATGAGATGGGAAGATATGTTCCAGAGCTCACTGCAAGCTGTGCCCCAACAGCAATCCACCCGATTTATTAATAATGACAGTGGCTATGAAATAGTATGCACCCCATTTCACCCTTTCCGCTGGTGTGCTCATTTCCAGTATTCTGGCCTTGGCTCTTTGAAAGAAAGATCAGGTTAAGGGAACATCTTCCATTCTGGAATTACCTGGCCTGCTGGGGTAGGGTGGGCCGCGGGCAGGCAGATTTGTTGGGTCTGGCCCTGCAGACGCCAAGGGCAGAGGAGGGTTATGGGGAGATGCCGGGACCAGGTGAGGGCCAGGTTTCTGCCCTGAGGCCTTGAATACCGACAGCTAACATTTTCCTGGTACTTTACACTTTACAAAGTGCTTTCTCGTACGCTTTCTCAGTTAATGTGTGATTCAGCCAGCTTCTTAGTAACAGCGGATTTAAGCAGAAAAAGAATCTAGTGAATATTTTGGGTAGGAGCTCACAGAATTGTCTCAAATTTGAAGCAGGCAGCTCAGAAGTCAGGTGGGAACCAACGGAAGATAAGGTAGCCAGAAGCTCAGATCACTGCCCAGGGAAGAGGAGGTGAGGACCCCATGGCCTCAGACAGTAGGTGTCACCACAGGCAGCACAGCCACTGCTCAGGCTGGACACAGGCCATCAGAAGCGGAGGCGACCTGTTACCACAAATTATTGTCCCCGTTGCCCTCCTCAGCCACCATGGTGGGGCCACTGGGAGTGGCCTCTGTGCTGCCTTTTAAGTCCCTCCAGGATGAGCACTCCATTTCTGTACCAGATGCCTAATGAGTGAACTGGGGGCACAGCCCACACCCTGACCACCATAGGGGTTGGGGGAAGTGGGTGGCCATTTCAACTTCTGCAGGGGGAAGCCAGCCACTCCCATAAAGCCTAACAGGGGGATCCTCAGTCCTAAGGAGTATGGGTCAGATGAAGGACAGTAGAAGGGTGAGTGTCCACCATTTGCACAGCAGCCTTGGGGTCTGGGTTACTATATACATGTCTTACTTACTGAGGGATGCTGGGTGCGGGCTTGATTGAATCAGGGCTACTGGAATCTGTGTATGGAGATCTCTGCAGGCTTACAGCTTATTGCTCACAGTCACCATACCATTAGGGCCTTATTGGCTGACACCTCATCTTCTTATCAGTCTTTCCAATGGTGCTAATGGTAGGTAGCGCCTGGGGCACACCCCCACAGTCGTTTGAAACCCAGCCCCTTAAGCTTCCGTAAGGGGAAGCTTTTGACCCCTTTTAACCGTGAAAATAATGCTATGTTTCTTTGTCCTTTGGAAAACATTTGCTGGGAAACAAAGACCTGTGTTAGGAAAATAGGATGTGAAAGGGAGATGCAGCATGAGGAACATCTACCAGGCTGGCTGCTGCTGAGCGGGTGATGGTTCCTCTCAGAGGCTCAGCTTCTGCACCATGGGGAGCTCTCTGGGCACAGCATGAGTGAGGTGAGCCTGTGCTCCACTGTGCAGATGTAGAGGCTCAGCGGGCAGAGCCCACAGGGGCCCAACTAAGGCAGCACATCTTAGCCTCCAAAAGAGGTGGTGGTGACTTTGACCAACCTCTACTTATTACAGATAAGGAAATCCAGGAGCAGAGAGGAGGCAGTGAACTGCCGAGCGTGAAGGGCAGAGTGGGGAGTGGTCCAGTGCTCTGGCCACTGCAGCAGGATGCTGACACAAGTGATAGTAACATGGCACCTAGAACTTTAATGGGAATATTAACTTGGATTCAGCAGATCTGGTACCAGGTTTCAAAGCAATGGTTTTGTACCCTGGCAGTGCATTAGAGTCACTTGGGGAACTTTTATAAAATACTGCTTCCTGGACTTAAGTGTCCATCAGCAGATGAATGGATAAAGAAGATGTGGTATATATATATGTGTGTGTGTGTGTGTGTGTGTGTGTATGTGTGTATATATATATGTGTGTGTGTATATATATTTATGTGTGTGTGTGTGTGTGTACACACACACACACACACAATGGAATATTAATCAGCCATAAAAAAGAATGAAAATTTTCCACTTGCAACAACACAGATGGACTTGGAGGGCATTATGCTAAGTGAAATAAGTCAGACAAAGACTAATGTGGTATGTTATCACTTATATGTGGAATCCAAAAAATAAAAAAAATTTAGTGAATATAACAAAAAAGAAACAGACTCACAGATTTAGGAGAACAAACTAGTGGTTACTAGTGGGGAGAGGGAAGGAGGAGGGGCAAGGTAGGGGTAGGAGTTACAAACCTCTCTATACAAAGTAAGCTACAAGGACATATTGTACAGCACAGGGAATATAGCCAATATTTTATAATGGCTATAAATGGGGTATAATCTTTCAAAATTGTAAATAACTGTGTTGTACACTTGAAACATATATAATTAAAAACAACCAATATTAAACAAACAAACAAACAATACTTAGGACCAGAGATTCTCATTGAATTGGAGGTGGTTAGTGAGTCTTCTGTGCAGCCAGGTTGAGAAGGGCTGCATTAGAAGCCACTTGTAAAGAATATGAAAAAGAATGTATATATAAAAGAAGCCACTTATAAGGAGGGTTTTAAGAGCAGCAGCCACCTCTTCAGTTCCAGCTAAGTTGAAGCGTGCACATACCTCCAGAGAGGTGCACTCCTCTCTGAAGTGAGGCTGCTTACAGCAGGGCCATCCCAGAGGTGCTGAGTACCTGGTGTGTCTGGATGGAAAAGCCAGGGAGAGGGAAGGTGTGCAGAAAGGGGAGGCAGGAGCAAGGAGGTAGACTCCAGGTCTGCAGGATTTTGTATCCGGCCATGGGGCCCCAGTTCGGAAGATGAGAGAAGACCTTAGCACAAATAGGGAAGGACCTGATGTGGCTCTGACACTGGAAGGCTGGGAAGAGATGCCGTGACAGACTCCCTAGGTGGGACCTCTAGCCAGCTGAGATGTCCTGCCTCTGGCACCTTTAGTTCCACCTTTCCCTCAAGGGTCCCTCTTTGACCACTGCTGCCACTATGACACCCCTGCTCACAGGGGGCCTGGCTTCCCTTTTAGGCTCTGGCCATAAGGTGAACCCCCAACCCCAGCACACCTGAGGTACATTGTAGTTTTCAAGAGGAGTGTCATTAAATTCAAAGGCAGAACCAAGGAAACAGTGCAAGGAAAGGCATGGCTTTGCGACACTGCCATGGTTTGTCCCCTAAGGGAACAATAGCTCTGCCTCAAGCTCCCAGAAGGGTGACTGTGGTCTTAAAAATTGATGAGGCCTGGGAGCAAATATTGGGGAGGAACCACTAGGGACCACTAACACATCGCTGAACTTTTCTGTGCCTCAGTTTCACCTGCAAAGTGAGAGTTTTGCATTTGATCACCCCTAAGTTCTCTTCTGGCACCAAAAGTCTGTACGACCAAACCAGTGACTAGGCTTTGGGAGTGGAGATGGGGTTCGGTAGGGGAACAAAATTTGCCATCCCAAAATGTGTCTCCATGGCATGAGGATTAATTTAGGTGGATTATCTTTGTCCCAAAAGACTCAGGAAGAACCTTTGACCTTCCCCCTAGCTGCCTAAAGAATGTAGCTAGAGCGCCTGCTGCAGGAAGGAAGCTGCCACCATAGATGACTATGGTATGAGCTGGGTGTGCAGACAGGGCGGAACCTAGCACAGTCTGTTAAAATTCCTCTCTGTGTCCCCTTGTGTCTGCCTGGCCCAGCAAACATTTGTTTACCGAACACTTGCTTTTCCATCTGCATGTCAATTGCCTTCCTCCCCTTTGAGGTCCCAAACTACTACCCCCAACGCCCTCTTTTGTCTTTAGCTTAAGGTGGTATTTAAGGTGAGGGTTTCAGCTATTTTGGGGAGTTACTCAGTTTTCCTGGGTCTCTTCCACGTGTATATGTTATTGAGGTTTTGTTTGATTTTCTCCTGTTAATCTGTCTTATGTCACAGTTAATTCTTAGACCAGCCAAAAGAACCAGGAAGGGCAGAGGAAAATGTCTTTCTCCCCAATAGTTTCAAAAGTAAATGAAACATCAAACCTGCCCTGGAAGTGATGTAGTCTAGAGAGAAAAGACAGACAGACACCCAGCAGCAAAAGAAGTCCTTACCAGATGACAGTAGGAATGGGGACCCTCTCCAGCAGTGGCTACACATCACCTCCGATGAATCACCGGGGACCCTGGAATAGAACCTGGGGGTCCCAGTGTGCAGCCAGGGTGGAGCACTGCCCAGGGAGGAGAGCGCTGGAGAGCAGGGGGTCCTGGAGGGTTCTTAAAGGAAGACAAATTTAGTTCCACGTCCTGCCTAGGACTCAGCTTTTGTGGTATAAATTGGTGTAAAGAAGAAACAAACACTAGAAGGATGGCTGACCATCTTGTCATGCTCTGTATTTCTAGTCTTACCTCTACCATCCTCTCCCCAACATACACACACAGACCCCGGAGTCCCAACCCCAAATAATAATGACCATTCTCTACATCGAATGTGTTTTCTGTTCCTTTCTTTGCCTGGAATAATGATTCATTCTTTAAGACTCAGGTCAAGTGATCCTCATCTCTGAGAAGCCAGGCTGAATTTGGGGCTCCCTCCTCTGCACTCCCAGGCAACTTGTTCTGTGCCCCCATTAGAACACATTAAAGGATGTTTCTTGTCTATTAGTCTCTCCTGCCAGCAGTGAGCTCCTACAAGGAGACAAGGAGGTGTCAGGGGCCATTTGGCTGTAAGAAGACAGGCTCCTGGGCAGGATCTGGAAGGATGGAATGGAAGGAAGTGAAGGCTGGATTGCTTTTCACAAGACATGGCATTTGCTTACGAAAAGGAAAGGATAGAGACCCAATGACATGGGAGGAGCCAGTTCGGTAGGTACGCCATTGGGACTTTTCCTCTTAAGCACTTAAATTTACTCTTAAACAACTTGAATTTAAGTTGTTTTTGTATAAATGGCATCCGTCCCTTTCAGTACTTCAGTGAAGTTTTCTGGGAGCAAAAACAGCCTTTCAAAAAAGCCTTCATTTTTGCCTTTGTATTAAAGCAAGCCAAGGAGAGGGGTCAGGTTCTGTGGTTGGCACGGGGTAGGGCCAGCACTTTTAAGATGGACAGAGGATGTCTAATTTGAACCTCTGTTTAGGGGAGCTTAGAGCCCTTGGCTCATAACTTCATTTAATCCTGTCAAAGAAAAAGCAGAACTGGACAGTAGTTAAAGCAGTGGAAACAGATTTTTATTTAGGGCTGTTGCAATAGGGGAAAAGAGACCTCAGTGTAAAGTTGGGCTCAGTTCTGAGTACAGCATAGGCAGTCAGGAATTTATAGCCAAGGAGCATGTTGCCAAGGGCAGGGAGAGGTGGTCAGTGGAAAGTTACTAAGAGGAAACCTCAGAGGTAAGGGAGATTCTGGCTAAACAGACTTAAAAGTACTCTTGCTGAAGGCAGGCTGGGCTGATCACACATCACCTGGGAGATGGTGGAGGATGAGGACCCTGACTAGATCTTGGGGGTGATCAGATATCAAAGTAGGGGTTCTGATTAAACTGGCAGCTAAAATTGGATTTTTCTAGGAAATGCACAGATGGACTTCTAAGATGGTTTGTTGCAGGAAAATGGGGTGCAAGAGGACGGTCATGTCCCAGGTCTTGGGCGAGTCCCTGGGACGCACCTTGCCAAGTGAGGGTCCTTGGCTTTGTGCAGGAAAGAATTCAAGAGCGAGCCATAGTAGAGTGAAAGCAAGTTTATTCAGGGAGATACACATCCCACAGACAAGAGTGCAGGCTGTCTCAGAAAGCAAGAGAGGCCCCAGGAGATGGGGTCATCTTGGAAAATGAGAGCAGCCAACTAGTTAACCTGTCCTCAATTGCTGTGTCATTCTTTTCATGGTTGGGCCCTGCTCCCTTCCCTCCTGTCTTAGGTTCAGGAGCCTGACTAAAGTTTGGTCATAGAAAGAATCCTTGTCAATTTTCACAGTAGTCTAATGAGGTACATGCTGTTAGCCTTCTTTTACAGATGAAGAAACCGAGGCACAGAGAGGTTACTTAACTTGCCCGAGATCACACACTGGTGAATTAGGCACTCCAACCCAGACAGTCTGACTCCTGAGCCCCTATTCCTAACCACGGGGCCATACTGCCTCCTAACTGCCCCCTACTGCAGTGAGGTTGTAAACTCTGCCCCTCCCCCAAGAATACAGAAAAATCCTAGGCAGGGTGACCCCAGCTCACACTTGGGTTCACATTGTCCTTTCGTTGTCCTGCACCCTCTCCGCAACTAGGCTAGGACTCCTGGAGGGCGGAGTGGCACAATATGGCTTGGCTAAATAATACTATACCCATGTGTAGAGGGCTCTATACTTTCTCAGTGTACTTTCACACATACAATCTAATTTAATTGACACCGTTGTCCTAGAAGGTAAGCAGAAATCACTGCCACCATTTAGAGATGAGAAGGCTGAGGCTCACAGAAGCCACGTGGCTTGCACTCATCACTCATGCACAGAATTCTGAACTGGAGCATAGGTTTGGTCTTTTTGTTTCCTTTATACCCCTTGTGTTCCCTCATCAGATTAACAATTTCTTTCTTTCTTTTTTTTTTTTTTTATTAATGGAGTACTGGGGATTGAACCCAGGACCTAGTGCATGCTAAGCATGTGCTCTACCACTGAGATTTACCCTTCCCTCTCCAGGATAACTTCTTAAAACAGTACCACTACCCCTTCAAAAAAGAGCCTGCTCTCTAATATTCTTTCCATTTTAAAAGTGCAGGCCCCATTTGCTGGTGACCTTGAGCTAGAAATAGCACAGTATCAGAATGATGGTATCAGGATGATTTCCTTGGGCTTCAGGGCAGGATTCCTCAGGATTCAGGATTTGTATTAACCACTAATCTTGAGTTTGTCCTTCCTGAAAAGGACTCTGGTCAGGATAATTGTTGCACATTCATCCCCAAGGCCACTTTTATATAAATGCAGAGCCCGAAGACCCATTTCTCACTATTCTGTTGAACACTGCTCCTTGCAAAGAAAGAAAAATGATCTTAGCTCCTGTTCCAACTCGGAGAGAGGCCAGTCCAATCAAAAACCACTTCAACTAAGGGAGAAATGGATGCAACAGAGCAGCAGTCTCCTGATCCTAATTGGCTCTTCTTTTTCAATTTCTCTTTTATTTAATAACCTCTTTCTCTGAAATGGACTGATGCCACTGTCCTGTATCCAGGGACTTTCTCAGCAAATGATCCAAGGCTTGGAGTGAAGGGGAAGCTGACCATGTATCACAAGGCATGCTGTCCCTTCCCACAAAACCTGAAATGAGCACTTTCTGGGTACCTACTGCAGGCCTCAAGCCTGTGTTGATGCCAGGGGAAGCCAAGACACAGATCCTGCCCTTAAGGGGGTCACAGGCCTGGGGAAGAAAGGAGAACTAACAAGGAAATGCAAGAAAAATAAATGCCTGAGACTCTGGGAAGGAAGTTAAGGAAAACAGGATGTGGGAAGGCTTCCTGGAGGAGATGAAAACTCCGAAGGCCACCTCATTTATTCAGTGAGAGTTTCCCCAGTGCACCCCATGTGTCAGGCCCTGGGGGAATAGTAGTGAATGGGACTGCTATAGAGGTGGAAGGAGAGACTATAAGTAAACTATAGAGTCACTTAGATGGGGAGGGTGGGGGAATCAAGCAGGGGGCAGGGTAAGTAAGGAAGGGGTTGCAATTTTAAATGGGATGCTTGACTTAAGGTCAAAGGGAGGTAAGGGAGCAAGCCCTGAAGGTATCCAGGGAAGGCATTCTGGGAAAAGGGAACAGAGCAATGGAAGGATCTGAGCCAGGGGTGTGCCTAGAATTTCTGAGGAACAGCAAAATTAGAGAGGGGGCACTTCCTTGGCCAGGGGTTGTGAGAGGGAAAGGGATCCTTTCTAAAAAGGAGTTACTCTGGGCAGTGATACAGGTATGAGATGTGCATCTCTGAACCACCACTTTAGTTGTCTGTGTGGTTCCATTGTGACTGGAAAGATGGTTTTGGGGGAAGAGGGTGGGAGATGGGAGGTTACAAAGGTGAGGAGAAGGGAAAAATCACATGAGGGTCTAAGCATCTACTTTGCTCTGCAAGGGCACCAGTGAAAGTTTAGGTGCAGAGGACAAATGTGATCAGACATTGGTTCTAAAGGGATTACTCTGTATTAAGAATAGTCTGTAGGGACCCAGGGTAGAAGGAAGGGGAGAAGGTAATACAACAGAGTTGATAAGTGTATGCTTAATGTAAAAGAAACTGTCAAACCAGTTTCCGAAGTGGCTGTGCATTTTGCATTCCCACCATCAACGTATGAGAGTTCATTTGTCAACAACACCTGGTATTATCAGCCTTTAACTGTAGCCGTTTGAGTGGATGTATAGTAGTCTCTTATGATTTTAGTGTTTCTATTGGTTTTTTTTTTCCTGGGTGACTAAAGATGTTGAGCATCTTTTCATGTGTTTGTGGTGGAAAGCTGACGGTAGTTTGGAGCAGGATGGTGGCAGTAGAGATGATGAGAAGAGTCTGATTCTGGATATGAGAGATCTAGAAAGGAGAATAGAGTGGTGTATTTCAGATGGGGGAACCAATGGGCTCTAGAGCATCCTTCCTGAGTCCTGTGGGAGAAGGGACCACATCCAGACAAATTGGATCTGTTGCCAGAATTGTTGTCCACAGTGTCCATCTCCTCCTTCTTTTGAGGTGACAGGGCCCTGATTTGGGCTGGGCACATGGCTATCCAGAATGTACTTCCCAGCCTCCCTTGTAGCTGGGGGAGGCCACGTGACTGAGTTCTGGTCAATGAGATGTGAACAAAGGAGTTGAGGGCAGCTCCCAGAGCCTTCTTTAAAGGGCAGCTGGCTCGTACTCTGCACCCCTTCTTCACTCCTTGACTGGAACATGAAAACCACTGCAGGCTGTACCTTCAAGATGGCAGATGCCAGAGCCAGAAGGACCCTGAGCCCCAGGCACCATGGAGTCCTCTGTCAGCCCTAGACTGCCACCTCCCAATTTTTTGAATGAGGCAGAGAGGGAAATACATTTCTAGTTGGTTTCAACCTTCATTATTTTGTTGGTGGTCATGCTCCCAGTGAACCTAATCTGAACTGATATGACAGGCAACCAACAGCATCTGCCGTCAAGAGCTTCTTGGAGGAAAGAGTGCATACACTTAGCCTCCAGATGCGTAGGATTTAGAAAACCAGAGGCCAAGGTGATGAGTACTCTAGCCTGGGGCAGGATGAGAGGTGCTTGGCTTGGGAGTGAGACTACAGAGGTCTTAACAGGATCAGAAGCTTGGATCACCCCACTGAGACTGGGCTGGTGCTTCTAAGCCAGAAGAATCTGCCCTATTTAGAATAGCCCCTGGAGAAAGATTAACTTAAATGTGTTTAACTTAAATGTATCATCCTTTCCCATCTTCACAGGGAATAAATGTGCCTTCACTGTTGGACGGCTGAGCCTCAGTGTACCCTTAGACATTTTTCAATACCACTCTTTCGCCATACAGCCAGACAGGCAGGCAGAGCTCAGTCCTAACTTTCCTCGGTCCTAGCCATAAATAGGTTATTTTCATACCCAAAGTCCAAGTCCCAGACCAGGTGGAAAGAGCTGGCCAGGGCAGGAAGCCTGTGTCTTCCTACCATCCACCCGGAGCCTGGCCTGCTGGACTCTCGCTTATAGAATAGCTCCATCCTTCTCCGAGTCCCCTCCCAGACTCTCTCCTTTACTGTGCACCAAAGGAGCCAGGCACCAAGCATGAGACCCTCTGGCAGCTAAGCCAGGCTGAGTATGTGTTGGGGGAAAATGTGCCCAGAGGGGGCCTCCTATTTTCTCCTCCTCCTGCCTCCCAGAAGCCTCCCTGATGTCTTTTATCTGAGATGCAGAACCATCCGCTGCCGGAACACCCAGTCCCAGAGCCCACAGAACATCTTTGTTTTCCCGAGACAGCCCAGGCTCCTGAGGCCAGCTGCTGAGGATTTTCTGCACCTGAAGTGCAAAGCAAAAAAGTCTTCTTATATTCACACAGACTCCATCACGACACTGTGCCGGCATTGCACGGGGGCTTTGCGGGGTATTACTGGGGAAAGCGAGACAGAGCTTTTCACTTGAGGTCAATCGAGATGCCTTGGACCCTGGCCTAGGGCACATGGGTGCTGATTCTGTTCACTGGGGAGAGGGAGGAAGGTGGACAGGGAGCAAGGAACGAGGGAGATACGAGAGGTATTGCCCCCCACATAGGGATCTGTGGGATCCTGCGACCCTTGTCATTCCTAGCCCTCCTTCCACTAAGGATGTCTCTAGAAGGAAAGTTGGATTTGTTTCTAACAATCATTTTGCTTCCAAGTTTTGATTACCCGAAAGTCAGTCTCCAGTCCAAGCTTCTAGTCAGTATGAGATGAGCAAGGCTCACACAAATGATGTAATTCCAGCTGAAGATGAAGAAACTGGGGCTTTAGTTAGCATCCCAGCCTCATCTTAGAAACTTTTAAGCTCTCACTTTGGCTTTTTGAAATATTTTTAAAAGCCCAGTAACACGCCCCACTCCCACTCCAACTCTTGCCCAGGGCCCAGCTTGTAAAATATTGCCAAGTCCAAGAAATGCCTCTTGTACAACAGCTCTTCCAGTAGGTATTCAGGCCCTAACTCAGGGTGTCCTAGGGTCCCCCTGTCATCTGCAGTGCTGCAGGGTGGGTCCTGACCTCATTGAGGGCATCACCTTCCCATTTGGTGCTTTATTTCCTAGGCTCAGAAATTCATACCCTGTGCTTCCAGAGGTGATCAGTTCTACAGAACAACTCATAGTAGCCAAGCCCACAAAGACCAGCGGATAAGACCTGCACAAGGAAAGCCAAGCAATCACCAGAAGTTGCTTGGTGAGTGCTGGACAGTGCTTGATGATCCTAGTGGCTGGGGTCAGCAGATAGCCCAATAGAAGGCCACGACATCACACAGCTCCAGGGGGCGCCATTCGGGTAGAGTACACACAGGGAGACCCTCTCCCCCAAGTGGCGCCATGCACAACCATTCCTGGACCACAGTCATTTGGAGGTGTGTCTGTTACAGTTGTGCATTTCTGGGCAGCACTCCAAAACTAAGAATTTACCATCTCTGGCATTGGGCCCAGGTTATCTGCAGGTTTAATCAAGGCGATTCTCATAAGGCTTAGGCAAGTCTAAGGATCTCAGCTCCAGGGATAACACCGCAGGAAACACACTGCCAGTGATCACTTTCACTGTTTACTCTCCACACACAGCTCTTCGGACCTATGGTTTCCTTCTTTAGATGCGTTAATTCTTTCAATTAGGGCATTTGAGAGAACAAGGGAGCTCACTGATCTCTATAACGCTTTGTATATTTCTGCTCTGATAAATATTTATTTTATAGTTTAGCCTCAGAGGTCAATTTGATTTAGCTATAACTGGTGAGGACAAATTTTTTTTTATCCTTTTAGCTAGAAAGGCTGCCATTGTAAAGTTGCCCTGTGCTCCTCTGTCAGTAGAGTAGAGGGAGGTCCTGGGTCACCCCCTGCAGACCTCCACTGCTCCCTGTGCTCATGCAGGTATAGGGTAGTTTGTTCCCTTTGTTCTGGGTGAAAGGTGTACACCATTATGTAGTGGGTTTTGTCTGTTTTTGTTTTGCTGGATGAGAGTTTGCTCTGCCCCTATGCTTAGAGCTCTAAATCTGACTGCTGGTGGGGATGGAGTGAGCATGTTTGTGTAGGGAGTCTCGGTAAGGGGGGCTGTCTTCTGGGTCTGGGTTGGATCATTCCATTTATGCCCCGTGGGTTGATGATCTTTGAACAATGCCCCCTTTCAACTGATGTGCTAGTTTGGACAATAAATTATAAGGGCAGCATTGCAGGATCATTGTGGAAAGCGAGGAATTGAGATTCTGACCCATTTCTCTTTGAGGATCAACTTTCTTAGAAAAGCTTTGTGGACTGAGGTATACTAAGATCAAAAGATGACACCAGGGACCTCAGGGAACATTCTGGAATCAAATGGGGAGGCTGGACCACAGACCCAGGCCCAATACCAGTGTGGAGGGGACCAGTTCTAGGTATTATGTGACCCTGGGACTGCAGATCTCTCCCAGCATCCGAGCCCCAGTGGCTCTGTGTGCATATATGTCTACACGCTTCCACTAATTCATTCATTCATTCATTCAGGCATGTTTATCGTACCTGTCCTGTGCTAGGCTCTGACCTAGCTATGGGACACAGCAATGAAAAATAAATACCTTACCTTATTGAGGCTTGTTTTTTAGTGAGAGTAAAAAGACATCTTTTTTAAAAGAGTAAGTAAAATACTGTGTCATATGACATTAAGTATAATCAAGGAAGTGTAGAGTCAGAGTCAAAGGAGGTGGGCAGTTATTTTTATGAGGTGGTAAGGGGAGGCCTTACTGATAAGATGACTTTGAGCAGAGACCTGAGGGAAGGGAAAGAGGCAGCTGTGGGGCCCTGGGGGCAGAGAGTTCCAGGCAGAAGGAACAGCAGGGCAGGGGCAGGCAAGCTGGGCCGTGAGCAACCTGGGAGGAAGGCAGACAGGTGATGGAAGTTTCCTTTTTACACTATAGGGAAGGGGAAATCTCCTTTTCCTCTACTCTCCAAAGTTCTCAACTGGGGTTCCTGTAGTAAAAGACAGATTGAGAAAGTATATGCATTTATGTAATATAAGTTCTACATGACACGGGAGACTTCAGAAGGAAATGAAGACCTGAAGAAGCAGGTAATCCTGAGTGCTTTAATGCTGGGTTTGATGGAGAGTGGAGATTTATGAGAAAATAGGATGAAACTGATGGGGTTTAGGACACACTGCCCTCAAAATATGGCACCTTGTGATATTAAAGATATTAAGCTCAAGGAGTTTGAGAAAATAGTGGAAGCAAGAAGGTCATGCTGACACCCACGCCGTGAACCCTTCTTCCCTGAGAGCAAGCAAGGTTACCCTCCTGCTACCAGCAGGAAGGGAGACATCCTTAGCACTGGAGTCAGGGAACTGAGGGCTGAGAAGGCTGCATAAACCTCGTTTCTTCAGCATTTACTGTCTCTAGCTTAAGCCCCTTGGTCTTGTTGGTTCTTCACAAATTCATTGTATCTTCATCTAAAAGGTATAAAGGCTTCCTGCTCTGGTCACTTCAGTTGAGTCTCATCTGTTTGTGATGCTCTCATACATACATACATAATTATATTTGTGTTTCTCCTATTAAACTGTCTGTTATAAGAGGGTCTCAGCCGAGAACCTAGAAGGGTAGAGGGAAAATTGTTTCTCCTCCCCTACAGGACAAAGCAGGTATAAGCTCAAAGTAGGAACTAGGGGAAACTCAACAAGGCTTGTTTCATTAGGACTCTTCTGGGTGTCCCTCTGTCTTGGAGATAAGATGCTCCTTTTCTCTGGGTACAAGGAGGGCACCTCACATGGGGGGCTTATGACTTGCTTCAGGAGAGGAGGGTGGGAGAAGGTCACAGTGAACTTCCTGCATCTGCCATTTTCTCAAATGCCTTCAGCTTAAAATATTCAACATACTAACATGCCATATTTTGGGGTGGCATGTTCTGAACCCTGTCAGTACTTATGAGAACTTTGAGCACAGAAAGGTCTCGGTTGTCTTTAGCACAAAAAAACCCCCATGCACTAGTGGCATTTTGGGGAGGCTCATTCTGAACCCCTTCATACACTTACATATTGGAGAATGATTACCACGGTAGGATTAGTCAACACCTGCACATGTTACTGAACTAAACTAGAGTCTACTTGCCTGCTGCAAAGAGAGTCGATTTACTGACACCAGGTTTTGGTAAAGGAAAGAACAGCATTTATCTGCAGGGCACCAAGCAAGGAGAATGGGCAGTTTATGCTCAAAAGACCCAAGATCCCCAGTGGCTTTCAGGCAGTGGTTTTTAAGGCAACACTTAAGGTGAGGGCTGCATGTGCATGACTTTCTTCTGATTAGTTGGCGGTGAAGTAACAGAGTGGTGTTTCAGGAATTTTAATCATCAAACTTCCGGTTCTAACCAGTCTGGGGCCTATCTGTTTGCAGTTGGCATGTAGTCATCGTCCTCCACTTAGGTGGGAGGTCTTAGTTTCTGCAGAACAACTCAGAGATGCACATCAGATTTTTATGCATATTCTTTAAAGAGGAACTAGGATTCTGTTTTATTAATGAACTATTATCATTACTTTTCTTGCTTAACTGCTTTTCCTTTGTTTCTGCATTCCTCACTTCCCTAATTAGTCACTGCTTATGCCTGCTCTTTGGAATTCAAGGAAGGTCTTGGAGAATAAAGCCCTTTCCTACAAACAAGAAACAGGGGATATGGAGGGGCTTTTGTGCCTGGGAGGGCCCAGCAGAGTTCTGCTCAGTTTCACATAGAAATATATTTTGAATGAATGAATGGCATTTATATTTCCTTCTTTGCAAGGATTATGTGTTCCATTTTATGGCATTGTTGAGGACATAAGGTTTACTTTTAAGAAAAACCTATATTCAAGTGAAAAAATGAAATTTATTAAAATAAGTAATACTTCATAATAATATGAAAGATGGAACACAGATGTAGTGAAAATCATGATATACAAGAGTGAAATTCTTACCAAGTCCAAGCCTGTACTGCTCACCACGTGACAAGCCAATAAATCGAGAGACAAGTTGTTGGGGCAAGAAATAGTGGCTTTATTCAGAAAGCCAGCAGACCAAGAAGATGGTGGGCTAGTGTCCCGAAGAGCCATCTTGCTCAGGTTTGGATGCTAGTTTCTTTTCTATAACAAAGAGGGGGAGGTGAGGAGGTAAAGTAAAAGAAGTAGAAACTTGTTGCAAATATTTCCTGGTTCTGGCCAGACTCTGGAGGACATGTGTCAGTTTCTTCTTTCCTGCAGCCATTCATAGGTGGGCCTAGTCAGGATGTTTCCTGTGAGCTAAACAAAGGTATTTTAGCTTAATTCTCAGGCATGGGAGGCAGGGTTCCCAGAGATTGTTGTGGAACACAACATGGCGGCCAGTCGGTGACATGGTGACGTGCAGGTTGGTAAAAGAATTTATCAGAGATAAAGTATGAGAATAGAAAAGGAGTTTATTAGGGTATGCTGCCATAGACAACAGTGGTCACACAGATGAGAGCTGCCTACATGAGCACCGAGGGCTGGTTATTGGGGTCTTTTATAACGTTGGGTCACAAGGTGTCTGATGGGCTTGTGCACAAGTCTCTGATTGGTTGTAGGTGAGGTTAAGAGGTTTACGGTCTGTGAAGGGCAGTAATAAGTTGGTTTGACTCTAACCAGGTGGGCTGAAGCAAGCCAGCCTGAGCTATTGTGAGATTAGGCATTACCTAGGGCTATTAGTTTGTGGGAAACACACCCAGTAAAGAATGTACTTTATCAGCTGCGGGATCACAGGCAGACATCTGAGAGCCCAGAAGTAAGGCTTGTTGGACTTTGAAGGATGTCAGTGGGCCCAACAGAGATGGGCCTTTATGTATACTTGAACCTATAGGCAGCAGCCCTTTAGTGATTAACATGTAGAAAAAGCAATAGAATATGAAGATTAAAGTAAAAGAAACAGATCCAGTACGAAGTCAGATTTTTTCTTCCCTATTACAAAATTTGGGGGCCCTGGGATGGATGGAAGTGGGTACTGTTTTACAAGGAGGGTGGGGGTGGGGATACTGGGAATGTCTACTTCCAGGAAAGAATTTCTGTCCAAGTACAACCTTCTTGCATAGGAGATGACGGGTGAATGGTGTTGGCCAGGTCAGTGGGCAGCCTGAGTCCTGCGTTCAGACAGCTTTGAGAGCTGTGGCCCAGGTGGGCAGACTTGTCAGAGAGCCTCTAGGCACAGGCTTTAATGTCCATATTGCTACCAACAATCCCCTCACAACAATCGAGGCTTTTCTAGCATGCACCTCAAAACTCTTCTGGCCTCTGCCTATAACCAAGTTCCAAGGCTTTTTCAAACCAAGTAACAAAGCTTCGTTACAGCAGCACCCCACTTCTCTGTACCAAAGCTTGGGCTGCCATAACAATATACCATAGACTGGGTGGCTCAAACAACAGAAATTAATTTTCTCACAATTCTGGAAGCTGGAAGTCCCAATTCCATTTCTGGTGAGAGCTCTCTATCTGGCTTGTACATAGCTGCCTCCTTGCTTATGCTTACACAGCTTTCCTTCAGTATGTGGGCATGGAGAGATCTCTTACTTTTCTTAGAAGACCACTAGTCCTATCAGAGTAGGGCCCCACCTTTATTTAAACTAAATTACCTCCTAAAGACCCTTTCTCCAAATACAATCACATTGGGGGTTAGGTGTTCAGCATATGAATTTTGGGGAGGCCGTAATTCAGTCCATGGCATAGAAAATCCAGAATAAAATTTTCAGGGACCGTTGAGGGTAACCTGGGTGCCAGGAACCCAGAAAGTCCTCTTCCTGGTTCTCATCCCACAAACCCTCATCCCCATTCATTAGCTTAGTGTTTACAGAGTATATCCCATGCTCTGCCTGAATCAGGAAATTGCCTAGACACACACACACACACACACCCGAAAGGAGCAAACACACACACACACACACACACACACACACACACACACACACACCCGCGAAAGGAGCAACTTGAGAACCGAGGTGATCTCATTCTATACAAGCTGATTTGTGAGAGGCCGGCTCTGGTTGGCCCCATTCCTCCAGCCTTAGCCTGTAAGCTTTTGTGCAGTTACTAGATCTTTAGGTCATCTGGGTACTGGGGGACCCAAAAGCACTAGAAGATACATTCTTAGGAGCTCATAGTCACACTGTTTGCTATCAGCAGTGCTGCCTGTGTGAGGAGACAGGAGCAAGTGCTGAGGTAACAGGGCTGTTACTTCTTGAACAAAGAATTAAGTGGCTGAGTCCAGAGAGTGGGAGGGACTTCCAGTTCATTAATGTAGCACTGGGACTTGGGAGACAAATTTTTAATTCAAAATGAGTCATGGGCTTCAGTATTGAAGTAAAACTATAGAACTTGGATCTAGGAGCCAGGCAAAGCGTTCTTAGACTTGACGCTAGAAGTGTGATCTATAAAAGTAAAAACTGATACATTGGACCTCATTAAAATTAAAGTCTTTCTCTGTGACAAACCTATTAAGGAGAAGAATCTGTTAAAAAGGCAAGTTGCAAAGAGAAAATGTATGCAAATTGCATGTCCATCAAAGCACTAGTATTTAGAACATATAAAGAACTCTCAAAACTCAGTTAAAAAAATACACAATCTAACTAGCAAATGAGCAAAAGACATGAAGAAACATTTCACCAGAGAGAATAGACAGATGGCAGATAAGCACATGAAAAGAAGTTCAGCATTATTCGTCGTTAGGGAAATGCAAACTAAGACCACAATGAGATAGCACTGTTCACCTCTCTGAATGGCTAAAATATAAAATAGTCATAACGCCAAATGCTGGCAAGCATACAGAGAAAGCAAATTACTGATTCATCACTGGTGGGACTGTACTCTGGGAAAATAGTTTGACAGTTTCTTACAAAATTAAATATGCAACTCCCATACAATGCAATGTTTGTACTTTATTTCAAAGAAATGAAAACTTACATTCACACTAAAACCTGTACAGACTGTTATAGCAGCTTTATTTGTAGTAGCCAAAAGCTGTAAGCAATTCAGGTAACCTTTAAGATGTGAATGCTTAAACAATTGGTATAGCCACACCATGGACTAATACTCCGTGATAAAAAGGAGAAGACTATTAATACACACAATAACTTGGACGAATCTCCAGGGAATAATGCTGATTGAAAATAAGCCAATCTCCAAAAGCTATATACTATAATAATTCATATAACATTCTTGAAATGGTAAAAGTATATAGACAGAGATTAGTGGCTGCCAGGAGACAAGGGTGTAGATGGGTGTGAGCATGGTGATAGAAGAGCAACGAGTGAGATCCTTGTGGTGATGGATAGAACTATTCTGCATCTTGATTGTATCAGTGTCAATATCCTGGTTGCGATACTGTACTATAGTTTTGCAAGATGTTATTATTGGTGGAAACTGGATAAAGGACACGGGGATCTCATGGGATCTCTCCGTATTATTTATGACTATAGGTAAAACTATCTCAAAACAAAAAGGTTTTAAGACTTTTACAAAGAATTATCTTTTAAAAATTATTTTTAAAAATTGCAACCTCTTTGTGTAGTGTCATCAAAGCCACCTTGGAACTGTTCATGAAATCGCTTCATTGACTCCCTTTGTTATGTAAATGTGAGACTTCTAGGTGCTCCCCCGCACTCTTGACTGGCTCTTCTCAACTTTTATATGCAGATGAGAGAATTTGCATAAGGTCCTCCAGAGCATTCTAGAAGGGAAGGTAGTAGTAACTTAACTCCTACTGTCTGATGTAGCTGCCAGACCAAGGTCTGCAGATAGCAAAGGACACAAGCTCCAAGGACCCACAGGGACTAAGGCTGGGGGGGCCTCCAGACCCTGCCACACCAGTGCCATGATGCACTTTGGGGACCATGAAAAGGTTCTTTGCAGAGATTCTACAATGGAGAGAGCCTGACCTGGGTGGCCAGGTGTGGGGCACTGCAGAGGCCAGTAGAGAAGTGGGCCTGCTGCAGTGGACAAGCTCTGTTCTCTGTTGATTTGGGGGGGCCTGCCTTTAACAGCAACACCAAATAGCATTTGTAATCATTTGAGACAGAGGAATCTCTAGAGGAAGATAATGAACTTTAATAGAGGCAAGTGAGAGCTGGGAAGACTAATTTGAATCAAAGAGATATAATTGTATTTGTACCTCACACTCGTAGAATAGATCATATTGGTTTCAGAAGAAACTGAAATTGGACCTGTGAGGGATAGTCTCCATTCCCACAGCCCTGAGTTGAGCATCTCTTGAAAACTGCAATTAATTTTAAATAATCTCAAAACAGAAGCCTCTCTTTCCCCTCCTCAACCTTCTTCAGGGTGTTGCTTCTGTCCATTATTCTCTCCCTTCATCTTGTACAGAATTCCAGGTGGGGTCTATTCAGGAATAGACAAGTTTGCAAACAGGCATGGAACGGTCATTCTGAACCAGAACCTGCCATACCGGCCACCCCAAATGTTCCAATTACCGTAGGGCTGTGAGTTCGGAACAGTTAGGGAAGCTCTCATAGACACCAGATAGCTATGTGCTAGATGAGCAAGGCGTATTAGGCATGTCTGGTTTTTAGGAGACAGAAACCTACTTTGAATGATAAGTGCGTGGTGGTTCCCTGTGAGGAGAGAGCTATCAGTCCCACAGACATCCTGGGACTAGGAAATCCTCATGGGGCCTGAAACAGGGACGTTAGGAGCTGTCAGAGAGGGAGAAACTTCCCCCTCTGCCCCTCTTGAGCTCTTGTGACTGGACTAATAATAAAATTGACACAAGACAGATTAACAGGAAAAAAGGGAACAAATTTTAATTCATGTGCACGGAGTAGGAAGTAGGGAAGTAGGACCTGAGAAGTGGCCAAAAAAGACAGCTTTTATACTTTTTAGACAAACAATAAATTTGTGAGGAATTGACAGGATAAAGAAATTTAGGTTTTGGTGCTTAATTAGTGAGCAGTCTAAGCAGAGTTTGGGCTTGGGGTAGTCAATTAAAGAAGTAGGTTTGTTTATCCAGGTTGTTGGAAGCCAGAGAGAACCAAAAGCACCCGCCACATTGAGACTGAAAAGCGAGGCAGGCAGCTCCATACAGTCAATGGATCCATTTATTATCCAGTAGCTTACTCACAGGGTGGGGTCAGGCCGATAGGGATACAGAGGCATTTGCAGCTGCACTCTGCACCGCCAAGGAGACATTGGGACAATTTTACAGTTAACCTAGGGTATGGCGGTAGGTGCTTGGAAACAGGACATGCATTCCTAAGTCAAGATTTATGAATGGGTAACTAGTCTTGTGGGTGCCGGGAATACATCAACAAAGATCTCCATCATTGTTTGGGGGCCAACAGAGTGTAGAGGCCACCTGGTCCTAATGATTATTAACCAGTATCTATTAGCTACAAAGTCCTTGATGACAGAGAAGTGATTTACTGCATGGTGCGGTCCTGGGTTGGGTCAGTGGAAGGACAGGAGGAGCTGGACGGGGTCCAAGATGGAGTTAGTTATGCTAACAGCCACACATGGGCTTCTTGGCCCCAAATTCCCTATCTCTGGTGATAAGGGTATCCTTCTACCTCCAGGTACCTTTAATATGAGAGATTTATATCCTATTTTGAGGGAGATGGAGGGAAGTGTTAGTGTCCTTCTTGCATTGGTTGTTTTTGAAGCAACTTTAATTCAAAATAATCAGTATGCCATTGAGACATATTTTGAGGTGGCCTCAACAGAACCAAAGCTTTCCCTGCTGCCTCCCAGGTAGCCACATGGTCTTGAAGAGCCTGCTCCATCCTCCTGCTCTCTACTCCCCGATAGTCTCTCTGCTCCTCAATGACCTCACATTGTATGTAACTTTGACTTAACCATGGAGCAACTCCAAGGAAGAAGCATGTGCTGGGTCATCACCTTGAAACCTTCCTTCTGCAGTGGGGAGCCCTTTATCCACAGGCAGATTCTCTCTCTAGGGCAGGTAATCTGGATCAGGGACAGGTCCTGTGCCAGCTCCAGCCTGGCCGTTGCCTATGTGTATTTTGAGGGCACTGGGAAATTTACACACAGTTTTTCCACCTCCCTCCTCCAGAGATATGACTATCAGAGCTTCTTTTGGGTTAAGCCCTTTCCAGGCAAGTCCTTGGTTCTGGGGAGGAGCAGAGATGGATAGGACTTGGGCCCAGCCCCTAGGAAACTAGCCCCTAAAGAACAGCAATAAAAGGCAGTTTGTGATAAGTCACAGAAGAGGGTCTTACTCTGTAAGTGTGTTTGTTGTAGGGAGGTGAGTTGAAATCCAGGTTGTGCTGAGCACCATCTGAGCTGGAGTCTAAGTGCTGTGACTTCTGGGCTGAGGAGGTCAGATAAGTTGAGTTCCTAGAAGAAGTCAACTAGTGCTTGCAGGTCAATGATGGGGCAGGCTCTAATATGCTTAGGGAGAAAGGGAGGCATTGAAGAGGGGAAATGAACCCCAAGGTGTTTAACATCAGCTTCAGAACCTCGAGGCTTCCCCGTGTCAAAACAATTCTCAAAACAAGATTTAAAGAATTGAAAACAAGATTCATTCAAATATAAAATGAGAATGTACTAAAGATTTTATTCAACTTTTTAATGACAGAGACGCAAAATGCTAAGGCTGATTAAAAGAACATTCTAGCAGTCAGGGCGGATGTGGTAGAGAGCGGAGGGAAATAGGTGTAAAAGGGCAAGATGAAGGATTCTTTTTCTGTATCTAAATCATCTTTTTTGTATTGAAGTATAGTTGACTTACAATGTTGTGTTAGTTTCTGGTGTACAGCAGAGTGATTCAGTTATATATGTATATATATATTCTTTTTCATTATAGGTTATCACAAGCTATTGAATATAGTTCCCTGTGCTATACACTAGGACCTTGTTGTTTATCTATTTTGTATATAGTAGTTTGCATCTGCTAATCCCAAACTTCTAATTTATCCCTCCCCAACTCTTCCCTTTCTGATAACCATAAGTTTGTTTTCTATGTCAGTGAGTCTGTTTCTGTTTTATAAGTAAGTTCATTTTTGTCATTTTTTTTAGATTTCACATATAAGTGATATCATATGATGTTTGTCTTTTTCTGTCTGAGTGTCTTCATTTAGTATGATAATCTCTAGGTCCATCCTTGTTGCTGCAAATGGCATTATTTCATTCTTTTTTATGGCTGAGTAGTATTTTACACACACACACACACACACACACACACACACACACACACACACACACACATCACATCTTCTTTATCCAGTCATCTGTCGATGGACATTTAAGTTGCTTCCATGTCTTGGCTATTGTAACTAGTGCTGCTGTGAACATTGGGGTGCATGTACAAGATGAGGGATTCTCGTGGTGATGGAATTGTTCTGCATCTTGACTATGTCAGCAGCAGGATCCTGATTGTGGCAGGGTACTATAGTTTTGCAAGAAGAACAGGGAACATTTTTCCTCTACCCTCTTAAGTTCAGTCTTTGGGGGCCTGTGAATTGAACCAACAACTGACAGATTAGGAAGAAAAAAAGGTATTTTCATTCATGTATGTATGTGGGATTTCACAGAAAAACATGATCACAGAGGCAGTTAAGTTTGGGGCTTATAGATCATCTTAATAGGCAAGAAGATGGGGAGAAAAGTCACTGGTGGGAAAATAAATGACTTTTAAGAAATATAAGTGGAACTGTAGAGCACAGGGAACTATATTCTATACCTTGTAGTAACCTATAATGAAAAAGAATATGAAAATGAATATATGTATATATACTTATGACTGAACTATTGTGCTGTACACCAGAAATTGACACAACGTTGTAAACTGACTATACTTCAGTTAAAAAAGAAAGAAAGAAAGAAGGAAAGATAAGTGGGCCCTCAAGAAAATAGATGGGAGACATGATAGTTATGTGACAATATCTGTTTAGGTGACTTCTTATCCTGGTGATATCTGGTGATAAGAATCAGTCTTCCCTGATGGCAGAACTGCCAGAGGAGGGGATTTATGACAAATAAATTATTTTGGGAGGCTCTGCTTTTAAGCAGATAAGGGGAGTTCAGAAAAAAAAACAACTCTTCACACTGATATATTCTGGGTCCCGTCACAGTCATCCTCTCGGCCCTATTTACAGTTAAATATTCAGTCAGCCCTCTGTATCTGAGGATTCCACATTCATGGATTCAACCAACCACAAATCAAAATATTCAGGAAAAAATTTCAGAAAGTTCCAAAAAGCGAAAGTTGAATTTGTCATTCACTGGCAGCTATTTACATAGCATTTACATTGTACTATGTATTATAAATAATCTGGAGGTGACTTAAAGGGAGGATGTGCATAGGTTATATGCAAATACTACACCATTTGGAACTTGAGCAAGGATTTTAGTATCCTTGGGGGTCCCGACCAATGCAGAGGGATGGCTGTATACACACACACACACACACACACACACACACACCCCAAATGTACTTGGATTCCCTATAATTCCAGCCTCCAGGACTGCCCACCTCCTCTCACACTGCCCAGTTATTATAGGGCTAGCTTTGGCCCCCAAGATGTCCTCCCACCTCCATTCACCCCAACCCCTAGGTTCTCACCCTAATATCTTCACTCACAGGCAATGTTCCTGATATGAGGGTCTTTTTTGGGGCAGGGGAAGGAGAGGGGACTGGGTACCAATAGTCCAAACACACCTTGCATGCTCAAGAACGAGGAACTGAAATATTTTCCTCTTCACTTCGTCTCTCTAAAGGCAGGTAACACCAAGGTAGCAAGATACTAGCATGCCTTGCTCAGCTTCCATGGGGAAGATTATCTACACAAAAATCATTCCCTCATTCTACCCCTGTCCTCCCACCCTCCCTTCCTGTCCTTTTCAGGATAGCCCTGTAAGCTCTCTGACCTGCCCCACAAGACCCTGGCATCCTCCTCACTGTTTCTCAGACTTTCCCAGGCACAGATGGCTCCACCAAACACCCACATCAGTGCTGGCACCTTGGCCTCTGGGGCAAAGCAGCAAAAGCACATTCTCAAAGGGAATCCATTCGGGATATTAATGTGTACAATAACCACTGCCTCTATTTTCATTAGAACAAACTTGCTCAGGAGTGAGGAAGCTGTCCCTGTGGACAGCTTTTCCAGACAAGCATACTGTCTCTGTCTTGTTTCTGAGAAGAAAGTGGCCTCTTTTTTTGGAAAAAAAAAGTGATTCCAAAAGAGATCTTCTTCCTTCAGCACCACTGGTATCCAGAAGGCCCAGTTACCCCGCATCTGAACCTTCAGACTTCAGAAGGAAGAGGGAGTGTGGATGGGAGGCTCCAGGGCCGGCCCCCTGCTGCTGGGTCCTGAGCCCCGAGCCTCGGTTCTTCACACTCAGGGGCACAGCATCCTCCCGAGAGTTTGCTCAGAGCCTGGTAAACAGTAGGCACTCATTAAAGAATGAATATTTCCATTTATCTGACAAACTTGTGCCCAATCCATTTTTAGATTTTCTTCCTTACTCGGGTCGCTCAGCGTCTACCTTCTGTGTGGTTCCCCTCAAATGAGATGACCACCCTCTCGTGGAGGTTCTATTGCTGGTACAAGGAAATTTATGCTCATTATCTTGGTTATGAGGGTGGCATAGGAGAGGACAAAGTTTTCTTCACCCCTCTTAGAGTTCCTGGCTGGGTCTGAAAATTTATCTGACAAAGACAGAGTAACAGGAGAAAAGCATACAAATTTATTTCATGTAAGTTTTACGTGACATGGGAGCCTTCCTAAGGAAATGAAGACCTGAAGAAATAGTTAGATGTGAGTGACTTTATGCTGGTCTGGTGAAGAGTGGTCAGTTGTGGAGGAATATGATAACTCACAGAGTATATGGACTAAGTGTAGTCTCTGGGGGAACCAGCAGGGCCTGAGTGTTAGGTTTCTTCTTGGTGTCCCTTTGTCTTCGGAGATAAGGATGCTCTTTTCCTGCATTGTGGGGAGTGTATAAACCCTCACCCGAGGGTTTCTGACCTATTTCAGGGCAGAAGTGTCCTTAAGTTGTTTTCCTCCAAATCCTTCAGCTTAAAATACCCAATATGCCAAGGTGCCCTATTTTAGGATCATATGTCCTGTTCTGGTTTTAATTTTGTTTTCTCATTAAACTTTGTTTTAGTGGGTCTCAAAATTCTGTGACACATTTTTGGTCAAGTTATTTCCATTAAAAAGTACTGATATTAAAACTAATAAAATTGCCACACACACACACACACACACACTCAAAATGGTCCACAAAACATTCTCCTCCTTCTGAAGGTTTTACAAAGCATCATTATCATTAACTAGTCCCCTACTATTAAACTTTAATGGCCAGTTGAGACAAATACCTTTGAGACCTTTCTTCTGCTGTTGATGAAGACTAGAGTGGTAGGTTTGGGGAATAATACTCATTTAGTCTTCTGAGCTTTCTGGGCAGACTTGGTGATAGCTTCAGAGAGGGATTCATATGAAACTTATCAATTTGAACACTTTAAATATATGCAGATTATAGTATTTCAATTTTACCTGAACAAAGCTGTTTATAAAAAAACAAGTTTTTTTTTAAAGAAGGGTTTTTTTTTTTTTGGATTCATTAGCCATCCTCAAAGGAGCCAACAACCTTGATTATACCCATTTAAATATTGTCCCTCCACCACTATTATAGCTTTTCTACCTTTTAGTATTAAATATTTTTACTTTTATGAACATAGTAGATGGTATACATTTTCTGTGTTTTTACTTGACATAATAAAATTGCCAAACTTACTGGAAAAGTATAATTTTCAAAAAGTTAAAAACATGAATTTTATGCAAACTAAAAAAATAAGCACATGCCAAATATTTAACTCATTATAAGGCAACCAGCAAGATAGTAAACTAGTTCTAAGAGAACTGAAGAAAGTGAAGTCTTTATATATAATTTTTTTATATTGATCACATGTTGAAATGATATTTTAGATATACTGAGTTAAAAATGTTATTAAACATAAATTCCCTTGTTTCTTTTCACTTTTTAAGAAGTGTTTGCCAAAGTGGGGAGGATATAGCTCAGTGGTAGAGTGCATGACAAGCATGCACGAGGTCCTAGGTTCAATCCCCGGTACCTCCACCAAAAATAATAAATGAAGAGATGAACCTAATTACCAACCCCCACCCCAAAAAAAAGCAAAAAAAAAGATTAAGTGTCTGCCAGAAAATTTTAAATTATACCCGTGGCTTGTATCGCATTTCTCCTGGACACATGGTGGCGGCAACTCCCCAGACTGTCATCCTTCCCACTTCTCTTGACAGGAGTTTGCTTTTGAATTGCAGCTCCCTTCTCCTGGTGCTCATTCATGGGTTGATGCCTCTCATCCCCAGGTAGCAGTTACTCTGTTCATGCTCCCTGAAATCAATGATGCAAGGCCACAGATCTGTGATTTAGTCCTAGTGTTGCCAATGATGGGTAGCAGAGTATGCCCCCCCAACATATGCTACTTTGGCATAGAGATTATTGAGGTCAAGGCAACTGAGAAAAAGCAGATACAAGAAAAAAATCTGCGCTCCTACTATTTGCCTAAAAGCAGAACATTAATTTGTAGAGGTGTCCCCTTCCCTACCCTACTAGGAAGAACAGAAGTTAATCACAGAGGATGACTTTGGACCTTTATCTTCCTGGATATGGCACCAGAAGAACCAACATAATAAACTTTACTAACTAGCCCTTATCTTCTGTCAGTTTCCCCACGTATTTGCTTTCCCCAAATTTGCCATGCCTAGAAACTCAGTCTTTTTCCTTTGTCTTGTCACTTCTCTATAAATGTATGTTCTTTCATTAAGATGCAACCTAAGCCCAGTTCTAACCACCTCATTGAGTTACTCATCACTGAGTTTTCTCTCGAGTGATGTGCGCTGCATGTGCTAATAAGTTGCTCATTTCCTCTTGCGAATCTGTCTTTTGTCGGTCTAATTTTCAAAGCCACAGCCAATAAACCTAAGATGGATAGATTAAAAAGAATATTTCCTCCCTGACATCACTGACTTCCTGTGGGACCAGGGCAAATCCCTTAACCTCCCTGAATGACACAGCCTAAGTGAGATCAACGCAGAAGTCTCTTCCAGCTCTATTTGAGGATATAGGAAGAAAAAGAGGTTTTTATTATATTGTTATTACTTGATAACTTTGTAGACTTTGTTTAGAAGAGCAACCCCAGCAGATACACCAGGCCTGACCCTCTCACCACATTCCAGAATTATGACTTCTAATTTTGCTGCATTTTGTCCAAAAAAAGTAGTTCCTGCCACCATCATTCCTTCTCTCTCTGTCAACACTAATTCAGCCAACTTATATTGAGTGTCTAATATGTGCCAGGCACTGGAATACAAAGATGAGGACACTCTGGTCTGCTTGAGCACTCATCCATCCTTGAGACATGACCCATCCATCCACAGACAAGTATAATCCAAGGTGGACAATTTAGTGAGTGACCTGGGGGATGGAAAGGTTTCCTGGAGGAAGGCCACTGGTGCTGTGTCTTATGGGGTATGTGGGTAGGTGGGTAGGTGGGTAGGTGGGAGTCAGGCAGCTGAAGAGATGTGGGAGAGGGAGGGCATTCCAAGTGGTGGGAACAGCTTGAGCAAACACACAGAAGCAAGGCACAGCTTGGTGTGGGATGGCATTACAAATCATTTAGTGGTTGGAGCTTAAAATTCAGTAGTGGAAGAGGAAGCTGGAGAGGTGGGGGGAGGCTCCACCCCAGGGCAGCACTAAGGATTCTTCGGGCATCTAAGTCTCATTCCTGGTTCATTTTCCCGGTTTCCTCCCCTCCGTTTTCCTGGTTTAGTAAAGGCGCTAATTCCTGTTTGCAGGCTCTTTTTGGACTCCAGCTTCCTTCCTCTCACTGAATCCCATCCCCACCCCCTTATACCATCACCAGTGATTGACCTGTAGGTTCTTGAATGCTGGAATCTTCCATGGCGAGCTAGGAAATCAGTTCTGAGTAGGCAGGAACTGTCCCCTGCTCTGAGATTTGGAGCAGGGAGCATGCATTCTGTTCTGGTGGCTCCATTTGTTGCTTCCTCTGGACTTGTAAGTTATTCCAGCAAACCCCAGCTGTTCTGCAGTGAAATGTTCCAAATAATTAGTAGTTCTGCAGGAATTACCTTTTAAAAATGCATGTGCCTTTAAAAGATTGTTTATTGTGGTTTTGACTGCCTTTTGTAGCTGGTTTTCTCCCCAAGTAGGACCTATGTGCAATTTTAGATAAAAATAGAAAGGAAATTATGATTCCATAACCATAAGGCTAGTTTTAGCAATACACCTACCAGAGAATCTCAGCCTCCCTGCAGCACACCTTGCCTGGGTGCAGAGAGCAAAGGCACTGGATTCCAGCTGGGTTTAGGCAGGATCCTCATAGGATTCTTGAAGGGGGCCTTTTCAGGCCTGAGATATGTTCCACTGCTTGGAAAAGTAGAGCTGTGGACAGATCTGCTGATGTTCAAAGTGTGAGACAGATGGGGTGTGACTAGCATAACCATTCAGACATGATCAGTCCATAATCATTCCATTTTCTGTACCAATCTGCCTCCCTTCTGTTTCCTCTTACCTGAGACACTGTTGTGGCCACTGCCAAGGCCTCAGTATGTCCAGAAACCACAAAATCATCAATATTCACAGAAACAGGCTGATGGTTTCCCACCCTCCTTTGGTAGTTTCCCATGACAGCAAAGGAGAGGACACCAGAGCCATTCTCAATACCCATAGATTGACCTTCAGTTTTCTTCTTATATTGTCATTATTATTTCCTTTGCTCAGGAGAAAGGAAAGGGCCTACTATGCATGGTAGGCCCTCTGTATCACAGGTTCCAAATCTGTGGATTCAACCAAGCGTGGATCAAAAATATTCAAGAAAAAAAATTCCAAAATTTTCCAAAAAGCAAAACTTGAATTTGCTGCACAATGACAACTATTTATATAACATTTACATTGTATTAAGTATTATAAGTAATCAGGAATAATTTAAAGTATATGGAAGGATGTGTGTCAGTTATATGCAAGTAATATGCCATTTTATATGAGACTTGAGCATAAGGGATTATGGTTTCAGAGGGGGTCCTGGAATGAAACCCCTATGGATACTGAGGGATGACTGCTCTGAATTGTGTCCTCCTCCAAATTCATATGTTGAAGCCTTCCTTACCCCACAATGTAATTGTACTAGGATGAGAGCCTTTACAAGGAAAATTTCAATGTCCTAAGGATGGGCTCTATACCAACTGGGCTTGCATCCTTATAAGAAGAGGAAGAGGCATCAGGGTGCTCTCTCTCCACCATGTGAGGACCCAGCAAGAAGGCCTCCAGATGCAAGCCAGGAGGAGCGTTCTCACTGGGATCTGAATCGGCAGCACCTTGATCTCAGACTTCCCAGCCTCCACAACTGTGAGAAAATCAATTTCTGTTGTTTAAGCCACCCAGTCTATGGTGTTTTGTTATGGCAGCCCGAGTGTACTAATCCAGAGCCATTCAGCCATTTATTCTCCATTGATTGAGCATCTTTTATGAAGGCAGTAGGAGTCCAGCCTTGCAGTTGACAGATCTAGGTTAAGTCCTGTCGGGGAGGAAAAAACCTTTTTCTCTACCCTCCTAGGTTCTGTAGCTAGAGCCCTGGAAATCAAACTGAAAAAAGACAATTTAGCAAGAGAAAAACATTGTTTATTAATATATGCAGCGTGCATATACACGGGAGAAACTCGATAATGAGTGACTCAAAGGGATGGTTAGAACTTGGGGCTTAACATAGCATCTTAGCAAAGAACAATTCATTTGTAGAGAAGTGATAAGACAAAAGAAAAGGAGTTTAGGCTTTTGGGGGTGGCAAACTGTGAGAAGGTAAGTATATCGGAGAAAATGAACAGAAGAAGAGGGCTACTTTAGTAAGGTTTGTCATGTAGATTCCTCTTGATGCCATGTCTGTCCTGGTAAGAGCCTAGAGTCCAAGAGTCATCCTCCTCTTCCTGCCATGGGAGAGGGAGACACCTTTATAAATGAAAATTAATGTCCTGCTCTTAGCCAGATGGGGGGCGGCAGATAGCTGTTTTTTTCCCCCTGCACCTGCTGTTTTGTAATTGCCTTCAGCTCAAAACTATTCTTATGCCAAAGTAGCATATTTGGGGCTGGCATATTTCACTCCCCTTCATTCCTGACTCCGCCAGCTAAGTGGCCTTCATCAGCTTACCCAGCCTCTCTAAGCCTCAGAGAGGCTTATAAAATGGGTTCAATAAGAGTATTTTCTTCTTCATAGAGCTGTGGTGAGGATTAAATGAAATATTACACATAAACTTTTTTTTAATATACAAGCGTTTATTTTAATTCCTCCTATGTGAAGGTTCTTATTTTTGGAGAACAGCAAGACATTTTATTATCCACTCTTTCCATTCTTTAAAGGCTTCCACAGGCTTTGGCAAATTCACATTATCCTCATGACATGTTTCAGAGTCACTCCAGGTATGTCAGAGATCCATCATCCACCCATCTCACCCACACTTTGGATCTTCCTGTAATCTTGAAGCCAATAGCACCCTGCAACTTGCATAAACAAATAGGGCAGAGGCTGAGGGGGTGCAGGTCAGCTTCTTCCAAATGGTTGGAGACTTGCATTAAGCATGCAAGCCCCTGGCAGTGTCCGAGTCCAGAGATCTGTCCAAGCTCAGGGGTTAAATTCTTACAGGACTGAAACAGCAAAACACTAGTCACTTCAGGAGTATAATAGTTACCCAAACAGTCACTTTGAAGATATTTTCTGCAGCTTTTTCACTTTGCCTTCATAGAGTGAGTTACAAAATCACTGCCGTACCTGGCAAAGCTGAATATCCCCACACCATCTGTCAAAGAGGCCTGTCCAAAGCCAAAATTCCAGGAGTCTCTTGGGTAAAGATCTATCATTGTTATTCCCACAACACAGAAGGCATCTTCAGGTCCCTTCTTTTTTAAGAACATCAGGGTGGGCACTGCACGAATTGTAGATTTTGTGTGTTATCATTGACTCAAAAGCACCTCACCTCAGAGACAGGAGTTTTACTGTCAAGCCACAGAGAAAAGCTACACAGTAGCCCTTGAGCCATTTAATATGTTCTTCACCAATGATTCTGGTGTTTCCTAGAGATCCAAAGTGCTGTGTGTAAATACTGCCTTTCTCTGGAGAGGGTATCTTTCTGTAAAGATCACTGAAAAACTGTTCACAGCCTTGGAGAGCCTCAGGATGGGAGGTGATCCAGTCTGATTACAAATGCAAAGTAATGGGTCCAAAGAGATCACCGTCTGGCTGGAAGCCTTCGGCCGTCGAATGCTTTTCCACCAGCAGTCTAACTTCTCATACTGTGACGCAAGCGGTCTTTCAGTTGAGAACTGTTTTTAGCGTCTGTTCAGAGAGCTGTACTGTTGGCATCCTTAGGGAGGAAGGCCCCCATTGAGGTTTTTACTTTACAAGGACAGGCATGTCTGGGCCTGGTCGGGAAAATACTGTGCGGGGTGGATTCACCACCCTCCAGGCATCAACTGCAGCCTAGCCGCCTCCCATGGCAGCCCCTGCGTACATGCACATAAACTCTTAGGACAGAATCTAGCATAGTGTGTTATTCTGAGGGGAAGAATGGTGCAGAAGTTAAGAACAGGGACTTTGGAGTCCCATTTCCTGGGCTGGAACCTCAGCTCTGTCACTGTGTAACCTTAGGCAGATTACTTAACCTCTCTGGGCCTCAGTTTCTTCATCTGTAAAATAAAAAATATACTTCATAATGTGTTGCGTTATTTAAAACAAAGAGAGAGAGAAAGGAATGCATGTAAAGCACTTCAAATGAGACCTGGCATACAGAAGCTTTATATAAGTTTTAGCCATTTGCATTATCCTGGTCTCAGGGAAGAGGAAGTAAGCCAGCAGCAGTGACAGGTTGACAGATCCTTTCTGGCTGAGATAGTGGATCAGACAAAGCCCCTGCTGTGAGTCAGGAACCCCGAAAGTGTTCCCACCTGCCAGGCAGGGTGTGACCCTGAGCAATCTCTTTATCTTCCTGGTTTCATTTCCCCTTCTGCAAAATGTGGGGGCTGCAGGAGAGGGTCTCAGAAGGGGGGGGGCTCACATTCAATGACTGGGACAGAAGCAGAGGCAGGGACTAAAATGACAAGTCAGAAATCCAAGATGACCTTTTGGAGCACCCGAAGGTGGACCAGTGAGCAGGAATACTGGTGGCCTGGGGGCAGCCACCCGTTCACACCGCCGGGGAAGGTTGGGTGCTCAGATGAGGGACCTAATTGCTGCTTCGGTTGGAGAGGATGAGAAGCTCCATCCTCTCCCACCACCTCCACTGAACTGCTTGCCAGCGTGCAGCAGTGTGGCTCCAACAACTCCTTTTCCTTGCTCTAACTGTCTAGTTTACTGCAGAAGTGTAAAATATTCATGCTGAGAAAGGCTGGAGGAGCTTCAGTAAACGCTTCCCTGGGGCTTATCTGTGCCAGGGGCTGGGATTCAGGGGGAGAATGAACTACCTCCTCCTCCTGGGAAGCGATGCTGGGAGAAGCAGGACACGGCTCTCTAGAGGACACGATGCCAGAGAGTACCGTGAGCAGTGGTTCCTTAAAGGAGGGGCTTGAGGAAAAGCCAGATGTGGCCCCAGGGAAGGGATGGAGGCCCCTGGTATGAAGGTCTTCTGAGACCACATTTCCATGGTGACTTGGAGGATCCAGGAGATAAGAGGGAGGTCTCAGCTTCCTCTGAAGGGGTTAACCTGCCAGTTGAACCAGAAAGGCGAGGATGAAGTGTCAGGGAGAGCCTTCTTTGCTGGTGGCCCCCCTGGGGAAGGGTCTTGGGCCAAGCCTTCCTAGGAGTAACCCCATGGAATGGAATCCAGTTCATTACTTTTAAAACATGCCAAGGAGAGGGCCAGGGGCTGGATCTAAAACTGAAACTAAAATGCAGTCCCTGCCCTCCCCAGTTAGGCTGAAAACACAGACCCAGACAAACCATTAAAATACAGCTTAGCTCAGTGGTAAAAGACAACAAACCACACCAAACTAAAATGTCCAGCTAGAGAGGACTGAAGTAATAACCCTTGGTGCATCCATACAGAGGAACACCAAGCACCTGTTGAAAAATGAGGCACTGGTTCATGTATTGATCTGCGGAGATGTATGAGGAACATGAAATAGAAAAAGCATTGGATACAATAGTTTGTAGCGGAAAATCCCATCATGGAAAAAGAATGTGCATGTGGCATGTGTGTGTGTGCATGCACATACTTGCCTATGCATACAATATTTCTTAGAAAAGTTCCCAAGAAATTAAATTGGTGATCTGTGGGATGGCACCAGGCTGATGATGGAAGAGGAGAACTATCATTTCTCACCTGTATCCTTTTCCATTGCTTGGATGTTTTAATCATAAACATTGTCTTAGCATGTTTGAGCTGCTATAACAGAACACCCTAGACTGGATGGCTTATAAACAACATTTGGGAGACTGGGAAGTCCAAGATGAAGGCACCAGAAGATTTGATATCTGGTGAGAGTCTGCTTCCCGGTCTACAGATGACTGTCTTCTCCCTGTGTCCTCATATGGCAGAAGGGGGAAGGCAGCCCCCTGGGATCTCTTTTGTTAAGGGCACTAATCCCATTAATGAGGGCTCCACCCTCATGACCTAATTACCTCCCAAAGACCCCACTTCCTAAGTCATCATACTGCAGGTTAGGATTTCAAAATATGAATTTTGAGGGGACACAAACATTCAGCCTATAACACATACATTATTTTAATAATTTAAAAATATTAAAAGATTTTAAAATGTGGTAAATGCACTCACAGAAATATACACGGAGCGTATATTGGGGGTACAGAAATGGGAGGTAGAAGTAGGAAGCTTTAGGAGAATTTTCCTGTGAAATTAAAGGGTTTGGGTAAGAGCTTTTGGTGAGGAAGTTTTGTGGGGTTTTCTTCTATGATGTTGAAGAGTTCGGGCAGGAAATGAAGTTTTAAGAAGTTGAGGGAGGGGATATGGAACAGGTAACCAATCCTATCAAATAAAGGAATTCTTGAAGGCCCCTAAAGCCATGACTAAATGAAAACAACAGATATTTTTAGGAGCATCAAGATGCTGGGTTACAGTTAGAACCTTAGGTCAGGACCTGAAATCCTTGGGCTTTTCACTTTAATCCTTATAACAGCCCTATCTCTAAAGATAGGTAGCATCTTTTTTTTTTTTAAACAGATGAAGAAACTGAGGCACAGAGAGGTTAAGTAATTTGCTGGTGGGTGGTAAACTGAGTACCCCACTCAAATCTGACTGACTTCAAAGCCCATGCTTTTCCCAAAAGCTCTATAGAGATGCATTGGAACCCTCGTCTGACCATATGCATCCACAAATCCCCTGTAAACAGTGACCCAGCCTCTGCTTCACCACCAGCACTTCATATTCAGGCAGAAGTTCTGAAGCACAGAGAATTCTTCCTAATATCTCTTCTGACACCTGTGCTGCTGTCCTTTCCTTTCAGTGGCCTTAGTTCTCCCCTCTGCAGCAGCTGTCCTTCAGTACAAAAGATACCCATTGTAACTTGTCTCTATCTTCTCCAGAACAAACATCTCTACTTCTTTAAACTTTTGATATGATGCAATTTCTAAATGCTTCATCATCCTGGTATCTCATACACAATGTTCAGCATACAACAAAAGATTACTCAACATTCAAAGAAGGAGAAAAATTAGTCAATAAAAATAAACCTCAAGGTGATAGAGATGGTGGAATTATCAGATGTACCAACCAGAAGTCCAACCAGGAGATAGAAAGCATGAAGTAACTTGAACAGAAAATGTTTAAAGAATTCTAAACTATAATAGGAGAATAATTATAAAGGAAAAAAAAATTGGAGTAGGGTTGGGACTCTAAAGAATAACCCAAGACTGAGGGAGAAGGATCAAGGAAGAAACACCTCGGGAGGGAGGTCTCATGAGATTCAGACTTAATTTCAGGCCACTCAAGGGTAAAAAGGTCTCTGAGTTGCCCAGGTCAGAGCTGGTTTACAGTTGGTGCAAAGTAGAAAACACTTACTTCCAGGGTGCAGGTGGGCCAGTGCTGGTGGGGGGTGATACAGAGGGAGTTAAGGCATCAGGAGCCAACTTAGCAGCAGGGCAGTGTCAGGCCTGGGTTGTTTGGTGTCCATGTCTGGAGGGCTGTGGGAAGCAACCACCTGGGGTACAAAGAGGCCAAGGCTAGGAGACGTGTGCACAGGGGAGTCAGGATGCTGGGAGCCACTCATCGGCAGGGCAGCCTCAGGCCTGGGATTCGTATTGTCTAGATCAGGAAGTCTATAGTGACTAGTTACTTGGCTGGAACCAGTCTTGCAAGCTTGTCAAGGGACTGTGCTTCGTATGTGAGGCTGGCAGACATGCTATAAGAGTGAACAAACTAAAACAGAAGCACCGGAACCAGGAAAAAACCTCCTTCCACCTACAAAGTCCCTCCAGCTTCCTCTACTGACAAAAATTAATGTTGTGGTTGCTACAACAGAGAAATACTTAAAGGGTCTGACTCATTATCAGAAAGCAGATCATGAAAGGTTGATTTTTCTCTGAAAGGCAATAAATTGATAACTAGCATAACAGTCAAGGACTTTAAAACAACTATTATGAATATGTTCAAGGATGTAAGGGGAGAGACAAATGCAATGAATAAATAAGTGGGTAATCTCAGTAGAGAAATGGAACTTATAAAAAAGAACCAAATAGAATGAGGCATCAACATGGAGAGTAGTTAATTGATTTTTGACAAAGGATCCAGAGAAATTCAATAGGGTAAGGAAACTTTTTCAACAAATTGTACTGAAACAGCTGGATAAACATATGAGGCAAAAATGAGCTTATTACCACATGCAAAAATTAATTTGGGATAGTTTATGGTCCTAAACAGAGAAGCTTAAAATATAATGCTTCTAGGAAAAATCATAGGAGAAGATCTTTATAATCTTGAGGTAGGCAAAGATTTCTTAGACTGGACTCTGAAAACAGTAACCGTAAAGATTGATAAATTGTACTTCATCAAAATTTAAAGCTTCCCTTCATCAAACAACATCATTAAGAAAATTAAAAGGCAAACCATGGGCTAGGATATGTCTATATCCTACTTTATATTTGTATTTCATGTTCCGCAAAGGATTTGTATCCAGATTATATAAAAATTCACACATAAGTTTTAAAAACACAATAAAAAATAGTGAAAGGACTTGAATAGACACTTCACAAAGAAAGATATACAAATGGCCAATATGCACATGAAAATGTATATGGCATTATTAGTCATCAGAGAAATGTAAATTAAAACCAAATGACATATACCATTTCACACCCACTAGGATGACTAAACTTAAAAGACTGACAGTAATAATTGTTAGCGAAGATGTAGAGCAACTGGAATTCTCATAACTGTTCATGGGAATGTAAAGTGATATAACCATTTTGGAAAACAGTTTGGCTGTTTCTTATAAACATACATCTACTCTATGATCCAATAATTCCACTCCTAGGCATTTACCTAAGATAAATGAAACTATTTATCCAGATCTGTGGCCAGATATTCACAGCTACCTTATTCCTACTAGCCAAAATCTGGAAACAATCAGCTGTCCTCCAACAGGTCTATTTAGGCAAACAAATGATGGTATATTCATCAAATGGAATACTAGTCAACATTAAAAAGGAACACAATAGCAATTCAAGCAACAATATAGATAAATCTCAGAAACAGTAATTGAATGAAAGAAGTTAGAGACAAAAGAGAACATATTGCATGATTCCATTTCTGTGAAATTCAAGAAGAGGCGAAACTAAGGCAGATGATTAAAATCAGATCAGTAATTACCTGGAGGGGGTGGTCATAGACTCACCTCAAAGGGGCAGGGAATCACTTTGTAGGGTGATGGTGAAGTTCTGTACCTTGATTGGGGTGGTGATGACATGGGATTATTCATTAGACAAAACTCAATAAACTGTATTTCAAATGTCCATTTTATTTGTAAATTATACTTGAATAAATTTGATTTTATAAAGATTTATTGAGCACCTACTAGATGCCAGGTTTGTGAACTGTGAAGAAAGCATGGACAAAGAAGAAGTAGTTGAAGATACACAAGAAAAGGAATAACAGGGTCTTCAAGGAAGTGAGAAGGAGGGAGACTCCGTACCCAGTCAGCTGTGGTCAACATGGTGAACATGGAGACACGAGAATGGGGGCAATGGAAGGAGAAGCTGGTGAGAAGCAGGTGGAAGGACTATCAGGCCATGCCATGGACCCAGCTGAGCCTGGAAATCTCAAATCTCTGATCTCCCCAAGGGTAGGATTTCTCCAACATTGCTCAGTAACCTACTGGAAGGGGCAGGGAGAGGGTACAAATTTGGGGGTGTTTAGAGCATGTGGCACGGAAGGAAAAAATGATGAGTTGAAGGCATTGACAAGTAGTTGAAATGATACACGGGGGCTAACCTGGGCGGGGAAGGAAGTGAAGCCAGGAGGGGACCAGAGAGAGAAAATGAAGGCTTGAGGGGCAAATGAAGCAGGTGAGGGTGCTGGAGGCAGAAGGTCACGGTCAGGCTGTATTTAGAGCTGCCGATATCTGGTCTACTCCTCTCCCTCTTACAGACAAAACACAATTTCTCTGGCACCCTTCATTTCAGTGAATTCCACACATTTATCAAAAGCTTATTATATAGTAATCCAAACTGTCTTGGAAAGGAGAGGCTGAGTAGGTTGTCTCCACTTAGTAATAGACATTTTCTCACGAGGCTGTATTCGTACAGTGCTTGATCTGCCCAACTCGGTGGCAAACTTGACACTGCATTTTAAATGGAGAACGTAAATATCTATCCAGCATTAAAGTTCTCATAACCTTTAGCCAGCAACTTCACTTCTAAGAACTTAACTCTTCCTTGTGTGCCTGGACATGCGGGCAACAACTTCTGTACAAGGCTATTTGTTTTAATGCCATTGATAATGCCATTTGCAACTGTAGGAGGAATAACATTACCAGGAGGCTGGTTAAATGGATGATAGTACTTCCATGCAATAAAGTACCATTGCATCCATTTCAAGAAAAAGAAGCTCCTTTAGGTATTGATGTGAATGGTTATTGTTTAATATGTTGCAGTGAAAATAAGATCCCGAGCAGTGTGTATGGTGTTTTATCATTTGTGTAAAAATAAAAAACACATGTGCACTGAGAAACTGGGCACTGGGCACCCCTGGGGCAGGTCTGCACACAGGGATGGGAAGAGGACTTACTTTTTACTGTACACACCTTGTACCTTTTTGATTTTGTATTATTTTACCCTTAGAATTTTGAGGGAATAAGAGAGAAAGAGAGAAAAGTAGAGAGAAATTGAGAGACTGGAAGAGAGAGAAGGAGGTCACTTGTTAGTGTCTGGAGGACGGGGGGATCCTCAGCCTAAGAATGAAGCCCTAATGATGGCGTTTTAAGACTTGAACCCCCAGTATCCCTCAGTAATCACTGTGCTGCTGACCTTGCAAGCACCTCCTGGAGCTGTGGGAAGACATGTACCCAGCTCTAAACCACTGCACTTCAGGAGGCTGCCCTCTGGAAATGGAATTCACAAGGGATCTCTGTATAGACATCTCTCCATTACCTGGCTTCCTGGCAACCTCACCTACCCAGAAAGCGGCTAAGAATTAGAACACTCTTTGAATGACTCTGAAGTGTCACCACAGATGTCACTAAAGTTCATGCATTTCTTTGATCCTCACTCAGAGCCCATTTTCCTTTGTGGGGACCCACTCAGGTATAAAGATTATTTTAAACTGAAGACATTTGAGATACAGTAGCTGCAGAAAAAAGCCTCTTTGGAGCTTCCCTTATCTGACTAAAAGGCAGAACGTTTGGAAGTGAAGCTGCCATAAATCCCTTCTTTCGGGAAGCTTCGCTCCCAGGAGAAGGCCAATCACTCTCACCGGATGAGAAATTGCACAAATGAACTTTATCACAAACTGTCAAACCTTCCATTTATTTCCTTAAAAATCCATTTGTTTTCCATAAAAAGCCTCACTTACTCTTCCCATAGAAGCCCTTTCTCCTGTTAAGTTGGTATATAAACCTCTATTTCTAGATGTTTAGTGAACCTCTGCATCTAAATGGTCTCACACTCATATGAATAAAACTTGGGGTTTTATTTTCCCTCCTGTGAATCTGTTGTCAGTTAACTTGCAGGCCTCTGATCACTGGACCTAAACTGGCCAAGGAAAAGTTTTCTCTCTGAACACCTTCCTTGCTGAGTTTTAACCAAGTTTGGTTAACAGGTTTACAAGCCCATAGGGTAAAAAAGACAGCAAATTACAAGAGAGGGATGTTATTTCAGGTAGAAATATCCCTTCAGCTTCATGAAGTGACAGATGACAGCCTAACTGTTGAAGGGAAGACAGAAACATCTGTTAAAAAACAAAAACAAAAACAATAATAACCTCGAAGTGCAGGTCATTTGCCACTTCACACATTGTGCTGTCACGAGGGCATCTGGAGTCGCCTCCCAGCCCAGCCACTGGTGTCTGTAATCAAGGCCCTTGTTTTATTTAGCACAAAGAGCTAAATTCTCATTGGGAGTTTCTGATGGAGAAGACAGACAAGAGTGGTACATGTCAGGGAGATTTCTATATAAACCATTTTAAACCATCTGGGGGTTAAAGGGGTAAACTCCATCACCTAGAAATCTGGGCTTTTACAGAATGACTCATTCCCCCAAGGTGTCACTTCAGATAAATGGGAGAGGAGAGGTAGGTTCAGTGTTTAGAAGTTTATAAAATCACAGAATTCAGCCAAATAGACAAAGGAAGATCAGCAGCAGCTGGCCTCTGTGAGGCTCTTGACGCAGCAGGGGAGGAGTCTGTGCTGCCCAAGAGACAGAGGGGCTCAAAAACAGGGTCCAAATTCCTGCTGTGCAAAAACCTGTAGATAAACACAGTCAGTTAACTCTCTGAGCCTCTGTTTTATCTTCTGTACAATGGGAATAACAACCTCTTAAGTGCCCAGTGTTATTAAATCATTGTGGTGATTTAATTCAACTCAACACATTTTGACAAATATCTGTTGAGAATCTACTGTGTGCCCTGCCTGTTGCTACATAAGCCCTGTAGGAAACAGAAAAGTGAAAAACCTGAGTCTTTAACTTCAAAGAGTTCATAATCTTGCAGGACCAAATTAACTAACACATGGTGTGAGATCGTAGAAAATATACGTTGGTCTCTGTTCCTGATTCCTGACACAGAGCATCTGAAACCCTTGTAATTTCCCGAGTGATGGTGCTGAATTGTGTTCTAATGAGGAGAGTCTGGGTGTGCTCCTACGTGGCTCCTGGGTGAGAGGACCAAGCCATGATTAGAAGCTTAGGATTTTCGGCCCTGCCCCCATTCTGTTGAGAGGGGAGGACTGAAAATGGAGTTAATGATGGATCACGTGGATGTGATGAAGCTGCGGTAGAAATGCCAACTGTATGGGATTTGGAGCACTTCTGGGTTGGTGAACATGTGGAGATTTGGGGAGAGATGAGCCTGGATTGGAGAGGACATGGAAGCTCCACACCTTCTCCTTGCCCTATGCATCTCTTCCATCTGTCTGTTCCTGAGTTAAATTCTTTCATGATAAACCAGTAAGCTAGTAAGTAAAATGTTTCTCTGGGTTCTGTAAGCCGCTCTAACAAATTAATTGAACCCAAGGAGAGGGTTATAGGAACCTCTGATTTATAGCCAGTCAATCAGAAGTACAAGTAACAACCTGGACTTGCAACTGATGTCTGAAGTCTAACCAGAGGGTCGTTGGAACCTCCAATCTATAGCCAGTTAGTCGGAAGGGATAGGGCTGGGGGTGGGGAGAGCAGTCTTGTGGACTGAGCCCTCAGCCTGTGGGATCTGATGCCATCTCTGAGTAGATAGCATTGGAATTGAGTTGATTTATAGGACACCCAGTCGATGTCCCAAGAATTGTTTGTAGATTTTGGGAGAACCTCTGCCCCACCTCCATGCATTGAAAACTGGGTCCCAGAACATACTTTAGAGGGAAAAGTGCTTTAGAAAGGAAACCCACTTCTACAAAAGAAAAATGTTGCTACTTTTTCTGGAAGCTTGGACTTTGTAGTGCCACTCTTACTAAAGGAGCAGTGTCACTTAAAACCAAGTTTAGCAAACTAAGGCTCATGGACTGAGTCCTGCTCACAAGTTGTTTTACAGCTAAAGTCTTAGCGGAACACAGCCATGCCCGCGCATGCTGTCCATGGCTGCTTTCCCACACTAACATCAGAGCTGAGTAGTTGGTACAGAGAGTGTGGCCCAAAGAGCCAAAAACTATTTTCTATCTGGCCCTTTACAGTATGGAAATGAACAAGAGTTAGCCACTATCACTTGTGGTTGGCAGAGACATACAGGCAGGCAGAGGAGTGGGAAAGGTTTATGGCAGAAAAGGTGAAGGCTCAGGGTCCTGGGACTGGAGGCTGCAGACGTGGGGAAGTGGGACAACCTATGCGAATGGTTGAGGGTCCAGACTTGGCTTCCTCTGGTTGGTCCTAATTTGGATGCATGGACAAAATTCAGGGAAACTGTCAGTTATTAATCATATCCTAGCTGTTTGAGGCCAGTTGTCAACCAGGGTTATTTTGGCTTCCTGAGCTGGTTGCTATGTCAGATAGTTGTCTGACTTCCTACAAGTCTGACTTACAGACAGCAAGCTGGCTTCCTAGGCTGGTTACTGTAGATAAAGCATTGGTGTTCTGGGCTGAATGCTGTAGCTTATGGATCAGAGTCCTATTTTTATATAGGGTCTGGCATTGTCTGTTCATATATTCAGTCTCTCAACAAGAGTTTGCTTATTCCAGTGGTGATCATTTTATAATGTATAAAAATATCAAAATATCAAATCACCATGTTGTACACCTGAAACTAATATAATAGTACATGTCAATTATGCTTCAATAAAAATAAAAGTATATGTATACATATGTGTGTGTATATATATACACATATGTATTTTAAGTTTGCTTATTCCAGGATTTAAGGGTAAGTGTTTAAGTGATCAGGTCCTGGACACTTGAGTAAGTTACTTAAGGTCTCTGTGCCTCAGTTTCCTCATCTATAAATTGGGGATCATGACAGTTCTTACCTTGTAGGGTTTTTGAAAAATTAAATCCATATAAAATGCACCCAACAGAGTGCCTCATACATAATGGGTCTCAGTGAATGTTATGCACGGTATTATAATCATCCCACAGAACTTAGAGTTTCTTCAAGGCAAGGTTTGTGGCTTCTGTCCCAATAGACCCAGCTTCCATCAGAGGGTTTGGCACATAGTAGTTGTTCAATAAACACTTGATGAGGAAATGAATGAATCATAAGAAGCCAGGGATGGAGGAAACCTTGGCAGCCCATCTCAGATAGAGGATAATCTCTGTGATTACTAGGCTTGGGGACCCCCATTCCCACCCTGAAATCCAGGCCACAGCCCTGCCCTGAAGCTAAGAGAAGCCTGCTCCCCACTCACACCACCCAGGGAGGGCCAGTGATGGGGTGGTCTCTGACTCTCAATGATACTTTGATTTCACTAAATAATTCAGGTGTTTTCTTAATCACCCAAGGTTTTAAACTGCCTCTCTGTCTTTTGGGAGCCTTCCCATTCCTGCAATTGGTGCTATAGAAGTAGGTGTCAGTATTTACAATCTGACTCAGTAGTTTTCAAAATTCTGATCCTTCAAGTTAACAAGAAACAACAGCCAGGCAACCTAATTCCTCGACCTGCACCTTTGACCTTGACAGAGCCCGCCTTGCAAGGAAGTGGGACCTTGGGATCCAGCAGCTGCTGCAGGATCCTCTCCCAACTTCCAGTCCCTCTGCCTGGGAACAGCACCCTTTCCAAGCCACACCACCCAAGAATCCATCTTTCCTGTCAACCTTTGCAAGGAAGAGATGCAACTCCACCCTCCAAAACCAAGAGACCACTTGGTCCTGCTGATCTATCCTCTTAAAGCCTCTGGAATCAGTCCCCTCCCCCAATAGCCCTTATGTGTTTGCCATATTTCAGACTCTCATAACTCTTCCCTTGAGCTATAGCAATGGCCTTCTAAGTCCAGTCTTCCTCTGCTCCGTCTCAGCCCCTGGTCCAGTGAGATGACCCAAGTCACTTTTCAGTTTGCAACCTCCAAAGACCTTCCATCACCTACAGGTTAAAGTTCAACACCCTTCAAGTGGCATCTGTAACCCTTCACTGAGCTCTCCTGGCCTGCTTTGTCCCTCACCACTCCTGCCTTGCACGTCACTGCCCAGAGTCACTGAAATGTCCAAGATGATAGCCACTGGCTGCGTGCAGCTCTTTAAATTTTAATTAAAATTAAATCAAATTAAAAAATTCAGCTTCTTAGTTGCACTATCCACATTTCAAGTACTTAATAACTAGAGGCTATGAAATGGACAACATAGAGATAGAACATTCCCATCAACACAAAGTTTTAATGGACTCTTCTAGAAAAACCCAAGGATTTGTGTTTCTCTGCACACATCATGCTCTGTTAACCTGCCAGGTCTTTGCTCATGCCTCTGCCCGAACACCCACCCTCCCCACTTTCCACTTGGGTGATTATTCAAGGGTTAGTTAGGGGTCATATCTAAGAAGCTTTGTTTGAAGCCCTAGGCTAGGGTGAGTGCTGGGCTTCTGAGTTCTAATAACTCCTCATGTTAGCTAATGTTTATCTGACTGCTTACCATTTGCTGATACATCTATCTTCTCCTTGAAACTGTGAGTTCCTTTAGGGCAAAAACCATGTCTTCATGGGCCCAGCATCTCCAGTGCCCGGCACAAAGCAGATGTTCATTACTGTTGGCTAAGCTCATCCGAATGGAACTCAATTGTACGTGACCACAGGGCGGGACTTAGCTGTGTGTCAGTGAAGATCCTCAGGTAGAGAGAAACTAGTCAAGAGGAAAGAGGACTTAACGGTTCAGTAACTGGGAAGTTCAGGGGTGGTTCTTGTTCCCTGCATGACCGGCTCCAGGGGCTCAGAGCATGTTATCAGCGCCCTGGCCCCCTCGCCATCGCTCAGCTGTGTTGATTACCCTCTCCAGGCAAGATAACCACTGGTGGTAGCCTTGGTTCTAAATATTCCCAATTTTGTAATCTCCAGGAAGAATGAAATTCTCTCTCCCAGCATCTATCTAGTGGTCTCCAGTAAGATGCTGTTTGGCCTTGCTTGGGTTGTATGCCTTCGTGAATGAATCACGGTGACTTGGAGTAGTTGCTGGGCTCTATCATGTGTTTGTTCCTAGGGTGGGGGTGGGATGGAGTACCAGTTCATCATGATTGACAGCTCCCCAGGTGACTTGGAAAAGGAAAGAATCAGCTGAAGGACCCAGAAGAGTGGGCTGGAAAAATGCTGGGAGTCAGGAAGGTCCCCACCCCCTCCGGAGCTGAACTGCTTGCCTCCTGCTGCCCATTACACCCACCCCATGTAGACCAGAGCCTCAGGGGAGTGCGGCCACCTTCAGGTCTCAAGCCACCAGTCAGCAGCCAGCAAGGGGTCTTGAGTTTAGGTTTCTCTGGCCTGGAAATACATAGTTGATGGAGCTTCTAAGGACTCTGGCCCTATTCTGGAAAGATCCCTTGTACAATTCACCAGCTCTGGTCAGGACCCCACAAGCTGCTACAACCTCCCTGCCTCCCACTTAAAATATTAAGTTATAATTTGCATACAGTAAAATTCACCCTTTTTAGTGTATCGTGTCATGAATTTCGACTGCAATTGTCTACCACAATCAAGATATGGAAGACTTCCATCAGCCACGAAAAAATTCCTTGACTCTTTGTGGTCAACCTTTCCGCCATCCTAGTCCCTGGCAATCACTGCTCTGTTTTCTGTCCCTATAATTTTGTCTTTTTCCAAAAGTCATATAAATGGAAGCATATAATATTTAGACTTGAGTCTGGCTTCCTTCACTTAAGCTCAGGGCAACTGAGATACATCCATGCTGTCCTGTACACCAAGAGTTCATTCCTTTTTATTGCTTAATTTCATTGTCTGGATGCATGCACCACTTTTCATTAATCATGCTTTACTTCAGGGACACTTGGGTCATTTCTAGTTTTTGACAATTATGAATAAAGCTACTATTAACAGATTTTCAGTTCTCTTGGGTAAATACCTAGGAGTGCGTTTTTTAGGTTGAATAGTAAGTGTTTAATTTTATACAAAAAACTGCCAAACTGTCTTCTGAAGAGACAGTATCATTTTCTATTTCTACTAGCAACGTTAAGAGCACTCCACTTTACATCCTCGCCAGAACTTGGGTTTGTTAGGTTTTTTATTTTAACCATTCTAATAAGTGTGTAGTGGATCTCATTGTGGTTTAAGTTTGCATTTCCCTAATGACGAATTACGTTGAACATTTTTGCATGTGCTTTTTTACAATCTATATATCATCTTGGGGGAATTGTCTGTTCAAATATTTTACCCATTTTTTTTTAATGCTGGGTTGATTTTTTTTTTTTTTTTTTTTTTTTTTGAGAGCAGAACTGTCCTCTTAAGGGGAAGACAGTATTTTAATAGGCTCCATGTGATAGGAAAACAGGTATTGCTGTTGAGGAGGTGGGGGATGAATCTCTGAATTCAGGGGCTTCTCTTGAGCAAGAGGGGAAAAGTGGCATGAACCCCTCAGCCCTCTGCCTTTGGCTTTGATGCCTTCTCTTGTGGGTTCTGGCTTGAGGGCATGCGGAGAACTTGTGCTTTCCCACTGTTCTCTGGTTTTTCCCTTTTTGATGGAGGTGGTTTCTTCATCTTCTCCGGGGATTAGCTGTGGGGTAGCTGTTGCTTCTCTTAAGGTGGTTCTTGAACTTCCTAGAGCTGGTTCAGGAGTTTTTCTGCGGGGATGGAGACGAGGGGCTGGGGAAGGCACTCCACCACCGCTGTCTGCAGGAGCCCTTAGTGCCATGTCTTTCTCCTTTAGGGGAGCGTAGAGTAGCCAGAACTGGATAGCATTCAAGGAGTCTGTTTGCAGGATTTGAGAAAGGAGCTCCAGGATCAGCAACTCCTGATCCTGCAAGATGAATGAATGTCTAGATTCCTCCATCTCTGCTCAAAGCGTTGTTTTTTTAGGCCCTGGTGGGAGTGGTGGCGGGCCGTGGCCCGGGGGAAGCAGGGATCAGCCTCCCAGTGTCTGCTGAGTACTTTGGCCCCTGCTCCTGCCGTGGCTCCTCCTTCTGCTCCTTGTTCTTCAGCTCACTCTCCTTGGTGAGGGTGGCCATGCAGGAAGCCAGGTCTTTCAACTCCTTCTTTCAGGCCTCTGGGAGGAGGGGACAAGAGCTGGCCGACTGATATCTGGGGCCCTCCTCCCTGCCCTCCCTGTGGCCCTGGGTGTTGGGAGTGCTGTTGGTGGAAAAGCCTCCTCTATTTTTTTTTTTTATTATTGAGTTTTGTGGGTTCTTTATATATTCTGGATTCAAGTCCTTTATCAGATATATGTTTTGCAAACATTCTCTTCTAGTTTGTGGCTTGTCTTTTCATTTTTTAAGTCTTTTGGATAGCAGAAGTTCTTAATTTTGAAGAAACCCAAGTTATTAATTTTTGCTTTTATGCTTTAAGTGTCATATCTAAGAAATCTCAGCCTAAGCCAAAGCCACAGTGTTTTATTCTATAAGTTTTAGAATTTTGACATTTGTATCTATGATCTGAGTTCATTTTTTATAGGGTATGGAGTATAAATAGAGGTTCTTTTTTTTTTTTTGCATGTGGATATCTAGTTATTCCAACACCATTCCTTGAAAAGCCTTTCTCCATTGAATTATCCCTGCATCTTTGCCAAAGATCAATTGATCAAATATACATGGACCTATTCCTGGACTCTATTCTGTCGCACTGATATATGTCTCTCTCCTCTACCGCACTATCTTGACGACTGCAGCTTATGGTAAATCTAGAAATCAGGTAGTGTGAGTTCTCCACTGCTGTTCTTTTTCAACATTGTTTTGGCTAGTCTAGTTCTTTTGCCTTTCCATATAAATTTTAGAATCAGCTTGCAGACTCCACTTTTCTCTGAGGAGCCCATACGCTTGCAGGGGTTGCCTGATCAGGATCCACACCACCGTTCATGATATATAAGGGTAAGGGCAAGACTCTGGAACCAGACTGTTCGGACTCAAATCCTAACTCCAGTTCCTACTAGAACTTGGGAAAGTTACTTGACATCCCTGTGCCGCCGTTTCCTCTTCTGTAAAATGAAGAAAATGGCAAATACCTATTTTATAGGATTTTTATGAGGACTGCAATAACACATGGAAAAGAAAACAGTACCTGGCACATGGTAAACCCTTGATAAGTGTTGGCTCTTGTTTTCTCTTTATTTATCTCCATCTTTCCTCCTTCTGTCCACACTCCCACTAACATCCCACAACCGCTGAATTACTGATTTTTCTTCCAAGGACATTTCTCAGGCTTGTAAGCCACTTAAAAGCCAGCTCATGACATTGCCCTGGCTCTCCTCCTATTCGATATACAGATAGTATTTGTTGTTTCACTTTAGCTGTTCCCTCTCATTATGACGTTTATAGAAAATCTGCTTTGTGAGCCATATGACTTTGGCTGCTAGTAAAAGGCCGAGCTGAGCTCTGCCTACTGTGTCCCTGAGGTTGAAGGCCAAGCCCTGTCATGATCCCCACGACTGCTGGTAGGCGAGGCCCGTGCCTCTCTTACTGGACTGGTTCCATTCTTCCTCCATCAGCCTGGCATCTCCCAGGGGCAGGGACTTGATCCATAGGATTCCATCAGAGACCCCTCAACAGCAGAATCTACTTCCTCCAGAGGACCAGGAGTTGCGTGAGAGTCAAGTCCCAGGGTCTCTGATCTGCCAGGGATCCCCCAGAGGTATTCTTAACTCTCCCAGTGCAATGGGATCACTGAAGTCTGGGGGCTATATCTACTCCAATGCAGAACACTTTTTTCCTAAATATTTTAATGATTTTTACCATCCTAGTTCTGAAATGGATTGCTTTTTCACTACCTTCTTTAAAGGAAGTCACTGGGTATCATTTAACGTTTCCTGTTTAATTCAAAGCTAGAACCATGTTCGCCAATGGCTACACAGCGATGTCATGACTGGGGCCATTTAAGGCACAGAGGCTGTTTCCACCCTGCCCTAATGTCTCCCAGACCTTCCTACAGGTTAAGTGCATGGGCTTCCTCGTCTGTCAGCACTTAACTGTTTCAGGGTCTATCCCTTTGGTTGTCTAAACCAAGAAATGAACCTGAACAGTAACAATATTGCATTATTAACGGCAAGAACAACAAGAAAGAGAAAAGCAGCCCCTGGGAGTCCCTGGGAGCTGCGAGCTGGCGAGGCACCCGGAGCTGGGATGTGGCGTTCCACTGTTGAACAGGAAGGCTCCCACACACCATCAGCACTCAATGAGATCACTTTGGGAGCCAAATCAGAGCATGATAGTGTTGAGGCTCAGGGCAGGCCACCCCAAATGTGCCTCAGTGGCATACTGATTATTTTGAATTAGTTATTTAAGAAACAGCCAATTTAAGAGGGAGATCCTGACCCTCCTCTCTGTCTCCCTAGAAGCAGGAAATAAACCTCTCATGTGAAAGGTGCCTTCCCTGCATGTGGTGGTGGAATGACACCCTTTATCTAGAGAGAGAGGGATTTAGAGCCAAGAAGCCTTGTATCAACAAGCCTTGTCACTTCTTTAACTTACTACCCAAGCCCTAACTCTGTTTAGATCCTTCACTAATTAAGAACCCCAAACCTAAGTTTGTTCGTCCTGTCAATTCCTTACAACTTTATTGTTTCTTTGTCTAAAAAGTATAAAAGCTGCCTGCTTTGGCCACTTCTTAGGTCCCATTTCTATGAAACGTCCACACAGATGAATTTTAATGTGTTTCTTTGTCTCCTGCTAGTCTGTCTTATGTCAATTTTATTATTAGTCCAGTCACAAGAACTCAAGAAGGGGAGAAGAGGGTAACGTCCCCCTCCCCAACAATAATGTGGACTGTTATCATGTCTGAATGTAGAGCAAACACGAACACTGTCCAAACCACAAAAATGACCAAACATCCCTTCTACTTGTCTAATACGAGTGACCGCTGCCTTTCTAGCGATTACAGCTGTGGTCTCACTTCATGCCCCCTGTCTTCTAGGTAAGAAATACTAAGGTTCCCAATGATAAAATTACCTCCACTTTCTGATACTATTCAATTCAGAGCAATGCCCTGCTTCTTGGAACACTCCTCAAAATCACCTAACACAAGCTCCAATCCTTAATAAGCCCTTAGGATATAGTTCTGCAAGACTGCTTTAATTCAAAGAGGAGGCTCCCAGTGGAATTAAGGAATGACAGTAGGGCCCTTGGGAAGTTTTCTGTGTCCCTCAGATCCCAAACCTTTGTTGAAACCTGGTTATGCTTAAAATGTGGGTGAAGAGTAATCCGTGAATCTCTAGGACATTTTGGATTAAGACAAAATCCAGTTAGGAACATAACATCCCCCTCTTGCCCACCCACCCCGCCCCACTCCTGATTATCCTGAGAGGGATGAGCTCAGTTCAACTGCATTAAAGAGAAGAAAAAAAAAATTTAACCGCTGAAAAAATTATTAGTAGAACAATGTCTGCCAACAGAGATTGCTTCAATAATGGAGCCCAAAATAGAGTGAACAAATAAAGCTGTTGAGACGTCTGTGGGTTTAGTTTCGGCAAGCGTTCCCCGCTATTTAGAAGACATACAAATCATCTTTGCAACAACCAAGGAGCATTTTATTTCCGAAAGGGACGGATTTCTTGTTTAACCCATTTCATTTCCTTTATGAAACAGGAAGCAAACGCCTCACTCTTCTGGAAGGTGGTAGCATATAAAAACACATCTAAGTGTGAAAGTGAGGCTATTCAGTCCACCACAGTTAAAAGTTTGAAATTTGGGCTAATGTTTTAAATGCGAGAAAAGATTTGCTTCACCTCAGTCTCTTGCAGCCAAGATTCTTTGAAAGGAAGGATTTGGGGACCGTAAGCAGAACAGGAGTTTGTGTTTTATCTCAAGTTGGAGATGGGGGCAGGAGAGCAAGTCAGGACCCAGGGCAGGGGGTGCTGGCCCTCCTTCTCTGACTTTCTCAGGAACCCAGTGGGTCAGGCAGCAACCCCAGACTGGAAGCCCATGGTAATTTTCCATTCTCCTGTAGACTACATTTCCAGTTGCTCTGCCTCTACAATGCCCTGTATCTGTCTACTAGCAGGAGGAAATAATTATTTTCTCCAACATGGCAGTGTTTTCTTTTTCATTCCTTATGGAGCTGCCATTAAGTCATGGGGTTCTCTGGGGAAATCACTTTAATCTCTTTGGGGGTGACTTACAAGTCCCTAAAGGTGATTCAAGTACAACCAGGCAATATTTCACTACTGAATCAGAGAATGAGCTGTTAGAAAAACTCATTTGCTAATTCACTTGACCATCTCTCTCTCTGGAGGTGGCCCTTCACTGAATGGCCTCCTGCCACAGCCTGCTCCCCTCCGGCCGCCTTCTGAACAGCTGCGTCCCCCGCTTGTGCTCCCCACCAGCTGACTCCTAATCCCTGCTACTGACTCAACTGCTAGCTGCCTACGGCTCTGAAACACCACGATGGGAGCATGAGACCGCTTTCAGGCCGACCCACGATTAAAGACACAAGGAAAACCTTCCAGAATCAAAGTGGTCGTGTTGGGATTGGCAAGGAGGGGAAAAAAAAAAAAAAATTACCCTTCTAGGTTCTTTGCTGGGTCCCTGGAACAAAAGACAGATAAACAGGAGAAAGGCACATAAACTTATTGAATGTAAGTTTTATATGACAGGAGAGCTCTGGAACCCTCATAAGGAAATGACTCAAAGAAGCTGTCAAATCAGAACATTTTGGTGCTAGGGTAGGGGCTAAGTGTATTAAGCTGGAGGACACTTAACAGGTCTGTTTGTTCAGATTCCTCCCAGTCATCCCCCATCTTTGGAGATAAGGATGCTCCTTTACAGGGAGAGCACTTCTCACATGAGGGTTTTATGACCTGCTTCGGGGGAAGGTCAGAGAGTCCCTCCCACAATTGCTGTTTGTCAAATTCCTTCAAATATTTCTTAAAATATTCACTGTGCTAAGGTGCCATATTTTGGAGTAGCGTGTCCTGAACACCATCAGGATTACGGGGAGTGTGGCTGATGTTCTGCCGCAGGAAAGACTGCTCCAGGCATCAGGGGAGCCTCTCTCTTTCTGTTCCCTGCTTCCCAACCTGACATGCTGAGCATTAATTTTTGGGATACACAAGGCCGCCAAATACTCCTTTTAAACTTGCAAGCTTCCCACCCATCCCCACCTTCCAGAAATTTCTCCTCCACAGAAGATGGCTACTGAATAGAATTGTTAAAAACACTGGGCTCCCTACTACAGATTCTGCCAACAGCCAGACCCTTAATTGTCTTTGGGATTTTTCCTATTCTTTCCTGTGAAATGGAAATAATCAAAGCATGGGCTAGCCCAGAGTCCTTGCAGGACCATTAACTGGAGGGGTTTGGGGAGGCAGGATATTTCCAGAAGGTGGGGAAATACTCTTTATAATTTTTTTTTCTTTGAGGTCTGAGAATTTAACTATATACTCCTGGAAATAATTATTATATACTCTGTTTTCCCAGAGCGATATGATAGTATCTCTACCTCATTAACCTGACCCAGTCAAAGCTCAGAGATCATGAGAACTGGAAGGGACCTCAAGGACCATTTAACTCAGGGGTTCTCAACTGTGGCTGCTCTTATAATCACTCACTGAATTTTTTAAAAAGTACTGAGCTTGGGCCCCACCCCCGGGCCAGTTGTATCATACTCCCCAGAGAGCCAGAGCCTTCTTTCCTGAAAGCTCCCCAGGTGACTTCAGGGTCCAGCCAGAACAAGCAACAATGATCTGGCCTGGCAGTCTCTATACAAGGTTAAAACTGGGGGGAGGTGATGTGAGTCAAACCAGTCTCCCAGGAATGGGATCAGATGGCCTGTGGCAGCCAAATGGAAGCAAAGGTCACACAGGGACGAGGAGGATGGGGAGTTGCAGCAGAGTCCTGGTCACCATCACCCAGTCAGTCACCCAGGTTTGCACCTGCTGTGTGCCAAGCTCAGGATCAAGCACTTGGGTAAAAAGTGTACAAAATGAATTACTCACAGTGCTCTCCAGGAGCAAACCATTTCCTGATGGACTTGACCAAATACCAATAACTAGAGGTAGGGGAAAGTGGGCTTTATGCTCAAAGATGTTCATTGCAGTGTTTTTTAAAGTTTTTTTTTAATTGAAGTATAACACTACAATCTTGTGTTAGTTTCAGCTGTACAGCAAAGTGATTCAGTTTTTTTTCAGATTATTTTCCATTAGAAATTATTACAAGATACTGAATATAGTTCCCTGTGCTAGTAGGTCCTTGTTGCTTATCTATTTTATATATAGTAATGTGTATCTGTTAATCCCAAACTCCTAATTTATCCCTCCCCCCCCAACTCTTTCCCGCCAGTAACCATAAGTTTGTTTTCTATGTCAATGAGTTTATTTCTGTTTTATAAGTTCATTTGTATCATTTTTTTTAGATTCTACATATAAGTGATATCATATGATATTTGTCTTTCTCTGTCTTACTTACTTCAGTTAGTATGATGGTTTCTAGGTCCATCCATGTTGCAGTAAATGGCATTATTTCATTCTTTTTTATAGCTGAGTAATATTCTTTTATACACGCACACACCCCCCCCACACCTTCTTTACCCACTCATCTGCCAATGGACATTTAAGTTGCTTCCATGTCATGGCTATTGTAAATAGTGCTGCTGTGAACATTGGGGTGCATGTATCTTTTCAAATAAGAGTTTTCATCTTTTCCGGATATATGCACAGGAGTGGGATTGCTGGATCATATGGTAGCTTTTTAAAAATACATATTTTTAAGGAACCTCTATACTATTTTCCATAGTGGTTGTACCAACTTATATTCCCACCAACAGTGTAGGAGGGTTCCCTTTTCTCCACACCTTCTCCAGCATTTATTATTTGTAGATTTTTTGACGATGGCCAGTCTGAACAGTGTGAGGTGATACCTCATTGTGGTTTTGTATATATATATATATTTTTAATTGAAGTATAGTCAGTTTACAATGTTGTGTCAATATCTGGTGTACAGCATAATGCTTCAATCATACATAAACATACATATATTCATTTTTGTATTCTTTTTCACCATAAGTTACTACAAGATATTGAGTCTAGTTCCCTGTGGTATATACTATGAACTTGTTGTTTATCTATTTTATATATATTAGTTAGTGTTTGCAAATCTTGAACTCCCAATTTATCCCTTCCCACCCCCCTCATTGTGGTTTTGATTTGCATTTATCTAATAATTAATGGCAGTATAATTTACAATAGTGAAAAAGTGAAAACAGTTTTCTAGTCATAGAATTTGTAAATAAACACTAGGTTATATCTACTTGGTGCAATATTTTGATGCCTTTAAGCTCGGTTTTCCAAGGAGATTTTATTATCACAAGGAAGTATCCTCATTATAAGTGAAAAAAATAAGATATAACCTCATACATAGGCTACATGCATATGATCATAGATTATATACATAAGTGAAAAGCTAGGAGGAAACAGACCAAAAGTTAACAGGGTGTTTCCTCTTTTTTACTTCTTCCTTCCTTCCTTTTCTCTATTTTTCAATTATTTTTAAATGATCCAGGCCAAGGAGTTGGAACTCACTGGGCGAATGGCGGGGGCCATTTCTTGCCTCTGTAATCTCCAGAGTGCCCTGCAGTTTGTATCCCATCCATGTGGGGATCCTCATCCGTGGGCATGGGCCGAGAGGCCTGCCAGGGATCCCCCAGTGGGCTACCTGGAAAGTCAGAGATAGGACCCAAGTCTCCTGTTTTGTGGTATGGATCTTCATGGAGCTGCACAGTCTGAACACATGGGCAGAGAGGCTGTGAGGAAGGCTTGTGCCCATTCTGTGAGGCTGGGCCCATTCCCGGAGGCCTGGGGCTTGCTCCCCATCCTCCTCACTCTCCCACACAGGAATGAAGACTTGTAGGCAGCAGACCCTACAACCAGGTGATGCAGGAAAGGCACCTGTGGGGCACTGGCTCCTTGCAATGGTTGTCAAAATGATCTTTAAGACCAATTATTCTCACCATGGTGAGGCCAAACCAGTCGTAGGAACATCCTGGAGGAGGGAGGGTAAAGGCTCGTTGAAGGTGGGTATTTCAATGCCAAGACTTGACTAGAATTCAGGGAGAACCATATTGTAATAGTTTAGGATTGATGGATATATGATCAGGCCATCAGGCCACCCAATATGGCTGTTCTCTTGCTCTCTGTACGTCCCCTGCTCTCCCAGTACCTGCTTCACCTACATCCTACTCATGTAACCAACCTTCCCTCTTAATCCTAGAGCCCCAACAGTAAATGCCTATGGCCTTGCCCCTGGCCCCAGCTGGTGATCTAATCTTTAGATCAGAACTGTTTCTACTGTGATAGTTTATCAAAGGGGCAGTGAGAGACATGCCTCTGCTGGTTACCCTGGTAACTGATGAGCCAACCTGAGGTCAATTCCCCCTATAACTGGTAACCTGCCCCTCTCCGTAGGGAGGAAGACTACCACTGTGCCCTGCCCGCAGTCCACCACACACAGTGGGGTGTCACTCCAAAGCCTTGCTTCAGACATGTAAGATCTCCTTATCAAAACAATGATGTCTCTGTCACTGATTCCAGGCCCTTTCTTTGCTCTTGAGGCTGAGCTAGTACAGGGCTTGCAGGCCTGTGGGATGCAGCCCAACAATGGACACAGCAAGGCAAGGGTTGGAGGCAAAGATCTTTGAAGAGTCTTGGGGAGTACTGTCTTTTGATGTTTTTGAACTGTTAAAAGATAAAATGAAACATTTAAAAAATTTAAAAACTTATTTGAGCAAAATTCATTCAAATTAGGCAGCATCAAACCAGAGTGGCTTCAAGCACTGCACTGATGGGAGCCAGAGGCAAACTTTTATAGGGGAAAAAAAAAAAAAAAACCAGAAGCAAAGTAAGGAATTTATTCATTGGCTATATCTTAAAACCTAGTTGGCTGTGATTGGTTGTCCTTAGGTTTCAATCTGTTAACACTGAGGCATTTACAGGCTTAGATTTTTGGTTTGCTTCCGTAGACCACCTCAACCTAATTTGCCTCCTGGTCTAATTAATTTCACATTATTAATTGAACACATTATTATTACTTCACATTATTATTGAGGATTAAACAGTCTGATGTTCATTTAAGTCACAGATTCCCAACCTTGGCACTTTTGACATTTTGGTCTGACTAATTCTTTGTGGTCAATCAGCGCATTGTAGGATACTTAACAGAATCCCTGACTATATGCCAGTAGCCCTCCGCCCAAAGATATCTCCCTGCATTGCCAAATGTCTCCTGGGGGTAAACAGATTTCAATAAGTCTTTCAGGAAGTTGGTGGAATGAATAATAAATATTTGCAACTTTTATCATCCTTGGAAAGACTTTCCTGTCATGGTAAAGTCAGGTTGATAAAGACAATGAAAGAGCAATGTCATGTTAGTGTAGACTGTCAGCCAGCTGCTTGCAGATGGTTTCTGTTCTCACCTTTAGGCTCTAGTCTGAGCCTCTAGCTTCGACTACCCTCCTGACTTCAGCCTCTTGCAATCTCCTGTTCATGGTCAGCTTTTAGCTAGAAGATATGACCTCTCTGAAGTTAAGAATCAGTAGCTTTTAAGGAATGAAAAGAAAACATGCTAAGGTTTATTGAGCCCTTACCTGAACACAATAGACTTCATTTATCCCCATAAAGTGTCACTACCTATTTTTATAGATAAGGAAATCGAGGCTTAGAAAAGTGCTTAGAAAATTGCTCCTCTCACTCAATGAATGGTGAGATTGGAATCTGAATGCAGGGGTCTGACACCAAATTAGCAGATTTAGCAATACTACTGTGTGGGCCATATTCATACTCAAAAAGTATTAGCTGTTTATCTGAAATTCAAATTTAATTATGCATCGTGTATTTCACCTGGTAACTCCACTTCAATACCCCTTCTCCCATCTACGGGATGAACGCAAGGGGTATGGGGGTGCTGGCCTCTGAACTGTTTGATGGGGAACAGACCCGGGAGCCCTGGGAGCACTGGCCAGAGAGGAGGTGGGGTGTAAAGAAAGCCCAGCCACTCCGTCTCTGGTTTGAGTGCCTGGAGAAGAGTGACCCCTGGTGGCCGCGCGGCACCCTGCAGTCACTGCCAGCCCGGCTCCTGCGCTGGGAACAGGAACTGTTTGTTCTTAGTTCAGACCTCCACCAAGAGCCGATGTCTGCCCAGGGACTGTGGGGAAGGAAGCCAGACTTAGAGCCACCTAGGAGGTTTTCCAACCATTCAGCTGGACTGGAGGTCTATTCCCACACTGGGTCAGCCACTCTGTTGCCCCCAAGTGGCTGATTTATAAAAAGGTCCTTAAGCCCCTAAAATTCCGAAGACCATAGGAAGGACTGCTAAAATCCGTGCCTCCCTACCCTCTGTCCCCTACAGGGCCTCCTGGCCCCTCGGCCCACTCCAACGTGTGGGGAGTCAAATCTAAACTGAGGGCAGCCATGGAAGGGAGGTCATTGTTAAAACCAGCATCAGAAGTCCATTTCTCCAGTGAGTCCCGTGAATTGCCTTTGTGTAAATCTGCTTTTCAGTAGAACACTTTGGTGCTGTACAGGCTCCACCTGTCCCCCCTGTTTGTCCCAATGTTTGCTGTGCCATAACCTGTACCAGGATATGTCAAGTGCTGAAGGTCACCCTGCTTTCTCAGGCTGTTGAAGAAACAGGCCTGGACACCAACAGTCACACAGGGCCTCCTACCCAGGTCCTAAGGAAATCCTCCTGCGGCCCTTTCCTCTGAGAATCCTTGGGGGGGGGGTGTGTATCCCCAGAGGCCCCTCCTCCCTCTGGACCCCACTAATCTTTCTTTATCAGTGTATTTGGCCCTTAAGGCGTCACTGAGCTTGGAAGAGGACTCAGAAAGTCACAGGTGAGATTATAGCCCCAGCTGATGCCTTGATTTTAGGCTGGTAAGGTCCTGCCCAGAGGACACAGTGAACCTGTGTCCAGACTCTTCACAGAAACCAGGAGGTCATAAATTGGTGTTGTCTTAAACTGCTAAGTGTGTAGTAATTTGTTGTGTAGCACTAGGACACTAATATAGGCAGTGTCTTCAGGCCTCACCCTAGCCCTGGGAACCTCCTTTCTGGAACATTCCCACTAACTCCTAGCTTCCTTCATAACCAGAAAGAGGAGTAGAGCTGACTGAATATCACAGAAAGCTCCCCACATGGGATGTGCTGAAAGGGAAGTCCCTTGAGTCCAGAGGAATCTCCCATATCTCCTGCCATATTTCCCGCCCTGCTCTAGTGTCTAAAATATACTCAGACTCATCGAGCCAACAAATACTTACTGAATGCTGTATCAGTTATGTTATCTCAATAATGCTGTATGATAAACTATACAAAAAAATAGTGAGCTTAAATAATAATTTATTGTTGCTCATGAGTCTGTAGGTTAGAGTTTTGATTTTCCTGGTCTCAGGTGGCTTAATTCTGAATCTGCAGTCAGTTAAGGGTCAGGTGGGTGTCTCTGTTGATCTTGGCTGGCTTAATTCTGAATCTGCAGTCAGTTAAGGGTCAGGTGGGTGTCTCTGCTGATCTTGGCTGACTCTATGCACATCTAAGGGTCAGCTGGCTGAAAACAGCCTCAGCTAGGCTGAATTAGGTCTTCTCTACATCTTCTCACAGACCTTCAGCAGAATAGCAGGGAATATTCTCAGGGCAATGGCAGGACCCAAAAATGAACAAGCCCAATTGGGCAGGAGAGCAATTGGAAATGTACATGTGCTTTTCAAGCCTCTGCTTACAGTCACGTTTGCTAACATTTTACTGGCCAAAGCAAGTCACACCGTGAGCCCAGAGACAAAGTGGGAGGTGCCTACAAAAATATAGGAAGAAAGGAGGCCATTAATGCAATCAACTTGCCACAAGGGCTAAATATACACAGGCATTGTTCTGGGTGTTCACTCTATAGTGGTGAACAAGCCTTTAGAGCTTGAAGTACAGTGGAGAAGACAAGCCATACATAAACAAATAGATAAATATATTTAGGATTGGTGCTGTGGATGAGAATAGCCAGTGGGACCTACTTAAGACTGCTGAAGACCTGAAGGATGACAAGGAGCCAGGAATGCAAGGACTAGATAGAGGGGACAGCCCATGCAGATATTCTGAGATGGCTGAGCAAGGAAAATGATGGCATAAAATAAGATTGGAGAAGAGGCAGGAACAGTGGTATAGAGTTTGGATTGTACACCAGGCGTGATGGGAATTCAAGAGAAAGTTCTAGTAGGGGGAAGTGAAAACATGATCTGATTTGTCTTCTTAAAAGTTCCCTCTGGCTGTTGCAGGGAGGATGAATGAATGTTAGAGAGATAACAGCAAAGGTGGGGAGACAAAGTTAGGAGGAGGTGTAGGGTTTCAGAATGAGCCTCCCCCGACATGTGTCACTTTCACATGAGGATTATTTTGAGCTAAAGGCAATCGAGACCCTGTGTGTCTGAGAAATTTCTGCCCCTCCCTTAACTACCTAGAAGCATTTACATTGGGGTTTTTTCCCCCAGAAAATGAGTTATTACCAGCGATAAATTTTATGTAAGTGGCCCTATCTATATGGCAAGGCAAACATCTAATTACCAGAAAATTACTCTTCTTCTTACTGTCCTCTGAATGACCCTCCTGTCATTGGAAGCCCCAGCCCCTATCCCATCTCTCAGCTCAGGATGGCTTGTAGCCTTCATTTGACCTTTCTTTGACCCTCTCATGTACGTGGGGTTCCTGTATGTACAAAATTAAATTTGATTTTTATCCTCTTAATCTATCTGATGTTGTTTTAATAGACCAGCTAGAAGGATCTAGAAGGGTGGAGAAGAGTTTTCTTCCTCCTTGACAGTAGATACTAGGTATACTTGCAAGATGAGAGGGGGCACTTTTGTGCTGTGTTTGGAGTGGAGCTGGCAGAATTTGCTGAGGCTTTGGATGCAAGAGGAAGAGGTATCAAGGTTTCTGGCTTGAGTTACTGGCTGAACAGAGAGGCGTACCTATAAGAGGCAGAGGACAGGTTAGGAGGAGGCATCAAGAGTTCAGCTTTGACGGCGGAGGGTATAACTCAGTGGTGGAGTGCAGTGCTTAGCATGCAGGAGGTCCTGGATTCAATCCCCAGTACTTTCGTTAAATAAACAAACAAACAAACCTAGTTACTTTTTGGGGGGGAGGGGGGACCCCCCCCCAAAAAAGAGTTTTGTGAGTGAGTGAGATGCCTGTGGAACAACCAGGCAGTTGGATATTTGGAACTAGGCTTCCAGAAAGAAGTCTTTTGAGGTTGGGTCTTGCACAGGAGGAAACTGGTTGGGTGGGGGCAGAATTTATGACTTAATAGGCTGGTGGGTCCTGGAGGCAAGGGTCTTGAAAGAATCTTGGAGAACCAGCTTTCAGTCTTGATAAGTCATCTAGTTAGTTAGTTTACAATCTTATCTTTCAGGAACAGATACTTCCTGGAGCAAGCAACTAAATAATTTTTCTTGATCCTGGTATTGTTTAGCACAGGGACAGGAAGGTGTGTTCATTTCACTTCTCCTCAGTAACTGAGTGTCCTCAGGCAAATACCTTTAAAAAATAGTAACAATAACTACAATGTAGTACTTACTCTGCTGGACAGTTCTGAACACTTTATGGCTATTAACTCATTTATTTTTCACAACAACCCAGTGAGATGGATACTGTTATTTGCCCCAGGTTATAGATGTGCCTCAGTTAAATATAGGCTAATTATCTTGTCTGAGGTGGCATGGCTGATAAGGTGGTAAATCTGGGTCCCAGAGTCCAAACTCTTAATCCCTCCCATGTTAGCTGATTATCTTCAGTTTCTCCTTGTATATAATGAGAGGCTGGCCTAGATAAGAGCTGGGGGAAAGGGGAGATTTTAAAGAAAGAATCATTTGGGAGGAGAGGGAAAAATTAGGAGTTTGGGATTAACAAAGTCATATTACTATATATATAAAATAGATAAAAAATAAGGACTTAACTATATAAAGCAGGGAACTATGTTCAATTTCTTGTAATGAAAAGAATCTAAAAATAAATATAAATGCATATGTATAACTGAATGGCTTTGCTGTACACCTGAAACTAGCGTTGTAAATCAACTACACTTCAATGAAAAATAAGAATTAAAGGAAAAGAATCATTCATGACACTTGTCAAAGATGACAAGGCAGACTTTTTTCAAGAGGGACCATTGCAGTGGGGTTTTGTCGTAGGGAAGGGAGATCATGTTTAATTCAGAATATAATAAGGAAGAGTGGGAATTTATAGCCAAGGAGTAAGATGGTGGGTCAGGGGATAGAAAATTACTAAAAGGTAGGGTAATTCTTTGCTAAAGTGATCTAACACATCTGGCATGCCAGAGTGAAAAGATATCAATGGTGATCAGACCAACAGTGAGGGAGTTTCAGTAAAGTGGCTCAGCAGGAATCCTGCTAAAACTGGACAATGCAGAGATGAACAGGAAGCCCAAACGTCAGGGCCTCGTTGAGAAAAGAGTTCAGAGGAACCTGACAAGAGTTGGGTCAAGGAGAGAAACTTTGTCAGGAGGAAAAACTTTCCCTCCACTGTCTTATGTTCAGTAAATGGGGCCTGCAAATAAAAGTGATAAAAGACCAACTAGGAAAAAAAAAAAGTTTATTTATGCATACATCATGTATACACGTGGGAGTGTTCAGTGAGTAACTCGAAGGGGTGGTTAGGATTTGAGACATATTTTGCTGAAAAACAAAATTTAACTGAATAAATTGAAGGGTCTTATTGGCTTTATTCAATGATTCATGAATCAGGCATTACCCCACTGTTGGGGCTCAGGGCAGGCTGCCCCTAAATATGCTAAAGTAGTATATTGATTATTTTGAATTCAATTTACTTAAAAAATAGCCTGTATGAGAAGAAAACTGAATTTCCCCCCTCTCTCCCTAAAAATAGGAAATACATCTCCCATGTGAAAGATACTGTCCCTGTAACCAGGAGGTAGAGAGACATCCTTGTCTATTTGACTGTCTGTCAAATGTACACCATATGTGTACCTTGCAGGTGGTGGAGACTATGCACGTAAAATACAGAACAAAATGTCTAAGAAGAGCAGATAGAATGTTTACATATCAAAGTCAAGGGGAAAGAAATGCAAATTCCTCCTAGAAGGGCTTATGTTCCTTTAAGGTCAGAATTCTGAAAAGATGTTTTATCAAGCCGGCTTTCTTTAACTGGGCATGCAAAAAACCAGTTTTGAATAGTCAAAAGATCCCCGTCTTGGCCATTTTTAGGGCAAGATTTCCTTAGTTCCCAATTAAGTCAGTAAATGCAAGTATAATTCCATAAGTGCAAAATCTGGCTGGGGTGTTAGTTGGAGGTTGGCTTTCTGATACCCATCATTTTTCTGTTTGAGAAATTCTATTTCTCATTTTAAAGTTGAATTTGTCAGAGATAAATTTACTAATGAGACTGTGTGGTGGGACAATGTGCTGCTTGTAAGCTTAACTCCTCTAGGTGCCACCTTAGAGTCCTTCCAGTTCTTTTACGTGTCTTGATTTCTCCCTCTGGCAGTCTAAAACCACCATGGGTGTTCAGAGCACTGAGTGGCCAACTCTTATACATGCTCCCCAGATGGACAAGTTTTTAATTAATGAGCACAATATGAAGACTCAGCCTCCACCTCGCCCATAAATTTCTCAGTTGCCCAAGAAAGTCATAGCTGACTGGGAGGAGTCTTGTCCCTTTTCTTCATAACAGAGCTCTCATGTAATATCTTCACTTTTACCCCAATAAATTCTGTTAAGTTAGCTAATTGAGGAAAGATGTCCAGTCAACTTCCTACCTATTACCCAGTCCAAGCGTCCTTAGTATCTTACAGCTGAGTAAAATCACCTCAGGGTTTCCAAACTGGGAATAACCTTACTGTCTTTCAACTGAGCAAGTATAGGCACCTCTTCTTGAACCTAAGTTCAAGAATAACCTACTCCTCATAGCAAGGAGTTTAACAAGCTCTGAATAAACTCAAGATTTTCAACTAAGTGTGAGAGATCAGGTGCCAGGAGAGACTCACCCAAATTTGTCTGGACTCACAGAGGAGGCAGATGAGCACAAAGGGTCCTGATACTGTTACAGAAACGACAGGCCAGTCAAGAAACAAGCACCACTCGGAAGGTTGGAGTACTCAGATGTATTACGCCGGCGGGCTCAGAGGGGCTTCTGCTCCAAAGCTCTGAGCACCTTCAAGATGTGCACATGAGGTTTTATAGGGTAAAGTACAAGCTTGGGGTATTCAGCCAATAGGCATGGAACAGCTTTAGCAGCATCATCATCACAAAAGTGGAGGCGGGGAGGCAGCAAACCAACATTCCAAGCCAGATATGTATCTTTGAAAATCCAGCTGGCTAGCAAAAAAACATGAACAGCAAACCAACACTAATTAACCTAGATTTACAAGTTAGTCCAGCAGAACTCAGATCAGTATTCCAATACTTAGACTTGTTAGCCCAGCCCAGCCTCTCCTTCACATTCCTAGACTTATGAGTTATCTTGTCAGACCAGCCCGGTTTTTCCTTCACAATACTACCAAGCTCCAGATCCTCATAGAATTCAGGCAAAGGAGAGAAGTCTGCTCTGTGTGCTTTCATGGTTGCCAAAACTGCTGACTTAAAAAAAAAAAAAACAACACAGTGTCAAGGGCTGTGAGTTGAGTTTTTTCAGTGTCTTACTGAGGACAATACCTCTGGAGACAGCCCCTCAGATAGCTCTGAGAATCTATTCCAAAGAGGTAAGGGAGGAGCCAGAATATATATGAACTTTTCTTTTCTTTTTTTTTTTTTTTGGCTAGGTAAAACATGTAGTCAAGCATAAAAAGATTACTGCTAGTCACAAAGAGCAGACATCTCAAGTTAATGACTTGAGTGCTTCTACGCATGGAAGATGCAAGAATCTGGAGTCATTGAAATCTTTCCTTTGATATGCATCTTAACTATCTAGGGGCTGTTATATCCAAAACACAGAATGCTCCCCCTCCCTCCCCACCCCCATCCTGAATTCTCCTCAGGCTTACTGTCTGTGGGTGACTGCAGTGGCTAATTAACGGCTTGGTCCTTGTAGAGCTGAAATGGCAGACAACATGTTTTTCTTTACAGTGTTAAGACTTGGTTTACTGTTGTCAGAGGGGGAGACGTCTTCCTCTACCCTTCTAGGTTCTTTTGGCTGTCTAAGAATTCAATTGATGTGATACAGATTAACAGGAGACAATCAAACAAAGTTTAATAACATGTATACATGGGAGAGACCTGGGAAAAATGAGTAACTCACCAAAATGGCTGAAACTCTCACCTTAAATACCATCTTCAGCTAAAGACAAAAGAGGGTGTTGAGGGAAGTAGTTTGGGACTTCAAAGGGGAAGAAGGCAATTGACATGGAGATGGAAAAGCCAATATTTGGTAAATAAAAGTTTGCTGGGCTATATAGAGACAGTGTAACACAGTGGACTCTGATCTCTAGGCCCTGCTGAGTTTCCCCATCACCACCACACTTAGCCGACATCCTTTGCAGACATCTCTGGTGAGAGCTCTATTCTAGGAACAGGTCCTCTATCTAAAATTTTCTTAGGCAGTTAGGGGGGAAGGTCAAAGTTTCTTCCTGAGTTTTTTAGGCCTTGATTGTTTCCAGCTCAAAATAATCTGCATACCAAAGAGACATTTTGAGATGGCAAATTTTGTTTCTCTACACCAATGTGGGGCTTAGCACAAATGACTTCACTTTGGGCCTGTTGTTTCTTTTTCAATAATATCTAGGAGGTAAAAGGAAGCAAAATATACCACCCCAAAATGTTCCTCTTTGGCATATTGATTATTTTAGGATGCTTATTTTTTTGTATATATATTTTTATTGAAGTTTCGTCAGTTTACAATGTTGTGTCAATTTCTGGTGTACAGCAAAATAGTTCAGACATACATATACATACATATATTCATCTTCATATTCCTTTTCACCATAAGTTACCACAAGATATTGAATATAGTTCCCTGTGCTATACAGTATGAACTTGTTGTTTATCTATTTTATATATAATTAATTAATTTTATATATAATTTATAATTTGTACCTGCAAATCTTGAAATCCCAGTTTATCCCTTTCCACCCTCTTTCCTCTACCCCAGTAACCATAAGTTTGTTTTCTATGTCTGTGAGTCTGTTTCTGTTTAGTAAATAAGTTCTTTTGTCTTTTTTTTTTTTTAGATTCCACATATAAGTGATGTATGGTATTTTTCTTTCTCTTTCTGGCTTACTTCACTTAGAATGATGATCTCTAGGTCCATCCATGTTGCTGCAACTGGCATTATTTTATTCTTTTTTATGGCTGAGTAGTATTCCATCATATAAATATACCATGATTTCTTCATCTAGTCATTTGTCGATGGACATTTAGGTTGTTCTCATGTCTTGGCTATTGTAAATAGTGCTTCTATGAACATTGAGGTGCATGTGTCTCTTTGAATTAAGGTTCCCTCTGGATATATGCCTGGGAGTGGGATTGTTGGATCATATGGTAAGTCTGTTTTTAGTCTTTTGAGGAATCTCCATACTGTTTTCCATAATGGCTTCACCAAACTACATTCCCACCAGCAGCGGAGGAGTGTTCCCTTTTCTCCACACCCTCTCCAGCATTTATCATTTGTGAGCTTTTGAATGATGGCCATTCTGACTGGTGTGAGGTGTTACCTTGTTGTAGTTTTGATTTGCATTTCTCTGATAATTAGCAATATTGAGCATTGTTTTATGTGCCAATTGGCCATTTGTATGTCTTCACTGGAGAACTGCTTGTTTAGGTCTTCTGCCCATTTTTGGATTAGGTTGTTTGTTTTTTTCTTATTAAGTTGTATGAGCTGTTTATGTATTCTGTAAATTAAGCCCTTGTCAGTCTCATTGTTTACAAATATTTTCTCCCATTCCGTTGGCTATCTTCCTTTTTTTTTTTTTTTTTTGGCTTATGGTTTCTTTTGCTGTGCAAAAGCTTGTAAGTTTAACTAGGTCCCAGTTATTTATTTTTGCTTTTATTTTTATTGCCTTGGTCAACTACCCTAGGAGAACATTGCTGAGCCTTATGTCAGATAATGTTTTGCCTATGTTTTCTTCTAAGAGGTTTATAGTGTCTTGTCTTATGTTTAAGTCTTTAAACCATTTTTAGTTTATTTTTGTGTGTGGTGTGAAAGAGTATTCCAACTTCATCGATTTACATGCAACGGTCCAGTTTTCCCAACACTATTTGCTGAAAAGACTGTCTTTACTTCATTGTATGTTCCTGCCTCCTCGGAGATTAATTGACCAAAATTTATGGGTTTATTTGTGGGCTCTTTATTCTGTTCCATTGATCCATATGTCTGTTTTTGTACCAATACCATGCTGTTTTGATTACTGTAGCTCTGCAGTATTGTCTGAAGTCTGGGAGGGTTATTCCTCCAGCTTCATTCTTTTTCCTCAGTATTGCTTTGGCAATTCTGGGTCTTTCATAATTCCACATAAATTTTAGGATTATTTGTTTTAATTCTGTGAAAAATGTCCTGGGTAATTTGATAAGGCTCAAATTATATCTGTAGTTTGCTTTGGGTAGTATGGCCATTTTAACAATATTGATTCTTTCAGTCCAAGAACATGGGATATCTTTCCATTTCTTTATATCATCTTTAATTTCCTTAGTCAATGTTTTGTAGCTTTCCACATGTAAGTATTTTATCTCCTTGGTCAGATTTATTCTTAAGTATTTTATTTTTTTGGATGCAATTATAAAAGGGATTGTTTCTGAGCTTTTCCTATGTCTGCTGCTTTCTTAAAAATTATCATCCTACAGATAAAGAATTTCACAGAAAAGTGAAAACTAAAAGAATTCAGCTAATACTAAACCTATCTTAAAAGAAATTTTGAAAGGTCTACTATGAATGGAAAAGAAGCAGAAAGCTATAGAAACAAGAAAATCATAATTGGAAATGTGATAAGTATAATGAGTTGCAAGAGAATAAACATGAAGATAAAAAAAAGGACATCGAAATCATAAAAGGTGGGAGAAAGGAGCAAGAAAACATAGATTTTTTTCTCGCTCCTTTTTTTTTTCCTTTTTTTTTTTTTCCTTTCTTTTTAGGATGTGTTTGCACCTACATGACAACCAATCTAAAGCAAATAGAAATAGTAATGGGTTAACATACTTGAAAATAGGGTAACCACAAATCAAAATCATACAATAGAGTCACAAAAAAAAAAAAAGAAAGAAAGAAACCAAGCTAATACAAAAGAAAATTATCAAACCACAAAAAGAAAAACAAAAAGGAAAAGAAAGAAAGAAGAAATACTGAATCAACTGGAAAACAAAGTTCAAAATGCCAGTAAACATACATCTATCAATAATTACTATAAATGTCAATGGACTAAATGCTCCAATCCAAAGGCATAGAGTGGCAGATTGGACAATAAAACAAAAGCCAACAATATGCTGCCTACAAGAGACCCACTTTAGTGTGAAGGACACACATGGATTGAAAATGAGAGTGTGGAAAATGATATTTCATACAAATGGAAATGACAAGAAAGTGGGAGTAGCAATACTCATATCAGACAAAACAGACTTTAAAACAAAGGCCATAAAGAAAAACATTATATAAAGATGAAAGGAGCAGTACAAGATGAGGATTATAGTCATTGACATATATGCACCCAATATAGGAGGACTTAAATATATAAAACAAATACTAACAGACATAAAGGGAGAAATTTCTGGGAATACAATAATAGTAGGAGACTTTAACATCCCACTGATATCACTGGGCAGGTTTTCCACACAGAAAATCAATAAGGCAATGGAGATACTAAATGACAGAATAGAACAGTTGCACTTGATTGATATTTTTAGGACAATTACATCCCCCCCAAAACAGAACATACATTCTTTTCAAGTGCTCATGGAACGTTCTCTGGGATAGACCACATACCTGGGCACAAAAGAAGCTTAGAAAACTGAGTAGAAGTTATCCTTTTGTAAGAAACATTTACATTTACAAGGGAAATCTTTATTTGTAAGGATGTCTCTCTCCTCGTACCAGGAAGAAGGGGATGACCATGCCCCCAGAAGAAGGCATATATTTAAATCTGCATAACAATCTTTCCTTCCTTTACTGTGCTTTGGTCTGATGACCTCCCATAACTGAATCCCCTCAGCCCCATTCTTCTTTTGTCTTTAGCTGAAGATGGTATATAAAGTGATGGCTTTGGCTATTTCAGAGAGTTACTCAGTTTTCCTGGGTTTTTCCCGTATGTACAGGAGGTGTACATTTTGTTGAACATTTTTGTTTGTTTTTCGCCTATTAATCTTTCTTGTATCAATTTAATTGCTAGACCAGCCAAAGAAACCTAGAAGAATAGAAGGAAAACTTTCTGCCCTACATAGGGATAAGGGAGAGGTAGGAAAAGCTCCTGTGTGAAGAACAGGTAGATTTCTTTCAGAAAGACAAATGCACTTTTAGAAGAGCAAAAATGAGATAAGAAAGTTTGTGATAATGTTTATTTATGTAGGTGCCAGTGGGTCTTTCTGTCTTCAGGGACATAAAACTTACCAGGAGAGGGGATATATGGTACATTTCCCCTTCATCTTTCTCCTGGGAACAGACCTGCCCCAAGGAGGGAATTTATGGCAGTCCTCATTCCTCAGCAGTTTCTGCTTTTAGTAGATGAGAGATGCTCTGAGAAGGCTTCTATCTGCATCTGTTGAATCTCAAATGTTTTCAGCTTCAAATAATCTTTGTATCAACTCTGCAGTTCCTAGTAAGTCCCAACAGGATTTATCCAGTTCCATCATTCTTTGGCATGGAATGGCAAATGACAATCTGAGATGTGTCACAGGACCAAATGCATGCCATAGCTGGTGAGGCCACAGCTCTCAACCAAAGCGCAGTGTCTGCCACCTCCAGAGGCCGTTCTTTGAAACTGTAACTACTTGGTCAGGGGATGGTGTGTTCAGAGGAGAGACTTGGCCAGGTAGGGACTTCCACTGAGCTGGCAAAAACTTCTTGGATTGGGATTGACCAAGGAAAAGTGAGCAAGAGCATTTGCAGGGGGCAGAAACAGCACATGAGAGGGAAGGGTCTTATATTTATAGGCACCCATTATATGCTTGGTAACGGACTTTACTTCATCTCATTCCATCCTCTCAATAACCCTATTAGGTGGATATTAGCTGATCTCCATTTATCAGATTGAGACACCAAGGCTCCAGTGCAAGTAATTTACCCAGGTTGCCACCATTCAAATGTAAATTTGCCAGGATTGAAACCAGGTCTGTGTGGCTTCAGGGAAGGGATGATCCCAGAAGAGTGAAGGCAGAGGGTAGGAATGGCAGTCAGCTGGGAAGGGAGACTGGGGCAAGACGTTGGAGATCAGAAGTTGAGACCATATTTGTTATGGAGAAGGAGGGCAGCAAGAGAATGGTCATATCCCAGGTTCAGGAGATTTCCTTGGATGGTCCTTCAAGTGAGGGTCCTTGGCTTCCCATAGGAAAAAATTCAAGAGCAAGCTGAAACAGAGTGAAGGCAGACTTATTCAGGGCGATACACACTCCATAGACAAAATGTGGGCTGTCTCAGGTGAGAGGGCCCCCGAGGTATCGAGTTGCTAGTTTTTATGGGCTGGGTAATTTCATAGGCTAACAAGTGGGAGGACTATTCCAACTATTTTGGGGAAGGGGTGGGGATTTCCAGAATTTGGGCCACCACCCACTTTTGGCTTTTATGGTCAGCTTCAGAATTGTCCTGGCACCTCTGGGCTTGTCATTTGTCACGTTAATGTATTACAAGGAGCATATACTGATGTTCACAGCCTACTAGAAGTGGAATCTTCCACTATCTGGGGACTAGTCAGTTCTAACCAGTTTTGTTGTATCCTCAATGACTATGTCATTCTTTTAATGGTTGTGCCCTGCCCCCTGCCTTCCTGTGTCATGCTCAGCTCAAAATGGTGGCTCTAGTAATTAGAAAAGTACCAGGCAATTCTACCTAGGATGGCTCTGAGAACCAGAGAAATGACTGTGCCAGCCCTCCCTCTTTGTGGTCTGAGATAACTGGGAAATTTCCAAGAAAGAAGAATGCTAGGGGTTGGGGAGGGGAGCACTCCAGGCTGTGCAAGGCCTCGGGCCAGTTTCCCCTCTCTCCGGGTAGCCCTGTCCTCCCCTAGCCGGTCACTCAGCCTCCACCACACCTGGAAGCTGTAAGGACTACACAGGCGCCTTTGATTTCTGACCCCTTGCTCCCTAAGGACAGCCTGTATTGTCTCCTTCTGCCTGGCTGCCACAAAGTTCCTCTTATTTCTCAAGATTGAGAAAGTAAAATTTAGCAAGGAATCAGACGTTTAAAATATGCCCTGCCATTCCTCCTGCGGGGATAACAAAGATAAAGCCAGTTAAAAAGTTGAACAGAAAACACTTTCTCCCAAGGCCAAACTGCAGCGACAAAGTTGCAAGAGGACTCCTGCTTTCTTCCTCACTGAGAAGTCCTGTCCTCCAACACCAGAGACCATCAGAAACTTTGCTGTCTGAAATTTTGTCAGCAGGAATAAAACACCCTACTCTTACCTGGAGCTTCTAATTCACTCTGACACACAGAAGCAACTTCAATTTACAACCCAGGTGTACCGCATTAGATAAAAGAGATTTTTAGACACACCATTCCACATCTATCTTAATTTCAGTTTCCAAAAAAATGGCACTGTGGGTCCACCTTTCAGTCTAGATTTGACTTTACACACTGCTTTGCTTTGTGCCTATTCAAACATGGCCTTGAGTAAATTTCTCCTAAATCCACCTTCCCTCAAAGCACACAACTGTAGGTTTTCTTTTGTTTCCTTTCTTGGGCCCACGGCTCTTCATGTGCTATGGAGTCTCCTGTGCAACTGGCCCCCAAAACCTGGCTTTGTCAGACTACAGGCTTGTCCCTGGTGATCAAGGGCTGATTGGGCTAGGACAGGACCCTCAGAAAACCCTCCCTTCTTTTTTCTAGACTTGACTTTATCTCCCAAGGTCAAAGACAAAGGCAAAGTTGTTCAGTCAGTCCTAATCCTGGGGTTGGCGGAGCAGGAAGACAGAGCATTGCATTCTTCTGGAAAACCCTCAGAGCTTTCTTTATGCAACGCTGTCCCGTTAACTGGTATGTACGGGGAGCAGGCCCTGGGTGGAGAGCTTTACGATGATTCCAGCCAGTCCTCACCACGACCCTATGAAGCAGGTCCTGTTGTCATCATTCCCAATTTACAGGTGAAGAAACTAAGGCAGGGGGAGCAGTTAAATAATTTGCCCAACAAAGTCATGCAGTCAGTAAGTAGCTCAGCTGGGATTTGAACACACGAGGTGGTTTTTTTTTTTAACCATTTAAAAATGTATTTATTTATTTTATAATATATTTTTTAATTGAAATATAGTTGTGAACAATATTATATGTTATAGGTATACAGTATAGTGATTCACAAATTTTTAAAGGTTATACTCCATTTATAGTTATAAAATATTGGCTATATTCCCCACTTTGTACAATACATCCTTGTAGCTTATTTTATACCTGATGGTTTGTACCTCTTAATCCTCCACCTCTGTCTTGCTCCTCCCCCCACCACCGGTAAACACTAGTTGCTTCTCTACATTTGTGAGTCTCCTCCTTTTCTTTTATATTCACTAGTTAGTTACATTTTTTTTAGATTCCACATGTTAGTGATATCTTACAGTATTTGTCTTTCTCTGTCTGACTTATTTCACTTAGCCCTCCAAGTCCATCTATGCTGTACACCAGAAATTAATACAACATTTTCAATCAACTGTACTTCAATTAAAAAGCAAGCAACCAAACAACCCATTTAAAATGTGGGCCGAAGAACTGAACAGACATTTTTCCAAAAGAGGAAATGCAGATGGCCAAGAGGAACATGAACAGTTGCTCAACATCACTAATATCAGGGAAATGCAAATCAAAATCACAATGAGACACCGTCTCACACCAGTCAGAATGACCATTATCAAAAAGAACACAAATAAAAGTTGGCAAGGATGTGGAGAAACGGGAACCCTTGTACACTGTTGGTTAGAATGTAAATTGGTGCAGCCACTAGGGAAAACAATATGAAGTTTTGTCAAAAACCTAAAAATAGAACCACCATATGACCCAGCAATTCCATTTCTGGGCATATATCCGAGAAAAACAAAAACATTACTTCAAAAAGATACATACACCCTGCTATTAACAGCAACATTATTTATAATTGCCGAGATACAGAGGCATCCTAAGTGCGCATCAATCGATGAATGGATAAAGAAGATGCAGCATATATATGTAATGGAATACAACTCACCCATAAAAAAGAAAGATACTTTGCTATTTGCAGCCCTTCATTCACTTTTTTTTTCACTTCAAAACCAGAATTTTATAACTGGCACAAGTATTTGCATTGCATCAAAAACAATAAAATACCTAGAAATAAACTTAACCAAGGAGATTACCTATACTCTGAAAATTGTAAAACACTGATGAAGAAAATTGGAGATGATACAAAGAAATAGAAAGATATCTTGTGTTCTTGGATTGGAAGAATCAACCTTATCAAAATTGTCGTACTACCCAAAGCAATCTACAGATCCAATGCAACCCCTGTCAATATACTCATAGGACATTTTTCACAGAACTAGAACAAACAATTCCAAAATTTATATAGAACCATAAAAGATGCCTAACTGCCAAAGCAATCTTTTGTAGGTCTTTTCTCTCTCTTCTTTCTGTTCTCTTTTTTTATGGTTTGATGACTAGAGAAGTTTAACATTTGTTGTAAGGCTGACTTGGTGGTGCTGAATTCTTTTAGCTTTTGTTAATCTGTGAAGTTTTGATTTCTCCATCAAATCTGAATGAGATCCTTGCTGGATATGAGCATGTGAAGTTTGAGTACAGAGCCCTTAACCACTAGGCCAGAGGCTGGTAAAACTAAACCTCTGTTGCTCCAAATGTCTCAGGACTTTCTGCACCAAGCCCCCGAGGCCAAAAGAAATACTTAACAGTTCCATTTATTAAGTTTTAAGTCCATGAAATTTAATGAGCATTCATGTCCTAATAATTTAGTAGCTATTTAGAAAAAATGCATATAAGTTAAAAGAAAAATAGTATTTACTTCATTCGTAAATAGCCCATACATAGATAACATTGAGGTGTGTGTGCTGGTTGGGCACTGTACAACTTCGCAAACTTGAAAATCAGGTTTGGACACCATCACCCTCATTCCACATTAATTTTTCTCAGGTCCTTGCTTTTTATCACAGCAAACACCAAAAACTCAGTTTCACAAAGATGTAATGTTGTGGGGACCCACTCAGGACCCCAGAGTTTTTATAAAGATTATTTTAAGCTGAAGACATTTGAGATTCAACAGATGCAGAAACAAGCCTTCTTGGAGTTTCCTTTGTCTGACTAAAGGCAGCAACTTCTGAGAAGAGGCTGCCATCAATCCTCTCTTCAGAAAGACCGCTGATACCTGCATAGACCATTATCACAAGTTTCTTGTCTATTTGTTCTCCTAAAAACCCACTTGTTTTTCCTAAAGAAACCTATTTGTCCTCCCTAGAGAAGCCTTCTCTTTTCCCAATCTTTCCCCCACTAAGTTAGACACATGAGTCCCCGATTCTGACCACCCCTGTGAGTTACTCACCACTGAGCACTTCTGCAAGTCTCCGCACTGCATGCAAAAGTAAACTCTTTCTTTCGCTAATCTCTTTTGTCAGTTCAATTTGCAGCTGTCCAAAACTGAACCTAAGAGGGGTAGAGGAAATATTTTTCCCTTCCCCAGTGATATCATTAAAAGCTATGTAGCATGATTTCATGTAGAAACTGTGAACTACCTGAAGTGAGTAGTTTTGTGCAGTGTCCGACAGATGTTGCTGAATTTCCCTTGAGATTTAAAAGTACCCCATGCGGTCCCTGTGAATTCACTCTTGTTCCCTGGAGTGCCTTGGTGCCCAGTTTGGGAATCATGGTACTAGCCTAAATCCCTATCAAAGTGACCTAACATAATCTATGGGCCCACTGGGACTGGCACACTGAAACTGCTTGTTGTTTTGGCAGTGTTAGGGAGGAAGAAATTTTCCTCTACCCTTCTAAGTTCTCGCTAGTTTAAGAATTAAACTGATGTAAGATTCACAGGAGAAAATTCAACAAAAGTTTAATAACATGTATACATGGGAGAGACCCAGGAAAACTGAGTAACTCGCCAAAATGGCAGAAATCCTCATCTTTAACACCATGTTCAGCTCAAGACAAAAGAGGATGTTGAGGGTAGTGTTTTGGGATTTCAAAGGGGAGGAAGGCATTTCAAATGGAGATTAAAAGGTAGACGTTTGCTGGGCCATATAGAGCATGGGACACAGAGTGGACTCTGATCTCTGGGCCCTGCTGAGTTTCCCCCACCTCACCTAGCCCATATTCTTTGCAGACACCTCTGGTGATAGCTCTACTCCAGTAATAGCTCCTTATTCTAAATTCTTTTAGGTAGTTGAAGGGGAGGTAACAAGAAGAACTTCCCAAGTCTTCTGTTTCTTAAAAATAATCAGTCTAAATTAATCCTCATATCAGTGAGACACATCTTGGGGTGAAAAATTTTGCTCTCCTACAGCAATCGCCATCTCCTCTGGATGTGTCTGTCTGATTTATGACTGTATCTGCTGTGCCAACATCAGTGCTTGGCACAAAGTAAGAACTCAGTTGAAGGAGGTGTCACATGACAGGGGAGCACAGGTGCAGGGCACACAGTTAACTCTTGAGGGTTATTTCACCCTCCCCTACTCATGAGTCATGAGTCATGTTACACAGAGTAAATGTGTCCAGAATTTTGGATATAAATACCACTGATTCCTGCTCTTCTGGGTTTCCCCCTCGACTTTATGCTATTTGCAAACCCTGTCTTTAGAGAACAACATAACTCAGTTAGGTTACTGTTTATTAACTAGTCTATTCTCAACATAGCATAGTGTCAGATCAGGTCATCTGTCTACTCAAAACCTACAGTGGCTCCCCAGGTCAGAGTCAAAGCCAAAAGTCCTATAAAGGCTTGGATGAACTGCCCTTACCTTTCTTCCCTGACCTCATGTCCTACTGTTCCCCCCTGTTTGTACTCCTCCAGCTATTTGGGCCACCTTGCTGTGCCCAGATTCAAGGTGTTTTCTCTTCCCTTAGGGGCTGTTGACCTCTGCTTAGAAGGCTTCACTCTCAGACATGTGGAAATAGTTAAGACCACCCAAGTGAGAATAACTAAAGGCTATTTACTCAGAGCTTGCTACAGCGAGGGAGTCAGCCACCATTATTTGCATTTGGCAGACTTGAAGGCATTGCTTCAGGGGTTGTTGTTTGGCTGCCTGGACCAGTTGCTGCAGCTACGGTTGACTTCCTGAGCTGGTTGCTTCAGAGTGAAGCCAATTACAACCTCTGCAGCAACCAGTCCAGAAAACAAAGACCTCTGCAACCATTCCCCCAGAACTGTCAGGACTTGGTCAATGGCTGGTCAGCCTCTATTTTTTCCGACCTACTTCCAACTCAGGGCCAATCAGAGAAAGCTAAATAGGCCCCCCCAAACCAATCACATGAGCTCTCCTTCTACTTAGCCCACCTCCAGCTTCCCCATGCCAATTACCTCCAATCATAGCACACCTGAAGCCTTCCTATTTTCATGAGCCCTTTCCTACTCCTCTGAGTCTCTGCCAGACACAAGTGGTGGTAGCAAGCTCTGAATAAGTAGCTTCGTGTTGTTCTTTGTTGGGTGTTCTTCAATTATTTCTACATGCAGTATGTGCCTTCTGGAGAAGGCTGGGTGATTTCACCTACCAAAGGATTGTGTGCTTGATGATTCTAAGATGTGTGACTTCTTATTTCACTCTTAATGAAGTTTGTGGGAGGCACCTGTGGCCTCCAAAATTTGTCCCAGAGTTATTATCTTTCTCATGAAAGATGAGGAAACAGGTTCAGAGATTAAAATTGTTTAGTTACCTGGCTGGTGGGCCAGAGTCAGAGCCCAGGTATCAATTTACCCCAAGCACTGGTTCTTAGCCTCTGTCCTACAACTGGCTCATTTCCCCTGACTCTCCATTTCCTCCTTGTAAAACAAGAATATTAATATCATATCAAGTTGAACCAAATAAAAATTTTGTACTGCAACAAAAGGTTAAATATTGGCAATTTCACACAGTTCAACCTAGTATAATGTTGTGAGAACTGAATTAAATAAAATGGTGTTAAATTGAAGGCAATGCAGCATTTCTATTAATAACACAGGACCCCAGAAACACCAGGATTTAAATCCCTACTCCACCCTTTTCTAGTTGTTTGGTGTTGGGCAAGTTACTTGACCCATCTGTGCCTCATTTTCTTCAGCCATAAAATGGAGATGTAATATAGGTCAACAATCCCTTACTTGCAATTCTGAAATTCAAAAAAATCTGAAAAACAAAGGCTTTGTGGCAAACTCCTTTGGCAGCAAATTTTGACCTAAGGTGACCTGAGGCTATTTATAATCTATATTTATCCCATTTAATGTGAGTAACCGTATGTTGTGCTGAAGAAATACGTTAGATTTCAGGATGTTGCCCCAGACTTTCTGGGGTTGTCATGTATTATTATTCCCATTCATGGAGGAAATAGTATTATTTCAAATACTACTGAAACAAAGTTGATTTTATTACTTGCCTAGCAAAGGCGAACCGTGTGGCAGAACACAGCCTCCTGAACAAAGCAAAGAGCTGACCTTACACGTTTGTAACAAAGCACAGCTATTGCTAATTGGGGCTGATTTCTGGGATTCTGGATTCCGTAGTTGCTTATTCACAGTCTGGGATTAGGGCCAAAGACCTGTCAATCTTCCAACTTCTTTCTTGCAGTTGGAGAATAGAACTTTTTATTCAAACTTGTGACTTTCCTAAAATCTGAAAAATCATGCATTCTGAGACACACCTGGCCCAAGAGGCTCAGATAAGGAACAGTGAACCTCAAGCACTTACCTCAGGTTATTACAAGGGCTTAATTAGTTAATGTATATAAAATGACTGGATTTAATTAATCTGTGTAAAAAGATTCCTCCGGCAGAGGAAAGCTTTGTAGATGGCAGGGTTTTTTTGTTTTTATCATAAACTCATAAAGGGCCTGCCACTTAGCATTCATTTTGTAAAGTATTTATCAAGAGCCTACTACGTGTAACGCTTTGAAAATACAACGTGAACAGACTTCTATCTGCTGATTTATGTCTGAATTTCTCCCCCCAGCACCCCCCCCCCCCCCGACCCGGTTCCTAGGCGGAAGCACTCTAACCGCAGGGTTTTTCTTGCACGCGCTAGAAGGCGTTTCTCCCCAAGGGACTCTTTCGGCGGCCCTTTGGTTCCCCTCTCACACCGCGGCGACTGAAGCCTACACTGTGCGCGCACTCGGCACACACTGACCCCGGCGTGATCTCAGACCCCGTGACCCCTCACCCACCAGGTTCCCTCCAAAGAAGAACGCCTTTCCGAGGTGGGTAGCCTCGCAGCACCCAACCCCCGGCTTCGGGCCCAGGTGTTCCAGTCCTGACCATCCCCCGCTCCCTCCGGATCTCAGGCAGCTGCGCGTGGAGTACCAGCCCCTCCCCTCCCGACGCCGCCTGGCGCCCCGAGGGGGCGGGGCCGGACGCACGCCGCCCGCGCACGCCCAGGCGCCCGCCGATTGGCCGCCTGAGTCCGTGTTCCTCCCGCGGAGCGCGCCTCCCCCCAGATTTCCCGCCAGCAGGCGCCGCGCGGTAGATGCTGTGGCTGGGTTTAGCAGCTCGGTCCGACAGAGCAGTTGGGTCTCGGCGACCGTCATTATGTCGCGACAGAGCACGCTGTACAGCTTCTTCCCTAAGTCTCCAGCGCTGAATAATGCCAACAAAGCCCCAGTCAGGGCCTCAAGTGAAGGCGGCGCTGCCGCCGCTGCCACCGGGGCCTCCCCTTCCCCAGGCGGGGATGCGGCCTGGAGTGAGGCCGCGCCAGGGCCCGGGCCCTTGGCGGGCTCCGCGTCGCGGTCCGAGACAAGGAATCTCAACGGAGGGCTGCGGAGGTCGGCAGCGCCTGCGGCCCCCGCCAGGTAGCGGGGGTGAAGGAGGCGCAGGGAGGTCGCCTCAGGGGGTTGGTGCACCGCCAGGCCCTGGGCTTGGAGGAGGTGGGGCTGTACATTTGGCTTGAAAGAGTACAGGGACTGAGTTTGTGGCATTGAGGGTGCAGTTTGTAAACAGTAGGAGGAATTAGGCTGTGCAGGAAGAAGGGTTGGAGGGCAGCTGGACGCGCTTAGTTTGGAGGTGGAGGAGGAGACGCGGTCCGCCAGGTGGGGGGCTGGGTGGTGGGGGAGGAGGCGTGGAAGGTGTTCGGAGTTCGGGGTGGAGAGGAGAAGCGGGAGATGGAGCCCCGGGGGGGTGGGGCATGCCGAGAAAGGAGTTCCGCCTGCTCTGTGGGGTGCGCCCCCTGGGCGCGAGGGAGGGGGTAGTACCTGCCCGGTGAGGGGGAGGGGGAAGGGGAAGGAGGAATGCCTGCCGGGAGGATGAACGCCTGCAGCCTGCAGGCTATAGGGGCGCATGGGATTCTCGGAGGCAGTTACGCCTTCAGAGTTGGGATAGTGAGTTGGAGGTCCAGTAGTCGTTCGAGGAACACGCTCGATAAGAGCCTTGGACGCCTAGGCCCTATGAGGGCGGTAGGCCCTCTGCCTGGTGTGTGGGCTGTGAGGGAGGTGGGTGCTGGTGGGTGGACCCCGAGTTTAGAGCGCCCGCGCGGAGGTGGGGGGGGGTGTCAACTCCGGGACCTAGAGGCCTGATTGGCCCGAGTAAGGATTGCAGGGGCGGGGAAGCAGAAAGTTCTGGGTTTTAGCTAGGGTTATCCCTTAGGTATACAGCATATGCACCAAAATAGATGGAAAATTTAGAAGCTATGTTAATTTTGACACACGTGGGAGTATTGTGTCGAGTTGAAAAAAATGTTAATTTAAGAAGTAGTGCATCTTTTGTTGACAATTCCAGGAGAGAATGGGGTACCGTAGTTTTTTGGGATTGAGAGTGGGCATCTAAAGGACTTGATCTGACTCTGGGCGGGGTGTATGGACACGATTATGGGGCAGCCTGTCCGGAGGTGCCCTCCTCGCTTTCTCGACTGTTCGGTGCTGTTCCAGGGCTTAGCTGCCTTTGTCAGAGCAGCGGGCGACATTTTGAAAAGCTCGCACTCACTGTATCCCAAGTGTTGTATTAGGCATAAAGTGTAATGGTAGTCGTCTGAAAGGATGAAGGAAATAGTTACCGAAAAAGTAAAGAACTTGTTCAAGATCGGAGAGTTGGCTCTTGGTTCTGAGTAGTTGATCTCGAAGTGTCCAGCGTTTTGCGTGTCCTACGGATTTTTCAAAGTCCAAGTGTAATTATAGAGTGTTACCCTCCTTTAAGCGACCCTTTCAGGCAGTCTAACGATATAGTTGTGTGAAAAGTAGCAGGATATGGCACCCCAGAATTTGCCTCTGGCATATAGATTATTTAGAGCTGATTATTTTTGAGAACAGCGGACGCAGGAGCAGCTCTGAAAACTGAAGACGTAGTTCTTCTCTAAGGGTAATTTACATTTAAAAAGGAAATCTCCATTTGTAAGGGTGTCTCCTGTACTAGGAAGAGAAGGATGACTAAATCAGGAGAAACTTATTAAATGGAGACGGCACTGACTTAAATCTGCATAACAACCTTACACTTGTTTTTTGTTTTCCTGGTAGCCTCCCTTTCTGTCCCTGCCTCCTCCCCCATCTTTCTTTTGTCTTTAGCTGCAGACCATATTTAAGGTGGCTACTTGGGCCATCTCTGGCAGTTACTCAGTTTTCCTTGGTATCTCCCTTGTGTACGGGGAGGTATACATGTTAATAAACTTTTATTTATCTTTCTTTTGTTAATCTGTCTTTTATTACAGGGGCTCTCAGCCAAAAACTCAGAAGGGTAGAGGGAAAAATATTTTTCCTTTCGTACATGTGCATCCTCCATAACAGACTGTTTTTCATGGTGAGATGCACGACTGTGTTATGTTTACTTGAACATGAATTTGATTATTCCTGTATCCATTCTAAATAGACAGAAGTATTCTTTGTATGGTTGTGCTTTATGTATTGACTAGCATATTGCTATTGTCTTTTGAGGTCTGAATTTAGACTTGTAAAACCATAACATTTTTTACACTTGACCTCCTGCTATGGAGACTGTTTACAGAGTGTTTAAGAAAGATGGGCATTTGAGACTAGACTTACAAACAAACTTCATCCAGTATATAGATTTGGTCTTCATTCAGCTAATGTTACTGTACCTACTCTGGCAGTCGCAGTATCAGGCATTGTGGATCCTGGATGTAATAGTGAACAAGACAAGTGAAAAGGCAGTTTTAGAGCAAGAGCAGAGTGGATGAGCTCTGTGTACTTTGTGGGGAGGAAGGAGTCTGTATGGATTGGGGTGGGCTTTCAGCTCTCTAGGCTGAGACTAGAGAACAGATAGGAGTTAGGCTAACGTGGAGGTGAGGGTGTTTTAGGAAGCTGGTTCAGGAAGAGAAAGGTCCTGCAAATTGTCCATAGAAAAGATACTTGGATTTTTTCTGAGGGTCAGTTGAAAGCTTTAAAAGAAGTTGAGCATCTTTTAATGTTCATTTGTCCTTTAGTCTCCTCTTGTGCTCAAGTGTTAAAGTATTTTTTGCCTCCCCCCCACCCCAGTTCTTTGTCAGTTAGGTGGGATGCAAGTCTTTTTCTACCTGGGTTGATGAGAGAGAGGAAGGAGTTGAGGTGATGTCAGTTTGAGTAAATGGCTATGAGATGTATGTCTGTGTGCCCTGGGCCTTCTCAATACTTAATATTTTTTTTGTAGTTTATTAGTCTTAATAATTATGGCCTCATGATGGAAAGAGCTGTGAGCAAGGCTTCTGAACACTTAAATCTGGCTTTTCAAAGCAAATCTTAGCTTTTTTATTTTTCACAATCTCATTTCAATGATAATTGTTGATTATGAGAAATGAGGACAGTAAAAATTTTTAAGTATGTGCCTTATACTCATTTGCAGACCAGGAGCAGTATTTCAGACCTTGAAGGGTTTTTTTCCCCTAAGAGCCTTTAGTTAAAGGTAACTGTCTGCCCTAGCTGTAGGTGCCTTTCCTGATATTTTTTATACAGTTAAATCTATAGTAATATATTTCTCTAAATATCGCAGCTAATATAGTTATTGTAAGAAAAGAATTCAAGCTTTTAAAAAGTATCGTGGAGCCACAGACCTAAGTTGATTTAATCAGTATAATTAAAACTGGTATTAAATGATGCTGAACATGTCATAATTTGGTCACTGGGAGCCTCTTTTAAGCTGGCTTTTATGACTTTTTTTCTTTGTATGTGTGTGTGGGTGGGGGTGATTAGGTTTGTTTGTTTATTTTTAATGGAGGTACTGGGGATTGAACCCAGGACCTTATGCATGCTAAACACTCGCTCTACCACTGAGCTATACCTCCCCCTCTTTTATGACTTTTTAACATTACCTCAGAAATTTTGAAAACATTCTTCTGTTCTGAGGACCACTGTCAATTCTCCCTGCTTCTTAAGCTGGTCTCCAAAGAACCCTGTTTTGTCTTTTTTTTTTTTTAAGTTTCTTACAGACTTTTCTAATAATATTTAGGAAATATTATTAGAGGCCAGTTTGGATGATAATTTATATGGTCACCTTAGACTTAGTGCATAAGTGATGGGTGCCATAGTTACCTAAGCTGTAGGAAAGAAAGCCAGGTATATGGGCAGAGGTACAGGTAGCTGGATAGGTATGATGGGAGCCCTTGGAATTAATTGCTCTGATTACTTCTCTTTTCTCAGTACTGTATTTAGTTATTTGAAAGTAGGGAAATTCTGCTCTAATCATTTACCTTGAGAGGTAGGTACAAACACTGATAGTTTGGTTTCTAAACTCAGTTTGAGAGCATTTTCACATTTGGGAGGACTCAATGTTTATATAAACAAGTTTTTGTTAGATAAATCCAGTATCTTTTATTGTTTATGGAAGCAGATTCTAGCAGTGCTTTGGTATCTGCTGATTCTTTTTTAAAAAGTATACAGCCAAAAATGTTGCTTATAAATATCTGAGGCACAACCAGTAATTGACATCAAGGTTATGGGCTTAAGAAAGAGCAAAATAATGTGATTTTTAAAGGAAAAGTTATCAATATATCAAATACACATTTAGCTTTATTTAATTTTTTTTTTCACATTTAGCTTTATTAACTCATTTTTTATATTTGTTTTTTGGAACCGTCAGCTTTTCCTTTCTTTTCTCATTGTCTTTAAAATCCCAAGAATATAAAACACTGAAGATACTGTTTTAAGAACACTTGTAAGACCATAGTTGAATCTTATTTATACAGTATATCATAAGATAATTCCAATATTTTGGCATTTCAGCTTGGGCTTTCGGATGACCTAATGCATTTTACATTGCAAATAACCTAGAAGTAAAGTAACTTTTTGGCCCAGGTATTTTCAAATTGGATTTACATTGCATAGGGCTCGATGATCCTCGTTAATACTTAAAACACGGTCCTAGGTAGAAGAGAAAGATGTTAAAATTATCAGAAAATGCATCCAAATATTAATATGCAGTAAAATTAGTATCCGACTGTTTAAATGAAGTTTTAAGTAGAGCCAGTTGTATACATCTATGTGATTTTGTAAGATCTCCTGGTTCTTACAAGGACCAGTGTATAAAAGATTGCAGATATTTGAACTACAGCACATTCTAGCTGTGAGCCCATGCTTACATTACAGTTACATATCTTTAATACAGTATTTAATGTTGGTAAAAATCTGAATATTTGCATGGATTAAAATAAATGTTCCTTTTATTTTGGCATTCTGTGGAAACTGCACAATTACCAGAGATACAAGTTTTAAATTACCGGTAAGAATTAGTTTGCACACGAAGTTTCTTAAATTTTTTGTTAGCATTAAGTGAAGAAAAATTTTAAGTGAGAAATGTTTAAAATGTTTAGTTTTATTACACCATACATTTTATTACCTGTTTAATTCTCTTTTTGACTGGAAATCACTATTTCCTGGGCCAGAATTTTTCTTCTCTTTTCCTTTCCTTTTTTTTTGAGTAGAACAATTTTGTTATTCATTGCTGTCCTCTCAGTCCAGGTCCTTGGTTGTCACAGTTTCTAGGTCATAGAAGGGCCAGCATTGTCTTTGCTTAAGTCTTTAAGAATGTTCTGCCCTCCCTCTTTCTCTGTGAAGAAACAGCTTCAAGGCACCTATGTTTGAAAGGACAGATCAGTTCTTCTGTAACTTCCACATTTAGGACCATTCAAGTCACAGGGCTTTTTTGGCTGAGATGTGAGACAAAACAATCCTCTCTGTGGGAACTAGTTCTGTTGTCCTTTCCTTTTTTTTTTTTTTTTTAAGTATAGTTGGTTTACAATGTTGTGTTAATTTCTAGTGTACAGCATATGATTCATTCATTTATATGTATGTAAATAATATATATTCGTTTTCATAGTCTTTTTCTTTAGGCCATTACAAGGTGTTGAATAAAGTTCCCCTGGGCCAGAATTTTTAAAGTTAACTTTAAAAGGTTTTAAACTTTTTTAAAGCCTTTTACTTTTGGAGGAACCAAAATTTTTTAAACAATTCAGTTTGTAGTAACATTTTAGCTTTACAGATAAGGAGTGTATTTCAAAACTGATAGTGATTGTAATTAGCTTTTTATATATTTCTCTAGTGAGGATGTACATTTGTTTTTCAAATAAATATAAAGACATTAAGTTTTTAAATTGGTTGTTTGGAAAGGAATCTATTCTAATCATTTTGAGACCTTTGAACACCATTTTACAGTGTTCTGCAATTTGTACTACATTTGTACCAATGACAGTTTTAAAGTAACAGTAATCTTAGAAAGCTCAAGTTATTTCCTTTGGGATAAAAACTAGGATGATTAACTTACTTGTTAAAATAGTACCATTACATAGTACAGTGACAGGTATAACTCCCGGACCCCCCCCCCCCCATTTTTTCCCCCACATGTCTTGGGTCTCAGTTGGAAACCTGAGTTATTCTTTAGGATAGAAAGGAACTTTCAGGAGGCAGGTGTGGCTATCACATTTTTTGCTCAGGAATTTTGATTGGAATTTTGATCTAGGTGTTTAGTTTCTCTGGCAGCCCCCAAGACAACTGAGATACCCGCAAGTGCTTTGTTGCCTTATACCAGGCAAAACAGAATTCCATTATGTTCAAGGCATCCTGCTCCCTTGAACTTCAGATGTTACCACCAAGATGTTCATTTGTCAAAGTCTCTGATGCACTAACTTCATTCTAGAGAATTTGTAGCCTTTGTAGACGTCTATATAATGAAATAGCTAGTGTTGAGTTTAGCCATTTTTGTCCTTACCCTTAGTTCACACAGGCAAGAAAGTCATCTTCACTTTCACAAACCAAGAACACTTTGTAACCCTCACTCCATATTGGTCAGTTTCAGGGCTCATCTTGGGGAGGAACTGCCTCAAACTAGCCAGTGATGGGTTAAGGCTTCACTGTGTACACACCAAAATCCATCTCTTACGGGATGAAGGGCAGCCAGTCTTGACTGATGGGTATCCCTACTGGTTTCCCCTTCAGAAAAATGTGCCTTGTTCAACACACAGTTTGTAGCCTGATGTCTGAAGACTCTACAGCCAGAAATATGCTTCCTATGGGGTAACATGTTCATTGACATAACATGTTATTTGCTCCCTGGCCAATCTTCTAAAAGTTACTGTCAGAGTTCAGACTCAGAACTGAGAGTGTCTCAATGTAGATGAAGGTTATTTCCCTCATTTAGCAACAGAAAAGGGTACAGCTTTAGGGTACTCTCAGGTACTTAGGTACAAAGAAATCTTGTGATTTTTCTGATACCAGTGTGAGAGACTTTGTGGTTAAGTGGCTGCCTGGCTAAGTTAAGGGAAGGCCTGCTTGACAATTCCACACAGAGATAAGGGTGTCTCCTGTTAATGGATATGTTAGTGAGGAGGAAGCGCTTATGATAAGTCTGAATTGTGCAGACCCAGCTTCCTGTTTGAAGATGACCCTTGTGGTGAGTTTGACGGCAATAATAAACTTTGCAGGTCACGATAGACCTCTGTAAATTGAAAGAAAAATGTACGTACCATAAAATCCTTTGACATAAGCACCAGCGGAAGTCTTGCTCCTATTCTTTCTGGCATAGGAGTTCCCATGTTCACAATTATTTCCCTGATATTCACATTTTTTGAAGAAAGGAATACTTTAATTTTATGATTAGGTCTGATGAAGGTGGCCTCAATTGACTATTCAAAAGTGCCTAAAATACTCCTTTTTTGTAATGTACTTATTTTACTTTTGCAGGTATTCAGTGAAAACTTACGCAGGCTTAGAAAACCTTGCTGTACAGTGCTTGAGTGGGGTTTATCAGTTGTGGCCTTGTCATTGCTGAGGGACTCTTGTAGTCTGCTAGCTAAATACTCCTCCGCCCTCCCCTTTCTCCTCTCCCTTTCTCAGGAAACCGTCAGGGCTAAATCTGTTTTTGTGGAGATTGAATCTCCTGTTGATTCTGTAGGCATGATGTACTCACTATTTTGGTCATTTTAGGCAATTATCTCTTAAGTTTTTCCATAAAACTGGATTTTTAGGGCCAAGTTGAGGGTAATAGTGGGCTAGTTAGCTTTTGGAATATTTGAAATACATTGGAGCTTAACTGGAAACCGATTCCAAGCAAAGTCTAATGAGGTAATATATTCAGCAAATTTACATAGTTGGTATGCTTGGTATTTTATTAATACTTTGGGTCAGATCCTGTTTCTCTTGTATATACACCATATTGTAGGACAGGTGTTACTTGTAATTTGGAGTGCATGTACAATGAGTATGCCTTTTTCCTGTTGTCAGTATTCTGTCAGAATTCTGCCAGTTTTTAAACTTTGCCTGGTTCTGAGATAGATTCCAACGTTAATACCAGGATTCATTATATTTGTGTTTGTCTTAATAAGCGTTGTGGTATTTGCTTGTCTTTAAAAATGACTTGAAAATCTGGTTTTAAAAAATCATTAATTCTAGAATTTCTGTGCCTGAACATAAGTGCCAGAAAGCTTCAAAGTAATCTTAAAGATACCTTCCTTAGAATTGCTGATTTGTAGGTAATTGCCTTTAATGTAGCTTAACCAAATATTAATCAAATTATGTATTTCCTTTTGGCAGCAGTTCTTGTGACTTCTCACCAGGTGATTTGGTTTGGGCCAAGATGGAGGGTTACCCCTGGTGGCCTTGCCTGGTTTACAACCACCCTTTTGATGGAACATTCATCCGTGAGAAAGGAAAGTCCGCCCGAATTCATGTACAGTTTTTTGATGACAGCCCAACGAGGGGCTGGGTCAGCAGAAGGTTATTAAAGCCATATACAGGTAAGAGAGCTACTCTGCAGATTGTATATGTGAGTGAGCACACACATACACATTAGTACAAGTATTAGTGTCTCCCATACAGTGAAATTAAGTTTATTTCACTCCAATAAATTGCAGGAGTGGTGTAGTGAAAGCTTCCAGCATGGGGAAAGAATAAGATGCAGTTGGTTTTCAGCCAGTTTGTTGTGTGAAGTGGAATTTTTATTTCTTTTCTTTGAGTGACTTACAGCAATATCATAGCCTTAAGGTGGGTGGGGAATGACCTCATGATTTAATCTTGTGATTTGGACCAAAGTGCTAAATTCAGACATGAATAAATTAAACAGCATCTTAAAGGATCCAACAGAAAGACAGTGCAGTCAGGATGCATAGCATACTGATCAGTGATACTCTGTGGGACAGATAGAGGTGCATGCTACCTTCAAAATCCTCACCTATGAGTACATCTGAGTTGAGTTTCACATCAGACTTGTGGAAACTTAAGTTTCTCTTCCCAGGCTCAGCTTTATTTATCACAGACATCAGCGGTCCTGCATATATAGCTTCACTTGGACTGGGTGCACCCTGTCAGTCCCTTGAATTGTACGGTGCACACACAGTGTGATTGCAGTCTGCAGTGCCTGTAACCTTGAGCATGTGCAAGTCTTTCTCCATTATCTTCAGACTCCTCAGGCTAGGATATTGTTGAACTCAGTATTTTGAGATCAGAACAGCAGTCAGTTTCCCAGAAACCTCTGGGAATCATGTTGCTCCTCATCCTGCAGGGCAGGGAGGGTACACTGAAGAAAGTTAAGTCTACGTGGAAATCTGACATGCAGGATGGAAAGAGAATAAGGAAATTTGATTCTGTCTTCGTCACTAATATGCTGTATAACCTTGGATAAACAAAGTAATTTGTTTTCTGATTTTGCTTGCATATATATAAAGTGAGAGAGTTGGACCAGATGATGAAATCTTTTTCCAGGACTAATTTTGAGATCCTAAACAAACCTGTGGCAAAATGACCTTAAAAAGAGATCAGAAAAGTTTACATATTTGTTGTAATTATTTTAGAAACTAACTCCTGTGCATATTGTACTGTCCTTTGCCCTTTAAACTTCCAAATTGTTGTAATACATATATGTGAATAAATCAGCAAAGAGGCATGGATGAAAAAACAGTAGGCCTTTGGAGGGGCCTGGTTTAGTTAGTTTGCATCAGAGGTTTTGGGGAATGATGATAGTAGACAGGTGGGGTGAGGAGGGGTGGTACAGCTGCAACAGATACTTTGGGAAAATTTTAGAGCTATCCTCAATGATTTTGATTATTGCAGTTTGTAGCTTTGGTGCAGCTCTTTAGAGAAATGAGAAGTTGTAGCTTTGTTTTATTCATCCCATGAAAATGTCTAATCCTATGGAAATTTAGAATGTCTCATCAGCTTTAGTATACAGAAAGAAGGAAGCAATGTAATGTTTGGATCTTTTAAATTTAGACAAATTATATTTGTTTTCCAATTACAGTTAAATTCAGGCAGAAGAAAATAGACATTCCTAGTTATGCATCTTGGAAAAGAACTAAAACAATTCTGTACCATTAGACTTGTTCTACATTAGATCTTCTACATCTAACCTTTTGCTCAGTGGATAGAGTTGTCTAGCTATTTGGAATGAAATGAATAAAGGAAGAGTTTTACTTTGAAGCAGAGCAAGACATTTTGATGCAACTGTTTTGAAAAAATTTAACACATTAAATAAAGTCTGAACTGGGTTAACCTCCCAGAATGTAGGGTTCCTTACAGTAGGGTGGGTTTTTTTGTTTGGTTTGTTTTTTAAATATATCATAATCTAACTGCCTAGGGAACAAACTTTAATATTGCTTCATGTAACTGACAGTGTAGTCTTTGTCTTCCTGAAGTAATTTTTTTTTTTAAAGGGTCTCAGACTCCCCCTTACATTTCATGTCTTACCTAAATAGGTATGCCTAGGTATTTAGGGTCCGTAGTCCCAGCTCATCATGAGACTAATTGATCTGTCTATATCAATCAAAAATATTGGGACATTAAAAATTAATACCTGATTGTTGTCATTCTAAAGAACAAGGGCAAGTATTGTACATTGAGCCAAATATCCAGCCAAGAGTTCTTATTTACAAATAAATAAATATATATATATGTTTTAGGTTCAAAGTCAAAGGAAGCCCAGAAAGGAGGTCATTTTTACAGTGCAAAGCCTGAAATACTCAGAGCAATGCAACGTGCAGATGAAGCGTTGAATAAAGACAAGATTAAGAGGCTTGAATTGGCAGTCTGTGATGAGCCCTCAGAACCAGAGGAGGAAGAAGAGATGGAGGTGGGACATTGTATACAACTATTAACTTCTGTTAGGAGAGTGATGGAAAAGGGGGAGGGGTGTATTAGTGGTATTTTCTTGTTTTATATATATTTACATATATATATATATTTCCACTTATAACACACATATGTCTGTACACCCCTGGACTGTAGGTCAAGTTAGACTGCTGAGATTCTAAGTAATCTAGCACCCCTTTTTACTTAAGTTCTCAAGCCTGTTGGAAGACACATGCTAAAAGAGGTAGTACCATTTTGGTAACCAGCATAGAGAGCTAGGGACAGTAAGGACGTGGTGATAAAATTGGTCATGGTGTCTGATAGTAAACTGCTTTCTATATGAGGGTGTGGTCAGGAAATTTATCCAGTTTTATGCTCTAATGCTTTTTGTTGTATTTTGGATTGGTAAGAATAGAGGTTGAATAACCTTGACATACAGCATTGGTTTCAAATATTAATGGTCACTATTTGAGTTAATTAAATCCTGTTAAGGAAATGAACAAGTAAATGATACATTTTAAAACAAACACTGGTGAGGGTATAGCTCAGTGGTAGAGTGCATGCCTGGCATGCACGAGGTCCTGGGTTCAGTCCCCAGTACCTCCACCAAAAGTAATAAATACACAGATAAATACCGCTCCCCCAAAAAAATTAAAAAGAAAAAGCTATCAGAAATGTACACAACATTGTAAACTGACTGTACTTCAATAAAAAAAATACAAAAAAATTATTCTCTAACTTAATGATAGATATATGCTTAGAAGAGATTCATCTATAACTAAGCTTGATTTTTATGTTTTATTCTATTATAGGTAAGTTAGGCAATAAACAAGTTAATATAATGAGTATTTTAAGAGAAATGAAAGTTTTTAACCTTATTTTTGAGATTGAGACCAGAAATGATAATATTAATCAGTGGTTTAGACCTGGATAGTAACTACAGAAATCACTTAGCCCCATACTGTTTTACGTATGAGGGCGGTCCATGATAAGTGCATATGCCTTTCCCAGGAAGATTCAACTGGTTTGTGGGAAGAGCAAGGACTAGAACCAGTATAGATTGCTTACTGCTTTCTTACACTAAAGAATTTATAAAATGGTAAACTTCATAACGTGATCAACTAAGAGGAGAGGTGGCCCTGGAAGAAAGATAATAGAAGATTGAAAGTTGTTTATTTCCAGTTATGACTCTTGATGAGGACATCACGTATGGGTACTTGTGATGTATGGGTCATGCTGATGATGTGCTCAGTATTTTATAGGATAGAACTCCCATGACAGAATGACTTACTCCTGTAGTGTGATGCTTGTTTTAATGTTACATGAAACAAATTGAATAGTTTCTAATTTCTGGAGGTAGGTTCTTCTCTTGGTATATGAAGTTGCAGCATACTGAGAGACGTTCCACAGCAATATTGTCATTTTCCACATTTTGCTTTGCTTTTAAATACTGTTTCTTTGCCTGCCAGGCAGGTGCAACTTATGCATCAGATAAGAGCGAAGAAGAAAATGAAATTGAGAGTGAAGAGGAAGTGCAGCCTAAGGTGCAAGGATCCAGGCGAAGTAGCCGCCAGATAAAAAAACGAAGGGTCATATCAGACTCTGAGAGTGACATTGGTGGCTCTGACGTGGAATTCAAGCCGGATGCTAAGGAGGAAGGAAGCAGTGATGAAATCAGCAGTGGAGTCGGGGATAGTGACAGTGAAGGCCTGGACAGCCCTGTCAAAGTTGCTCCAAAGCGGAAGAGAATGATAACTGGAAATGGCTCCCTCAAAAGGAAAAGTTCAAGGAAAGAAATGCCCTCAGCCACCAAACGAGCAACTGGTATTTCCTCAGAAACCAAGAGTACTTTGAGTGCTTTCTCTGCCCCTCAGAATTCTGAATCCCAAACCCACACTAGTGGAGGTTGTGATGACAGTAGTCGCCCCACTGTCTGGTATCATGAAACTTTAGAGTGGCTTAAGGAGGAAAAGAGGAGAGATGTGCACAGGAGGCGACCCGATCACCCTGATTTTGATGCATCCACACTCTATGTGCCGGAGGATTTCCTTAATTCCTGTACTCCTGGGATGAGGAAATGGTGGCAGATTAAGTCCCAGAACTTTGATCTTGTCATATTTTATAAGGTGGGGAAGTTTTATGAGCTGTACCACATGGATGCTCTTACTGGAGTCAATGAATTGGGGCTGGTATTCATGAAAGGTAACTGGGCCCATTCTGGTTTCCCTGAAATTGCATTTGGCCGATACTCAGATTCCCTGGTCCAGAAGGGCTATAAAGTAGCACGAGTGGAACAGACTGAGACCCCAGAAATGATGGAGGCACGATGCCGAAAGATGGCACATATATCTAAGTATGATAGAGTGGTGAGGAGAGAGATCTGTAGGGTCATTACCAAGGGTACACAGACTTACAGTGTGCTAGAAGGTGACCCCTCTGAGAACTACAGTAAGTATCTTCTTAGCCTCAAAGAAAAAGAGGAGGATTCTTCTGGCCACACGCGAGTGTATGGTGTATGCTTTGTTGATACTTCACTTGGAAAGTTCTTCATAGGTCAGTTTTCAGATGACCGCCATTGTTCCAGGTTTAGGACTCTCGTGGCACACTATCCACCAGTACAAGTCTTGTTTGAGAAAGGAAATCTCTCAACGGAAACTAAGATGATTCTGAAAGGTTCGTTATCTTCTTCTCTTCAGGAAAGTCTGATGCCAGGCTCCCAGTTTTGGGATGCAGCCAAAACTTTGAGAACTCTCGTTGAAGAAGGGTATTTTACAGACAACTTAAATGAGGGCAGTGGGGTCATGTTACCCCAGGTGCTTAAAGCCATGACCTCAGAGTCTGATTCTATTGGGTTGACACCAGGAGAGAAGAGTGAATTGGCCCTCTCTGCTCTCGGTGGTTGTGTCTTCTACCTCAAAAAATGCCTTATTGATCAGGAGCTTTTATCAATGGCTAATTTTGAAGAATATGTCCCCTTGGATTCTGACATGGTCAGTGCTACAAGACCTGGTGCTTTCTTTGCTAAAGCCAATCAACGTATGGTGCTAGATGCTGTGACATTAAACAACTTGGAGATTTTTCTGAACGGAACAAATGGTTCTACTGAAGGGACCCTACTAGAGAAGATTGATACTTGCCATACTCCTTTTGGTAAGCGGCTCCTAAAACAATGGCTTTGTGCCCCACTCTGTAACCCTTACGCTATCAATGATCGTCTAGATGCCATAGAAGACCTAATGATTGTGCCTGACAAAACCTCTGAGGTTGCAGACCTTCTAAAGAAGCTTCCAGACCTTGAGAGGCTACTGAGTAAAATTCATAATGTTGGGTCTCCCCTGAAGAGCCAGAACCACCCTGATAGCAGGGCTATAATGTATGAAGAAACCACATACAGTAAAAAAAAGATTATTGATTTTCTTTCTGCTCTGGAAGGATTCAAAGTAATATGTAAAATTGTGGAGATTATGGAAGAAGTTGTTGATGACTTTAAGTCTAAAATCCTCAAGCAGATCATCACTCTGCAGACAAAAACTCCTGAAGGCCGCTTTCCTGATTTGACTGTAGAACTGAACCGATGGGCTACAGCCTTTGACCATGAAAAGGCTCGAAAGACTGGACTGATTACTCCCAAAGCAGGATTTGACCCAGATTATGACCAAGCTCTTGCTGACATAAGAGAAAATGAACAGAGCCTCTTGGAATACTTGGAGAAACAGCGCAGTCGAATTGGCTGTAGAACCATAGTCTACTGGGGAATTGGTAGGAATCGTTACCAGTTGGAAATTCCAGAGAATTTCATCACCCGTAATTTGCCGGAAGAATATGAGTTGAAATCCACAAAGAAGGGCTGTAAACGATACTGGACCAAAACAATTGAGAAGAAGTTGGCTAGTCTGATAAATGCTGAAGAACGGAGAGACGTATCTTTGAAGGACTGCATGCGGCGACTATTCTATAACTTTGATAAAAACTACAAGGACTGGCAGGCTGCTGTAGAGTGCATCGCAGTGTTGGGTAAGGCATCCTTGACAGGCTTGTCCCTAAAGCTTTGGTTAGTAACGTTCTGTTTCCTAATTGCATATTGAGACTTAAGTCCATTGGAGAGTTCACACTGATGTATCTCTAAACTCAAGTAACAGGTATATATTTTGGTCAAATTGCAGTTGAATTTTTAGTGTTTGATAAATGGTGTTTTTAAGCTTCTATTTTTTGTTACACTAATTTAAAGCTATCCCTTGACTTAACACTTAGTTTTTACTTACATATATCTTTGCATTTTTTATTTCAGTGAATCTCTCTACATGCATATTTCAAAAGATTTTACTCTTCCTTTTTTCTCTTAGCCAAAGTTGTCACATTTTCTTTTCTGCAGTTGATTTCTAAGAGTCCTGATTTATGTATTTTTAATTAGGTAACCTTTTCAGCTTTATAAATTCCTTGGGGGAAAAAAAACTTCCTGGCCAGCTTATTTGGAGCTTTTGCTTGTTTTACAGTTTTGGGTTGTTTTGTGTTTTAAGAATATAGCAACCATAGTTTACCCAAATTTATGACAAAACTATTTTAGCCTCCACATAACTCTCCAGAATAGAATGGCATCCTGTTCTGTGTTTGAGTGTGCCCCATTTATTCCTGAGGCCAATATAGCTTCAAATAATTGGGTGGATAAACTTAAAATCTTCTCTAAGTATAGGTGTTCAAAGTTGAATATATTTTCCTTTTGAGATTGTGCCTGTTGTCAGAACATTCTACTTCTAAGAATAGAAGCTTAGTTTCTGTTAGCTCCAGGACTATATCAAGAAAGAGAGATCAGTAGGTTTGCATCTCTGTTGGATCTTTTGGCTTCCCTTTGGCCTTCCTCTGGTCCACATGTTAGGGGACTGAAACCTACTGTGAGGGGATTCTTGGGCTGAAATTGAAAGCTATGTCTCATTTCAGTGCAAATACTATAATGAAGACATGTAAAACATGTAAGCTGGTGACTCATTTTCAGCTAATGAATCCATTAACAAAGCATTTTGTTAGTGAGAACAATGTTACCAGAGCGCCTACTGTTAGAAAAAAGCTGCCATGTCTAAAGAGCAAGAAGGTAGAACACAATCACCTCCACTGCATTTTTGGAAGACTTTATAAAAGTTGGGTCTTTGTGCTTACAAAGAAACCTCAAAAATGATGACTCCTCACTTTTGCCCTTTCTTTAACAGATGTCTTACTGTGCCTGGCTAACTACAGTCGAGGGGGTGATGGTCCTATGTGTCGTCCAGTAATTCTGCTGCCAGAAGAAGATACTCCTCCATTCCTGGACCTTAAAGGATCACGTCATCCCTGCATTACAAAGACTTTTTTTGGTGATGACTTTATTCCTAATGACATTCTAATAGGCTGTAAGGAAGAAGAGGAGGAAAATGGCCAAGCTTATTGTGTGCTTGTTACTGGACCAAATATGGGGGGCAAGTCTACACTCATGAGACAGGTAAAGTAAACTTAAAAGTTTTGTTACACCAAGTCATCTATAACACTTTGAGTGAATTACGTTTGTAAGCCATCCTTTTCCAAGTAGCACATGATAGAATTCAGTCACTGATCTCTTCGGAAGCAAAGGGAAACGCCTGGAGTTACAAAACTGAGAATTGTATTCATCTCACTGGTCAAATATTTGATGTTAAGGGAAGTATACATTAGGAAGGTGAAGGTGGTTTTGGGCCATGATATTTTAAGAGTTCTTTGACTTTGAATTCATCTCCTCTGAAGGTTAGATGTATTCATAATGAATGAAGATTATGCAAATACTGTGTTTGTCCTTAATTAAGATCCATTTCTAGGAAGACCTACAAGAACCACTGCAGACTTACTCAGATAAGAAAGTAAATGCAATTTATGGCCTAGTTAACTGCTAGGAACTCTTTTTAAGGAAGATAAATATATTTGTCTAACCTTTATGCCAGGGGTTGGCCAGCTACTGAACTAAACATGATTTTTAGAGGGTTGTAGGGGAAAAAATGTGTTGACAGACATTGGGCTCTTGACAGAAGATGTTTGCTGATCCCCTTGGCTCTACTGCACTGTATTATATACTTCTGTACAAATTTGCTAACTAGAGGGAGGCAATAGTGTAGTGAGGTGGTTTTCAGCCTCCTTTTCATTTTAAAAGCAAAATCATCTAGAGAGTGCAACAAAAAAGTGCCTGTGAGTTGGGGTGGGGGTGTGTTCATCCTCTGAAATCAATTAGCTTGTTCTGGAGTTGATTTTAGGCATCAGTAGTTTTAAGGCAATCCCAAGTGATTGTACTGTATAGCCAGGGTTGAGAGTCAGCCCTGTAGAGTAGTGGGTTAGCACTAAGGTTTTAAGGTCAGTTAGGCCTTTTCCTATGTAGGTTGTGAAGATTTTTTTTCAGAGTGCTTGACTCCTCCTAGTATTTATTAGCTTGACTTACTATCCCTGTCTTCTGGATCTCTCTGTTCTTTAATACCAGTCATAAAAGACCTTTTCCTCCCTCATTCACAGGCTGGCCTGTTAGCTGTAATGGCCCAGATGGGTTGTTATGTACCAGCTGAAGTTTGTAGGCTCACACCAATCGATAGAGTGTTTACTAGACTCGGTGCCTCAGACAGAATAATGTCAGGTGAGGTGTTTTTCCCCCCCACCTAAGGCTTTATTATTTGACAATTCATTTCTATATTTTAAGTGATTTTCTAAATTTCATTTCTAAATTTAAGTGCCTTTAAATTTGATGTTTCATTTCTCTCCCTCTGGTGTTACGCAAAGCAGAATGCTTTCAGGCATTTAAAAACATTATGCAATTATTAACATACTGGAAGTAATAATCTCTTAATGAGATTAGTACCTTTAGTATCTTTCATACCACTGGGTAGTTCATAATAGAATCAAATGATAATGACCTGAAAGGTGAATATACTGTTATAAATAGGGTTCTTAAAATGACCACTCATTTGTGATTTTTTTTTTAAGGTGAAAGTACATTTTTTGTTGAATTGAGTGAAACTGCCAGTATACTTACACATGCAACAGCGCATTCTCTGGTGCTTGTGGATGAATTAGGTAAGACATTAAAATTAAAATACACAATTATTTTTCTGGAAAATGGTCTGAGGGACATCTCTTAAGAACATGAATATACTCACCTTTGTCTATAGACCCCATAGTTGGAGAAAATTAAGAAATTAATCCTATGAAAATGTTATAATGTAGGGGAAAATGTTATAATGTAGGGATAATGAAAATATTTATTGGATAATGAGGCTATTTAAAGAGAACTAAAAGGAAGTTTCTGAAGCGCAGTGGTACTTGGATCATATTCTTTAAAACTCCAAGGGCTGCTAGGCACTGTTTTAGCTAAATAGGGCCTGCTTACAGAATGCTTTTGGATATACAAACTAATGTTAGTTGTTTTTTTTTTTTTCATTCCTTTGTGAGGCACATCCTTCTTGGAATGTAATAAGGCAGATTGTCTAATACATAGTTTATGTATATTTTACTGTCCTAGGAAGAGGTACTGCAACATTTGATGGGACAGCCATAGCGAATGCAGTTGTTAAGGAACTTGCTGAGAATATAAAGTGTCGTACACTGTTTTCTACCCACTACCATTCATTAGTTGAAGACTATTCTCAAAATGTTGCAGTGCGCCTAGGACACATGGTATGTGCAAATTGTTTTTTCAAAAGTTGACTAGGTTTTTGAATGGGTCTGCCATTGCTAGTATGTGAATGTAATTATTTTTTTCTTTTTTAGGCATGCATGGTAGAAAATGAATGTGAAGATCCCAGCCAGGAAACTATTACCTTTCTCTATAAATTCATTAAAGGAGCTTGTCCTAAAAGCTACGGCTTTAATGCAGCAAGGCTTGCTAACCTTCCTGAGGAGGTTATTCGAAAGGGACATAGAAAAGCAAGAGAATTCGAGAAGATGACTCAGTCACTGCGGTTATTTCGGTAATTATAATTGCATATGATTTTACCATTTAGCTGACCTTGCTAAAACAGTAAAGGGAGCTGGGTAATGCGATGTGGAAAATGTAAACTAAAACTTTTTTTTTTTTTTTTTTTAATTTTTAAGGGAAGTTTGTCTGGCTAGTGAAAGGTCGACTGGAGCTGCTGGAACTGTCCGTAAGTTGCTGACTTTGATTGAGGACTTATAGACAGACTACATTGGAAGCTTTTGAGTTGACTTTTGACAAAGGTGGTAAATTCACACAACATTATGATCTAATAAACTTTATTTTTTAAAAATGACCATTTTTCCATTTTCTTTCTAGGAAATTAAACCCTTTTAATTCTTACCTACCTTCTACATAATGGTTATTGAATACTCCACAATATATTAAGTCTAGATGTTATGGTACATGCATACACTTTCAGGCTGTTTATACCCACTGTCACCAATACACATAAATGGGGGGGAGCTATGAAACTGTATAGGGCTGTATATATACTTGTCTCAGCTTAATGCAGGAAATTGTGTTAATTTCCAGCAGTTTGTCTAAACTGTTCAAAAAAAAACTATGAACAGAGGTCAAATACAGGACTGTTTTGAAGAGACTTTCTAAAGTGTACTTTTAAAACATAGTAGTTTTTACCTTTCACAAAACTGAGTTACAAGAATACTTTTGTTTTACAGTGCATCCCTTCCTAGGAAGTCTCATTAAAACACTCACTTTTCTAGGGGTGGTTTTGAATGCTGCACAGGGAAGGGAAGGAAATAATAGTCTTAACTTTTCTTAAAGGATACCAGAAACATTGCTGGATATAATTTAAGATTAGTGTTTTCTCTTTCATAGAAAGAACGTACATACTGGGACATGAGTACAGTTACAGCAAGTCTAGGTGTGCTAACAAAACAGGGCACATTCAAGTACAATAAGATTTTGCTTGAAATTAAAAACAAACTACATGAGATTAAAGCATTAAAATCATATTTCTCAATCTGAATACATGTTAAAAAAAATCAAAAGAAACGCAGAAGTGCTAGCTCACATTTTTACCATATTACAAAAGCAATTGGTACCCACGTCCATAAAGGCAGCAACAAAGCTGCTTGTCTGTTGAAGAGTACTGCTGCAAGCCGGCCTGCATTCAATGCTAGCTGTAAAAACACCAGCTTTTTTTCAGAAGTTGGTATCTGTACAAAATTGCAGCTTATTTTCTTCGCCTCTGTCCCTTCAAAAGTCTTTACACAGTAATGCTAAAACACCCAGCTTTGAGATCCTGAGTCAATATATTGCCACTTTCTTTTTGGTAGCTTGAGCTTCATAGTGTCAACTGACCTTGTGTATCCATTTTTAATACAGTCTCTTCCTGTAGCATGGGCACATATTTAAATCTTCCAAAAAAAAATGTTTTAAGTTATGATGTTAGAATGGCAGGACTTTTTCTTTAGGGAAGGAATTCAGTTGTGCTGCAATGTATTAGATTCTATAGGTGGAGCAGAGTCATATAGTGTATCTGTATCATGTGTAGGCTCACCAGCTAATGTACAAGGATTAGACAGTGTTCCAGCACCACAGTCACAGAAAAACCTAAAGCGAAATGAAAACCCAAAAATTAGGAAAGTGAGGGGAAGAAAATAATTGGGCAATACAGCAAGCACGTGTGCTACATACATACCTATCATGTCTAATAAATTCTACATCATGTCCCTGATGGCACTTCTTAATGCAGTTCACACATATGGCATTTCGATCTGTGGTGTTACAAGTGTGACATCTAAAAAAGCAAAAGCTTACATTACTTTCCTCAAACATGCTACTTATTAAATACTACAATTTGTTTATATATTACCCTATGACCTTTGGCTTACAAGAAAAGGACCAAAACCCAAATTTTTGTGGTTCTACTCCAGATTAATTCTGAAAAGGTGCTTTAATGGAATATGCAAATTTTCTATTTTTTGTCTTCCAAGGAAAACAAGCACCTGTCGAGTCTTCACTGAATCAATATGGGGGAGAGGGGAGTCAAAACCCACTCACGGTGACTGGGATAAATGAACACTTTAATAATAGCTTTACTTTGAAGCTCTTAGAACAATATAAATGTTCCACATTTTCAGCAATGTAAGTAGCTACTTCAGTATTACATTGTCTTGTATTTTATGGTCCAAAACAGCATCCTCAAAAGTAGACTGATCACAGTACTCAAAGTGGGCAATTAATAAAATTTTCATTTATTTTCACTTTCCACTAGCAAATACCCAATTTACTATCTTAGCTCATTCATTTAAAGGAATCTAAAAATGTGAGGTCTTGTCAGTTTAGAAATCACCATCTCCCCCTTTTCAAGACTCAAATAATTTAGAAATAATACCTGTAGAAATCATGCATGGGATAGCTGGTGTAACTTGATATTTTATATAAACACTGGCCTCTACTAACAGCCTTTTCTATGGCGTCTTGATTGTTCATTATTTTGTTATCTGTAACAAGAAAAGTAAAATTCTAAGTGTAAAGACAAAATACCAGAGTGATTATTCTAACAGAGGAGTTACTTTTTAAGAGCCTTTAAAAAGGCTAACCAATGAAGCTTAGAACAAAGATAGGTTTTTTCCTTGTGCAAGATACTCCCAACTATTCAGAAAAAGTGGAAACTCTTTCAAAACAGTTCTCGAGTTGTTGGCTATTACTGAGTGACAGAATTAAGTTAGTAACAATGGCTTCTGATTATCATCTTTTCATGGCATAGTGTGTTTATAGGCAGAACAGACTCCAACGTACCTTTCATTGTCACATTAACACCAGATGCTAAAAATAAGCCTCCAAACCGGTTGTTAAAAATTTGATTGCCTTCTAGTGTTGCAGTTGCATGATTTGTAATTTCAATACCTGAAGCAAAATTTACAAACAGCAAATGCATCACTTTATACAGTTTCTTAAAAGAGACCTGAAATACAACAAATGTAGTAAACTAGTTCTTTTATATAAGAAGTATATTAACTAACATTTAAAGAATAAAATGCAAATGTTTATTTGAATCATTTACAGTAACATTAACTTCCACCATTGATAATCCCATTATTCTTGCTAAAGGAAGGAATGATACAGTTCACAATTTACTTTTAATTTAGTACTGACATTATTTTTAGATTTCTTTGCAAACCAAATAGAAGACAGGGCTCAGAAAAATGTTTAGAAAGGAGCTAGATGGTTATCTGGAATAATTAAAAGTAGTCGTCGTCTTCACTGGCAAAAAGTTGAAATATGCACAATACTGGGATTTCACTTACCAAGATCTTGAAAAAAAAAATTCTCTGAGACCAGAGGTCTTATGTTTATCTGAATTTATTCCTAGTGGCAGTACTAGCCTGTATTTATTCTATCCAGCTAATGATCAGAATTAGTACTGATCTGCAAGAACAAGGTAAGTTTAGCTTAGAGTGGAAGAATCCAGAACTTGGATGAGGTGTTCTCTTAAGTGACTGTTAACAGGCATTCAACCACTTTTGCAGCACATTTTGTACACCTTTAGCCATTATAAGCAAAAGAACTAACACCAAGAATCAAACAACTTAATGTACAGAAAACAGGCTACAGGTAACAAAAGAAAATACACACCTGCAGCAAATCCATCGAATATTCTGTTTTTCCTCAAAACTGGATGACTATTAGTGCTGATGAGAACACCTGCTTGAGCATTCCTGAAAATATCATTTTCTTCAAGGAGACCTATAAAATAAAATATTTCCCCAGATTAAGGCTAACGCACAGAACATTTTTAAAGTCTTTTTGGTGGTATTTAGATTTTCTTTTAGTTTCTTATTAACTGCATTGTAAAATTCACAGGATTAATTTCTCAACTGAAAAGAAAGTTTATTAGTAATTCACAGATACTTAAAGTAGGATTTAACCAGAAGTTGCTAAAAATGGCAGGTAACCATTCTAACCAATAAAGTAGAAGTTCCATGGTTGCACGGACCATGTCTAGTTTACTCACCATTGCATCCCCTGGCCCAAAGTTGATTCTCACTGAACACTGGTGAATTAATTCCTTGGAAATATTTTTAGGGCCGTTAAAGCTCTCCATGTTTTAAGTTCAAGCCCTGATTATTTCTGGCTGTTGCCAGCATTTATTGATCAATTTCCTTAACTCCAGTCCCTATTCTGCTGCTGTTATTTTCCCCAGTTTCCTACAACTCTATAATATCCCTTATCTGGATGTGTGGAAAGTACTTTCAGAATAAAGTTTAAAATTGCTATTTACAGCCTTTCAAAATACTCCCCCACTCTACTACTTTGTCTCACTACATTATCTATGCTCTGAATATGCTACACATTTTTGTCCCTGATGCCTTTGGTTTATATTATTTCTTCTTTGCATAAGTCCTGCACACTTTCTTCTTAATGTCACTGCCTCTGGGAGGTTTCCAGTTTCCCTCCATCAAATTATTAATTTTCTCTTAAGAGTGGGTTAAGGAATCAAACTTAAGGCCTTCAAATACTGACTCCACCACTTAGAAACTGGGCAAATTACTTACCTTCTGTCTCAGTTTCTTTATCTGTAAAATGGGCATTATAGCACCTACCACACAGGGTTATTATGAAGATTAGATGAGTTAATACATATAAAAGTACACAGTGCTAAATAAGTATTCGCTAATATTACTCCTATAAAACCTACTTATGTACAGTGAATTACAATTAGTTGTGTACTAGTGTTTCTCTGCTCCCTGAAGACATGAAACATATTTTTATTTCTGTAGACATTTGACCCATCTGTAGTATTTCACAGAACTGACCTCTAAATTCCTTTTCCCTGTCTCTAATCTTGCATATGTCCATTATAACCTCAAGTTCTATTGCTAACATCTATCTAAACTGTACTGCATACATACGAAGCCTTTTCATTATACTGCATATACAAACAGCCTCTTATGATTTGGGTCTTGTCCCCTTTCTGGCCTCAACTTTCTGTCCTCTTCCTTTATACTAAATCACTTCCAGTTTCCGTTTCCTTGAGACCTTTTGCTTACAATGTGCTACTCCATTAGACTGTAAACTTTCTGGATGTTTATATTTTATTCACCAGCTTATCTTTACCATCTGTATCATAGTGGTTGGTCAGAAGTGTTCAATTACAAATGAAAGAGTGAAATAACTATACTTTCTACATCTGGAATGGCCTATGACCCCTGCTACTCCAATTTACCAGTAAATACTCATTTTTCAAGACAGTTCGAGTGATTTTACTCCATGAACCTTTCCCAACATCTTATAAATAAAGCCATTCTGTATTGTATTTCTTCATTATATCTTATAAAGAATCCTATCAGAGACATGTCACTCAATTTTAGATTAGAAACTCCTTGAGAGTCTGTCATTAATGGAGTCATTACTGCCTGGTGGCAACAGTTTTGTTGATTAAATCTTGGTATGTTAGAGTGACAACTAGCTAATCTATATAAGATATGTACAATGTTGGATTACTGATATTTCAGGAATGGTGATAATATGCATTTGACATTCTCTCCCAGTCTCTCGATGAATAATACGCATTTGCAACGAGCAGGGACTATGAACTTTTGCCTCAATGCAAAGTTATCTGACCTTTATGGATACCAAACAGCACATTCTGGCTTCATTAATTCCATTCTCCACTCTCCAAAAAACACAGTTGTAAACAGGTACAAAGCAATGCCTGTTTACTCTGGCCTTTTTTATATATTTACAGACCAATTAATTTTTCACACCTAGTTTTATAACTTGACTTTGAAGTTTATTATAATCATGTCAGTTTTCTGAATTAATAAAAGGTCTAAGAGAGAGTGCAAACAAATTCTGCTACCTTAAAAAAAGCCTTACTAACAAGTGGCACACTCAAGGTGGCTACAAAAGGAAAGTAAAATTCCGTAAACATCTGTCTCCTTGAATTCTAGGCACTAATCTCCTAAACCATCTCAAGATTTGATAACGAAAAAGACTGAGATTCTCTCATTTATAACTTACATTAATTGGCAATGTCACTGATCATTAAAGATATGGAAGGATAATGGAAAACTGAGTTTTTTTACTAATGCAAAATTAACAATACCTCGACCCCCATTAAATATACAGATGCCACCATCTCGTCCATCATGGATTTTATTTCTTCTTAGTGTAGGATTACTATCTGTCTTAATCCAGACTCCAGCCATTGCATTGTCAAATATTTCATTGTCTTCTATACAGCCTAGACCTGTAAATGCAAAAATTTAGGTTATGTTATTTAGAAAGTATATTTCTAAATACTACTAGCACTAAGAAAAAAATGAAAGATTAAACATACCAGAATTATAAACTAGAATTCCACCATTCTGTCCTCCCCAGATTTTATTGCGTCTAATTTTGGGGTTGCTTCCAGTCCTATGGGTAAAATAGAAAATAATGCCACTTCAGTTGCTTCTACACCCATATCCCATGTTAGGTAATAGTGGAAAAACCCACATTAATCACAGTAAGAATTAACTATATAAGAGCCCTTCGGAGATGCTCTGAGAAGTCTGTCAATAAAGAAATTTGTTTAATTTTGCTTAGTTCTATTTCCCCCAGAACATACTTAGCTATAGATTATATTACTACAGAGTCTACTAATATGTAAAGTAAATTGAGGGGGTTAGGTAAAATAACTCATTATATTATATACTCCCCTCATTTAAAATAAAAGGTTGAATCAGGAGCTACTATAGTTCCAAAAACTGTTAAAATACAGGAAAAAAGGGTGTAAAAACTTAATTTTGCAGAAATAGCATAAAGAAGCATAAAAACAGCTCCCATTTAATAAGCCAGGTATAGCTCACAAATATTTTTATACAGCCTTCCACTGTCCAAGTATGATGGCATACACTGACAGCTGTTATGCCTGTCATAGTGGATGACAGAAAAATGGAAATGAGCTCTTACGGCATATGTGCCACTGGCTGCTGTCCTCAGTCTAAGAAAAGTTATATTCTGATAATTTAAGCCAAGAATGTGACAGAGTGTGAATATATATACAAAAGGAAGAATAAAGATTGAGCATTAAATAACCAGGAAATTTCTTCCATTTACCCCACATACTCACAACCCCTCAAAGAAAGCCAAACGTGAAAACATTTACCTTATCTGAACCCCTGAATACATATGATTATAGATATCATTGTCCTCTAGCACTCCATGTCCATTGTCATAAAAATAAACACCAACCTAAAATTAAAAAAAAATTTTTCAAATTAAAAAAACTGTAAAACAATGTATTTCCCATACAAGTATGAGTCCAACATAATCTTACCTGCTTGCCACTGTGTATCCTGTTTCTTCTCAGAACTGGAGTGCTGCCAGTTGTCACCCAGACCCCAGCCAGAGTATTACTATAAACTTCATTCTCTTCTATTACGCCTTGTCCTTTCTCATGCTAAATAAAAGTTACACTGATTACAATATGTATCTGGTATAGGCCAAGTAGTTTATAGTGTGTTTCCCCCTTTTAAGACAGTTATAACAAAAAACCCTCAATTTTCATTTTTTTATCTGGATAAGGAGGTAATGATAACATTCTTTATGTGGTTTTGTACTTTTAAATCTGTTATAGTTAAGAGTAGTTAACATTCAATTTTCTTTAACAAAAAACCTTACTTCATTCTAAGACATATAACTGAAAGATCTCATTTAGTAAGTTAATAGTTATTTCAACTTATCACTGGTGAAATCACTTCAAAATGAGGTTCAAGTTACTAAAATTTTTATTTTTAGAAGATTTAAGACATGAACATTTCTAGAACTATGACTAAAAATTAGAGTCACATTTGGCATTCACTGCACAAGGACCTTTCTGAAATTTCCTACATTTTCTTACTTGTATAACAGTTTCAGATACCATGGTGACAGAAGACACAGGACTAATACATAGGTTTTTAAATTTTGTAAGATGCTAACGAATATGGTCTACCTAAAGGCAGACATAATTCTGCCCTCTCCCAGTTTTCTCTCCTGATTTTGATGCATGAGATTCTAGAACTGTATTCATTAACTTACCACATAAATCCCACCATGCTGGCCATCATGAATTTTGTTATGTCGAACAATTGGACAACTGTTTGTCCTAATCTGAATTCCTGCTAATGCATTGCCTATTTAAAAATAAAAGTTATAACATCAACATACAGAGCCTAAGTAAGAGTACCATACCATAGTAAGAGTACAATTCTGTGAAGTACATCATATTCAGAAAGATACTTATGGTTCATGAGCATTACAAGACAAAACTAAGGGGACCAGGAGTGTAAAAAGACGCAGAAGGATTGTAGGCAGTACAGGCACAGCGGTTATGAGCAGAGACTCTGGAGCCGGGCTGTCAAGTTCTGAATCCCAGGAATTCTACTTACTTTCTGTGTGACTTTAAGTAAGTTACTTAACCTCTTTGTACCTTTGTTTCCTGATCAGTAAGTGGGGATATTTAATAGTGTCTACTTCACAGGGTTGCTACAAACATTATATGACTTAACTCAGGTAAGGTGCTCAGAACCGTGCCTGGCACTAAGCTTTAAATATTATCCAGGTAAGTGTTAGCAAAAGAGGAAGTGTGGGAACATATCAGTCTAGCACATAGACACCTGATAATTGTTTGCTGAATTAATACCTCAAAAGTTTTAATGAGGAATAATTATTTTCCCTTTCTAGTTAGTACTAAAGTATATTAAACTACCACAGAAATAATTTATTAATTGTTAAACAATGGAGTGAATCTAAGGGAACTGTTGATATTTCCTGAGACTAAGGTCTTGGTTTTATTTTCATCTCTGGTATGTAGCATGGTGCCTAGTACATAGTAGGTACTCAGTAAACGTTTGTTATGTGAATAAGTATCACAGAATAATCTTTATTGAGAATTTAAAGAAACTAGATCAATTCCTCCTACTCGGATAATTTCAAAATCCATTTGCTAATGTCAGGAAGACAGATCAAGCTCTAAAATTTGATAGAACAAAACCACATGCTTACCATAAATGTCATTTCCTTCAATAAGGCCTCGTCCATCACCAAAGATGTAAACTCCTCCTTGATTTCCATTAAATATAGAATTCCCCCTATAATTATGTAAAGAAAACAAAAAATCATATATTCAGAAAAGCTTGCTTGTTTTATATAATTAATTGTAAGACCACTCATGTTTATGTGACATTAGCAAATTATTTGACTTCAATGGACCTCAGTTTCCTAATCTATGAAATGAGGGACTCAGACTAGATTATTTTCCTTCCAGTTCTTCCTAAAACCTAAAGCTTTGGAAAAGCCACATAGTATTTGAAACAAAATAGCATTCTTAAAAATTTCCCTCAAAAGAGCTAACACATTTAAAATAACTTTTTTTAAGCTGAATTATAAACATTTGTTGCATACTAATAAGATGGAAATCACATAATCTACTTTCATAAGGCCAGTGAAAAAAATTTGACAAAAATAATTCAGGGTCTTTGATTAAACTGTAATAGCTCTGATGGACAGTCTCAGCCAATGCCTTTGAGACTGGGTCTGTTTGTTTCCTTACTGTGGCTAAAGGGAATGGTAGGAACTGTTAAAGAAAAGTGACAGCTTAAAGTTTTGACTTTTATTCTTGTTCTCTCTGTCCAATAATCTTTGAGATAATTAGTCTCCTGAGTTACTCTACCTGCTGACTCTCAGGAAAAAAATGAAAAGACAAGGTCATTCAGATTTCAAGAGAAGACTGCAGCCCTACTTACTCATCTATAATGCAGTTTGATGAATTTAAAATGAAAAATCAGAGTATTTGCAATTTTTCATAAAAAATATCTTGCATGGCTTAGATCACTAATAAACAAATAGAACACCCCAAAGTAAATGCAATAGCCAGGCTCATTCAGATGCATAGACTTTGCTAGGAAAATCTATTTTATAGTACTCTGTTGTCTAGGAAAAATACTGAGTTAAAGCTAAGTATCTTAACTTTTCTTATAACAAAAAACAGAAAAATTAATTTCCATCCATAATTTATATACAAATACCTTATTGTTGGGTCACTATTTGAGGTAATCCATACACCTGCAAAGTTGTTTGCATAGATTTTATTCTCTATGAATTGTCCTCTTCCTTTTTCATGAACATATATTCCTCCAGTCTGTCCATGATGAATTTCACATCGAACCACTGTGGGGTTAGCATAGGCTTTTACTTCAAAGCCTGCTATCCTGTTTCTGTGTATGTTGCAACTTTCAAAGTAACCCTGGGAAATACAAAAATTAAACCTGTAGGTAAGGCCATTTTGCAAAAAGAAATGACGTTACAGTCTTTTTAATGTCTATCTCAAAATTAAGTATCAGAAAGGTTCAAGAGTTAAGAATGAAAAATAGACATACACTAAATTTCAAACGATTAAATGTTTTAGTGAAATAGGACTACAAATCCTCTAAATAGTGTGAGTATATTTAAAGCCAGGAATGAAAACTAGGGCAAGATTTATTCAATAAATGCAAACAAATACCATTATCCAGTAAGTGTGTGTGTCTGTGTGTATCTTTGAGCAAAAGATTTATTTAAGTACCAAAGAAAAGAAACCCTCATAGCCTTAAAAATGTTCCAAGAAATCAACTTCTAAAAAGTTGACTTAAGGACATATACAGAAAAAGACATTTAAAATAATTCAAAATAATTCATCTTAACCCCAAATAGGGAATTAACTAAATAAAGTGTTGTTGAAGACTTATGTTCATGTTACACATGCTATCATGTCAAATGAAAAGAACAGTATGTACTTCAAGATAGTATACGTTCAGTATGATCTTAATTTTACCTGGGGAAAAAAACAACTTGAAGGATCAAATAAGAATATGAGGGTGTGATTAACTGAGTAGTGTGGTATTATGGATGCTTACTATATCCTTTATACTTCTCTAAATTTCTTAAATTTCTATAATGCCTATATTTTACTTATTTTCTATGAGAATAAAAATTACTGTAATACTGAAATCCTAAGTCCTAAGACTCAATCAGACTGAGTATTTTGAAAAATGAGATATTTATAAGATGGCATTTCTAAAAGCTATTTCACCCTCCTTGTCCATCTCCCTTCAAAAACTGAATGTGTTCTCCTCTCTTTAAATTCCTTTTAGCACTAAATATTTTCTTATGCTACTTCATCTACTGACTCGTACTGTATTTGTCATACCCATTTTTACCTGATCATAAGCTCCTGCAGAGATAGGACTATACTAACTTCTGGAGCATCTGTAGGAGACTTTATACATGGCAAGCAATCAAGCAGGATTTGATAAATGATGTAATTCTGAGTATTCTAATACACTACATATTTAACTCTTTAAAGAAAATGGATCTGAGAACAACACTTAAAAGTAGTTTTCAGGTTTCATTTCCCACAAATAAAGTGCAAATCACCTACAATTTACCTGTTAACATACAGATTACAATCTAATTCTTTAAAAAAGAAATTGAGGGGTTGCATCAAAAACAGTATCTTAAAATATTAAAAAGTCTTTTCTTCTTTGATTTTATACTAAATAAAAATGGATGTACACCAGATGTACATACAGACTTTTATGGCAAAACTGAGCATCAAAGAAACAAAAATTTTACAAGAGGCTAGACTAAAAGAACTTAACATCAGATTGGAACAGTTCAACATTTCTGATGTTTCCATTACTGAGCAGGGATCTCAATTAGTTTCTCTCTGCCAGGAGTTGAATGACACATCTGAATGGTAAACTTGGGAAAATTGAGTATGCTCAATTCAGCTTCACCCTTCTCCTCGTGGAAATGAGCTGCCCTTGTGGAGCATGTCTTCTGTTACTACTCCACGAACACTGCCTTGACTAAGTGGATAAGCCTATCTAATTTGCACTGTCCAGTTGAACAGATCCATTTGGTTCTCATCCTAAGCTGTATCTTCCAACCTAATCTTTAAGAGTATTGAAGCTGATACTTCAGCCTCTTCATGTTATTTCATGGCATAGATTTTATTTCTTAATTTGTTCAGAATACGACAGGAAAAGGTGTGCTATTTATTGGGCTTCCATGAAGATTCCAAAAACACGCCACTGTGATGTCCTGGCTGTACTAGTTAAACCTACAGTATTGCAAGTATACTTTGCTACAGTATATTGACTAAACATTTTTCAAATGTAGGGATGCTTTTTCTCTGTTCTTCTTTAGGTTTTGATTTTGTATAGTTAAGAGAGTTAACTAGATCCATAAGTTTATGAAGGCAAACAGCCCCTTTCTTTTCATTCTTCCTTATCCAGAGGCCCCCATTTTCAATTATTTAGCTAATTCTTTTGACTTACCTCCATATTTTTAAGTAAAAACATGTACAGCTTTATTCCGAGTTTTCAGTTTTAGGTATAATCTCCTAACTTCCTATTATGGAACATGAGCTTTAGCTCTCCTACCTTTTGATCCTCCATCATACATAAACACATCGTATCCTTCCAATGTAGTTACATCACAGTTTTGGTTAGTGTGCTATTTAGACTCAGCCATGAAGTATAATATAACTACACATTCTTTGCTGTACAAGTTTTAATTTTCCCTGAAGTTATACTAATTATCTTGTTTTTCTCCTTTGCTTAGATCTCTAGTGATAATTCTATCCTAAACTTGCCACCATTTGTTTAAATCACTTCTTAATATATTTAAATTCACATCAAGTTTACCAATTTATCATCCTGAATATAAACAGGTTTTATAACCTGCCTTAATCTGGACTAGTTGCCATGGTCACTGACACATGGTCATTTACCATACTATAATTTAGATTAAAGATGGTCCCCTAGTTCCATCAAAGATGGGAGTTGTAATCTGTATCTTTTGTTTTAAGGCAACTTTCAAGAAAAGAAGGTAGCAACATTTTTTTGAAAATTTTTTTCTTCATGCTCGTAAAACCAGAAGCCTCTTACATTGCTACAACTGTGATTACATTCAGAAAGGGCAACCACTGATTGACTTAGTTTTATAATATCACAAGAAAACCTATCTATTATTATGTATTAAAGGATTCAGTTACTGTAATTTTGCTTTAAAATACATTTTAATGAAATGCATCTGTTTTGTTAAGAAATGCCTTTAATGAAAAACGGTCTAATACAGAATCCTACTTTGCCTCAATTTAAGATGCAAACCATGAAAGCTCCAACATACATATGATTCCAAAGGCACAAACATTTTACTGGATTATCCCATATTACAAAATGATTTATTTCCCTACCAGAAGATACCACATTGCTAAGAGCTTCTTCTATGTTTTAAAATAAGAGCTTGTTAACTTCTCAGCATAAGTATTTCTAAATCTGTGCCATAAACATTACTAAAAATCCTTGAAAATTACCATTTTATCAAGTTAAAAATAAAAATAAAATAAAAAGTGAAGTTGTTTTTTCATTTAAAATTTTTTTGAAGTGAAATAGTCTTTATTACATTCAACAGAGTAAAAGGGATTCAAGAGTTTCTCTTAAAACTCTCCAAGTAATTTTTAAAAAAATGAAAAGTAGAGAGAAAAAAATACCTTCAATGAAATAAACTTCTACAACTCCGAACTATAACCTACCAAACACTTGCCAAATACTGTGATATCTGGATAAGAAAGAATAAGGTGCTGAGAACTACCAAATGGTAACTTACATCTTCAGCAAGGTACGTTTCCCCAAGTAACTGCTCTAATAAGCCTAGCCAATTATCTTCTCCTAAAGTGATGAGATCTATTGTCATGAATGGAACACAGGAGAGGAAGGAAAAACTCCCACAGTAGTATTTTTGTAGAAATAACTCAGGCACGAGAAGTAAATCTGAAGAAGAAAACACACTAATGTGCAATTTCTAGCATCCAGAACTTTTAATTCCTATTTAAGGGAGACTATCCAAAGTAAAGTGAAATGAAAGAAGACAGTCATATTTCAACATAGAGAAGCTGTCATTTGCAATCTATCACAAGTTAAATTCATAAACTTAGAATAAATAATTAAAAAAACAACAAAAAACCAAAAAACCAGAATGATCCCAGACTTCTGAGACACAATTCAATTCTACAAATATTATATACTCAGCCAAGTTAAAAGGTAAATGGGTAGGCATTCTTGAGTGGCAAAAATTCAAGCTACAATACCTGTATACCTTTCTTTTAAAAACAAACTAATACAAAATGGCTAGATGACAAAACTCAAGCCATGCCAAGAATGAATCAAAATAAAAAAAATTCAGAAATGGAGAAACTGTGATAAAAAGACTGAAGGTAAATACATATAAATACAGATCAATAACTGTAGGAATGTAAATGTTACAAACCTTTACAAAAGAAAAATAAGAATACAAATAATCGAGCAGAGATGGGTTGAAATATAAAGTATGTTTATTTCCTCATTTTTCACTGGGGGAATTAGTTCTGTATTCTAAAGTTTAAACGTGCAGTTAACAATGACAAACTCTAGAATCATACCCTTTGAAATCCTCAAGAGGTGTTCTTTTGTACTGGGCATATAGTATTTTTACAAAAACATTAATTTCTTTAAAAAAAAGAAATTTTTTATGATTTCATGCTTACAAATATAGGAATTAGTTTAAATTCTAACTACGTCACAATAAGGTAAAGGTAAGACAATTTCAGAGAACCAACAATAAATGAGAATATATTTAAAGACAGAAGAGTACAGAAACTAGTTTAAGTGTTTATTCTGATGTTCTCTGAAGTTTTATTAAAAACAAAGTCAAAATTTTTAAAAGGTTAACCTTAGTGATATCATCCTACCAATCATGGGCTGGCAACACAAAGAATACTTGGAATGGAAGAATATTCAACCAAAGGATTTTAAAGGATTGTATCGTAATATTAAAACAGATGACAGGCCCAAGGTATGCTTTATTTTCATTCTTCCCTTATATATTTATAACACCTTACAAATCTCTTTAATCCTTAATAGAATATCTAGCCATAGGATTGCCTAAGATTTGTTTTTAAAAAGTTATAAAATTTATAAACCCAAATCTATAAAAAATAAACTATCAGGGCTGTATGATGAGTAAATTATAATGATGAATTTTAGCAAGTGACCATCAGCATTAGGCCTTTTAAAAATGAGAAAACTTACTCAGGTTAAAATAATTTTGGTACCTCATTTATGAATGAGACTAGAGGCAGGCATAAATATGATACCTGAATTGTATGAAACTGTGGGGCAAAGTCTAAAGGCAGCACAGAAAAAGAAATACTAGCATAGTATACTTCCTTTATAAAAGTACCATTTAGAGTTCCATTTAAGATTTATAGCCAGTACAGGCCTCTAAGGAAGAGCAGATTCTCAAGGTTTTTACAACCTCCATACGTTTTCCTGGACTCCCCAATTCCCATACCCCACCACCCTCTTCCCACTCCTTGGGAAAAAAGCCACAATTTGCAAAGAAATACCAATTTCTTTATTCTAGCTGGAGAAAAGCAACTGGTCATCTCCACTGTGCTTTCTTATCTACAAGCCCAAACTAAAGCCTAAGTTATAAGTGAAGTGCTTTTCTCAGGTTACAGCTACCCCAGGAATATAACAAACTAGATGCTCTGAAACTATTTAGGTATAATCAGAAGTTCATAAAAGGGTACTCCTCATGGTCTAGGTTCAGTTTTAAAAAAGAGTTTGGCATTAGGGTTTTAGGCACAAAGAAAGTAAAAAATTTCCTTCACTAATTGCATTTGTAAGTCGCTTGATTAATACCACATAATAGCAACAAAACTTCACCATACCCTTATTTGTCACCATGACAACACCTCATCTGCCATTTAAAAAAAAAAAAAAAACTGTTGCCAATACTGTACTAGGACTTAAAAATTACTTCAATGAAAATTAGATATTAAATGAAAAGAATATTCAAGGCACCCAAGAACATTATTTTGAAATAGTGGTCTAAGAGCTCAAAAAGTCATGTCTCTAGAAATTGTATAAAATGATACAGTAGTATCTGAAACATATCATCCATAAAGATGCTTAATTAATTGCTGCAAAACAGTTTTAAAACTGACATATTATCATCACTGTATTTCTTATTCAAGTTCTGCCTGTTAAAAAAAATTTCAAAAGGAATAAAATGGAAGTCAAATAATGATGAAAATATTTCTCAGAGTGTAGTCTCCAAAAAAACCTGCATTAAACTCATTTATGGTGCTTATCAAAAATGCATGTCCTAGGCCCCATCCTTAAAAATTCTAATTATTGTTCGGGGTGATTTCTATGAACACTTACATTTGAGAACTACTGGATTAGACCTTACTCCCCTCAAAGATCACATCAATTCCCTAAGGACTCTATCTTTTCTACATGTATATTTTAAATGTTAGGTTCATGAATTTATAGAATTAACATTGCATATTGATTTTAAAATATGCTGAAATCTTCTTTTAAACTTACACTCTTCAATTCAGATAGTCTGGTGATAAAAAATGCTGAAACCTATTTGAAATTTAACTAATTTGAGGTCAGTTTTTCTTTAAGAATAAATGTTCTTACCATGCCATGATCAAATGTGAACACACCAACGTCACGTCCATGATGAATATGATTCCGTCTAATAATTGGATTTCCATGATTTTTAACCCAAATCCCAGCTAAAGCATTATTGGAAATTTCATTATCTTCATATATTCCCTACAATAATTAACCAGAAGTAAACATTAGTAGAGCTAAAAAAAAAAAAGAAAAGAAAAGAAAAAAACCCCACAAAATTAAAAAATACCTGTGCATGATCTGTTATATAAAGTCCAACATTTTCACAGTCACTGATGTTACAGTGCTTGATAGTGGGACATGCTCCTTGACCACTAACACATACTGCAGAGCCAACTGTAAGAAAAATAATTTATTTAAAAACCTATTGGGCAACACAGTCACACATTTTATAATAAAACATAAAGGAAACACTGACCTGTACATGTACTTCGGATGATACAGTGATCAATAATAGGGCTACAATTTACTGTAATCTCTAAGCAGTGGTGTGCATTGTGGTGTTGAGCAGACTTGTCATCAGGGTTAAACTAAAAAGTGGAAATTTTGTTTAAAATAAACAACCACTTCCTTCTTAATTTCAACATACATACATAAAAATTTAAAATTTCCTACCCTTATCGTCATATATCCAACATAAGCATCCTCGGAACCTTCCATAAAAACAAAGGTTGAATCTCTAGTGTTTTCAATTATAACTTTGTCTGCTACTTTTCCAGGTGCTGTGAAGAAAATATTTTAAAGTATATTACCTTTATCAGACAGATAAAATGGAAACAAAAAAATCACTTTTTGAATCAGTAAAAATACTCTGGCATAAAACTAATAACTCAGTAGAACCCTTTTTATTGTTTTTAAGCTGAGTATTTTTTTGGAGAGGGAAATTTTAAAGAACATTAGCACTTAGTAGACAATACTAATACTCATTTTATCAGATAGATAACTATGTTTTTCATTGGCCTTTACTATAGGCAGTCAAGTTTAACATGGTATTATTTGAGTACTATTATACTCAAATCCACATATAAAAATACTCATAATAAGACTGAACTACAAATAGTATTTAGTATCAAATGCAATGGCATAGTAAGAAACGGGTTTCTTATGGAAACCAAATCACCACCAGTAGCACCAGAAAATGAAGGTCAGGGAGAAGAAAGAAGGAAGAGATGAGTAGGGAGAGAAAGAGATAAACTTCTTTATTTAAATTTATTTCCAGTACTGGTCTTGATTTGGAAAGTAATGAAAATCATTAGGCAAAATTTTTCTATACTCTCCTCCACTTTATTCTTTAAGGTGGAAATGGGAGAGGGAAGCAGAAAGGGCAGTAAATGCGCATTTCATTAACAAGTAACAACTATTAGCTATCTTAAAATGGTCTGTGTACTACTGTATCCTTAAAAAATCAGGGATAGCATAAATCTTAAAATAACTGATTAGTACTCAACAGATATTTCATTACATTTATTCTCAGAAACTTGACCATAAAAATAGCTTTGAAACAGTACAAAGAAGTATTTAAAAGGTACATCTGTTTCAATAAAAACCAATAAAAATATTAGCATCTGTATTTTCAAATAAAAGATAAACCAAACAAGTATGTTCTCCTTAATGAACAGATTAAGCAGCTGAACAAAGTACTGACATCAAGAAATACACACATCCAGAAAAAGAAATAGGTACATTTATAATTTCTGAACTCCAAAGTTTTCATTTCCATCATACAAAATATACATATTTATTTACTATTTTTTCCCCTATAATTAAGGTGTTACAAGGTTCCTCTGGATTTTAAGTCAATAGCGTTTAAAAAATCCATCATGTAAGTAAAATGTTAAAATTCTAATGACAATACATTTCAAAATACCTGCACCAATCATGGTGATTGGAGATTCAATATATATCCATTCATCAGTATATATTCCAGAATGAACAAAGATAAGTCCATCAAAATGAGCTTCTTGTACCCCACCAAGGGCATCTTCAATTGTATCATAATACTAAAATAAACAACAAGAAGTCAGTACAGAACTGAAAGATCATCATTTTAAATCTTAAAAAAATACAAATCAAACATACCAGCATATTTTCTCTTCCTTTATATCTTGCAGGGTTACTGTAGAAATGTTCAGCAAATCCTGGCTTTACATGTGCACCTTTATACTAAAATATCAAAAACAAAAAACAAAAAACCAACAACAAATACTGACCACTAATATAAACACTATAGTCTAAATTAAACTAGTACTGTATGAATATTTTTATTAATTAATATCAAAAACAAGTATCAGTTAGTCTAACTAATTTTCTGTTGCACTCTGTAATGTAAATCTAGAACAGCTTATGACTCAGTAATATCCAGTTAAGTGGAAGAACAAGGTTTCTTAATCTGAGTACTACTGAGATTTGGGGACAGATAATTATTTGTTGTCAGGGCTACTCTGTGCATTGTACGGTGTTTAGCAGAATCCCTGGTCTCTACCCATTAAGTACCAGTAGCAGTTCCTTCTCTAGCTGTGATAATGAAAAATGCCTCCAGACATTGCCAAACATACCCCGTGGAGCAAAATCACCCCCAAGTTGGGAACCACTTGTAAAGGAACATATGAAACTGAAGCTAAATGTGAAACTTTAAATAACTACTCATAGGCTACTGATACTTACTGCCACTGTTTAAACTATTAATCAGTATGTCAGTAGTGAAAAGAATTGTTTAATCTTTTGATAAATGTCCATTGGTTTGAAACCTATTCTTGAGTTTAGATAAGATTTTTAAAAATTAACTTTTATTTTAAATATAAGTAATATAAATCAATATTTTCCATTTATACTTCATACCAACTGCTGGAAACTCTCTTTCCAGGGATTTGGATGTTCATATTCTTCTGGATTAATCTGGTAGAATTTGCCAGGTTCAGGATGCATCATAGGGCGGGTATATTCAAATACTTCCATGTATAATCGTTTCCTGAAAGGAAAAGGAATTAAAGATTTCTTCATGAAATGTCCTTTAAACCACTATAAGAATTATTTGAAGCCTCAAAAACTTATAAAAATATAAAAAAGCAGAATTTTATGCGTAAAAATATAATTTTTGGCTAAAACAATGTGACTACATATAAAATATACTCCACCCTAAATAAGAAGAAGTATGAATTCTATAAAATCTGACTGTCTAGTCAGGAGTGGGAAAAAAGCCATCCTTACTGTAAAAACCTCATATATTTATAATTTAAAAGGATTATTTTCAGTACTGATGCAAAATAATGATGATGTTTCATTTACATCCTAGTAAGAACCATCAAATCTTAGAAATGAAGTGATAGTAACTATTATCACTTCCTATACAAAGCAAAATGTTTCTTCTGCTCTTCATTCTTTACCTTTCTAGCACAAATATAATTTTCTTTAAGTGTACCTTATTTTTAGCATCATAGAAGTGATACATATAGCTGCTGTAAAATACAGAAAAGTATAAAGAGATTTAACCTATACTTTCAATATATATTCACTATTAACAGTTTATTGTATTTCCTTTCCACTCTTTTTATCTACAGTTTCATTGATACAGTTGTGGTTATATAACATATAAAATTTTGTTTTCTGCTCTTTTTAACTTTTTATAACATAGCGTTTTTCCTTGTTATTAAAAACACTGTAGAAGTCACTGTTAATGACTATATCACAACTTTCTAGGTAAACATTACATTGTTTACTTTTAGTTCATTCCCTTATTGCTAGAATTTAGATTATTTCTAATTTCCCCCCACTATTAACAATGCTAGTATGAAAAATTTGTACATAGGGTAAACAGTTTTTCAGCAGTGGAACTGCTGGGTCAAAGGGCATGCATATTTTAAGGCTCATGAATACAACTGTCAAAACTGTTTTCTGAAAGCGATATACAAAATATACATTCTTACTAAACTATCAGATTTAATTAGTTAGCTATTTTAAATTAGACTTAGTTCTGTTTCTAAAAAGCAATCTAATGAAAAACATTTCTTGTAACCGCTCAGTTGCTTTTAACTGACACATAGCAGAAAAAGTACGTCCTTGTTTTATAAATATTGCTTAGACCAACAACCCACACTTGTGATAAACAGGTAACTTGGAATTTAAACATTCTAATTTTGTTCTGACTATTTAATTGTAACCACCAACTCACACTCCAACTTTCCTACCATCTTTAGCATTTTGGGCAGCAAGTAATATATCTCAATATAAGAAATAAAGCTTCACTTACCATAAAATTGGATCATTAGCAAGCTCACTGAAGCGTTTACATACACAAGCTGCTCTACAAAGATCCTGTTCCAGCAAGTAGGAGAAGATTTTTAGAACCACTTCATCTGGCAGTTTCTCCTGAAGATACTGTTCAGCAGGTGCTGCTATAAAGAAATTAACAGAATATAAACAACCTATTTTTTCAGGCTAGTAAAGGCTTTCTCATTATTTAAACAGTACAAGTTTCACTTTATCTAATGAGTAGCTTTTATTTTTTGATGACAATCATTTTATAAGTATTTTGCTTTCATAGATAACACACATTTATCTTCTTTTATCTTGACTTAACAGCATTCTTTATTTTAGCAAGTATGTACCATTTCAGAAACTGATTATATAAGTATACAAAAAAGATTTTTATAAAACAATTAAAGTCAAAGAGGGAGGAGGTCAGGGTTCTCATGTTTATTCTGTAATAATTACTTTCTTAATCTCAAATGTACAAATAAAACTACATTTAATTTTTCAGTTTCAAACAAAATTAAAAAAAAATTATTTGCCCATTCCTTAGCTTTCCCATAGAAATACCTGATAGATCTTGTGATTTTCCAGAGACTCTTGCACGTTTTGCACGATGACCAAAAAAGTTTTCTGTAGTTGAAGTTGAAGCACCCTTCAAAAATAAAATGATAACTAGTTAAGTAATAAATATTTTTATCATAATCATTACTTTTAAAAAATGATGACAGTTCCCTTTTTGTTTCCTAACAATTCCTTCATTACACATCAAAAATAAACTTACTTATATTTAACTTATGTGTATTTAACTTACCTCCATGCTGCTCTTTGTAGGACACGCTGTTCTTTTCGGCAGAAGAGTTTTTCTGCGAAGTTGGTATGGACTATTTTGTGCACCAGGACCTGATTCTTCTGCAACCATATCTGCAGGTACATCATCATCTGTTATAAACAAAAACGACACCCATTTTTAAGAAAAGGCTCTATGGATGCAGTAAACTTTTAAAAAACTTTATAAAAAAATCTGGGGTTGGGTAGAGATAATAGTTTTTATGTAAAATTCTATCCAACTGGATAATCATTTGAAAGAAGTACTGGATTTCTACTTCACTTACTTCAAAATGAATTCCAAAATAGACCATATATTTAAATACAAAATAAATACATAAAATCAGTAGAAGAAAAAGAAAGCTATTTTTTATAATGTTAAAGTGGAGAAGCTCTTTTAAAGTATGACACAAAACTTGGAAGGTATTTTTTTAAAAGTGAGGAGGATGTTCACTTGATGAGTGAGTACAAGTGAGTAGCACATGGTTAGAAACCAGGTGAGGTGAGAAGGGTGTCAATGGAGAGGGACAGTTCAGTACAGGGTATCAGATACTAAGTAGGATAAAAAGGGCATCCATGCAGAGGGTGGTCTGGCACAGGGTACTGGAGCTCAAGGAGGGTAAGAAGGAAGCCCACTTGGGGGAAGGGTGGCTTGGAATGGAAAGTCAGAGCCAGAGAAGGGAGAGAAGGGCATTGTAAAGGAGACAGGATGGTGGAACTGGAAGCATGGTAACAAACAAAAGAGGAATTGATCAAATAATTAAATAAGATAATGGAAGCCAGGTTTCTGTCAGAGAAGAGAGTTAAAATATAAAGAGAAAGCTAGAACATGGTGTTAGACTGGAATTGGAAGGATCAACGTGAACTCATTGTTTTTAATAGACAGACAGATAGAGAAATAAATACAGATGTAAATGTTTGGAAACGTGTGGATGTACATGCATATACTCCCCAGCTCTGTTCACTGACAAGAGCCTGGAAGCAATGCCACTCCAATAGCAATGAGCATGACTAGCATTCGGATCTTGGCTTCTGAATAATTTTCTATAAAAGGAATAAGGGCTCCTTGGAGAAATGGCTGATTCCAGATTGGAGGAAATACAAGATGAGTCTGGAATATCTTGCGGCAGAAACAAGGAAGTGCTTAAAAAATGATGAGGACATGTCAAAAGAACATCAAAGTCAGCCTGAATGGTCACCCACTAGCAAAATTATGTTGAAGCATTAAAATCCATAACCACAGTACAGGGATTATAACCCACTGAATAGACAACAACCCATAAATTCATACTACTATATATAAATGAATGAATAAATTGAAAGTATGATAATAAATGGGATGTTTAAAATACCCTCCCCCTCAAATACTTATTAAGTAGACAGGGGAAAACAGTAACTCCATAACTGAGATGCCAATCAGACACTGTCTTATCAAGTATCAAAGTGAACATCATCATAAATAGGACAAACTGAAACTGTATGCCACCTGATAGCATATAGGATCACAGCCTCACTTCTATGATATTCCTGACAAAGATACATAACTTAAAACTATATGAGGAAACATCAGAACAAATCTGAATTTATTATCATTTGTTCTGAATAATCTTCAAATTGTCAAAGTCATGAAAGTCAAGGAAAGCCTGAGGAACTGTTCCAGACTGCAGGACACTGGGATTGAAGGATACTGAAAAGATAGGGCAACTAAACGCAACGTGTGATTCTGAACTGGATCCTTTTGCTACAATGTTGCTACTACAACAAGTAGTGAAACTTAAATGGGTGGGAGTCGTTTAAAGATTAGAAGACATTTATGTTTCAACGTTAACTTTTTGATTTTAATAGGTGTAGTGTGGTTACTTAGGAGAACATCTTAGTTTGCAGGAAATACACACAAAGGTATTAGGAGGTGACAGGACAAAGGCTAGGAACTTATTCTTGAAGGGTTTAGGGGGGGAAAACCATTCTTTGTACAGTACTTCTAAACTTTCCTAAGTTTGGACTGTTCAAGCTTCCTTATCTTCCTTATCCGAGTGCGACAAATTAGTATGGAAAAGACTAATAATTCAATAGAAAATTGGGCCAAGGATACAAACAGAATTTAGGAACTACAAATGAAATGCTAATAAAAACTACAATGAGTTTTTTAATGTAGCAGATTATCCAACATCAAAAAGTTTTATCACATACTAGTATCATATATCAAAGGATAACATGAGGGGGAAAAAAAACAGTTCTTAATTGCTCTACGGAGAGCAATCTGGCAATAGCTATCATTACATAGCGATTCCATTGCTGGGAACTGATTCTGCAGCTATTCACAAACACTGGCAAAACACTAAGTCCAAGATATTCATTCCAGTACAGTTTATAATACAGCTGGGTAACAATCAAAATGTTCATCAAGAAGGATTTGTTAAATGAACTATGGTATAGCTATACTATTGATGTGGGCATTCCAAAATATAAAGCAGTTCTATATAGAACAGATAAGGAACTATCTCCAATATACAGTAAGTACAAAACCCAAAATATACAGAACATGTTTGGTACATGTGTGTGTTTTAAGGAGATATATATATATATATGCTTCTATATGCATATTATTTACTAAAATATAAACTCCATGATGAAGGAAGCCAATGTGAAGAAGCTCCCACTGGCCAAAGATGGGACAATTTGAGTATCAGTAAGAATAACTAAAATGAACTGAGAGAAATATATTTCAATTTGTGAGTTTATAATGATACTTTAAAAAAGGGAGGGGAAAGGTTACTAGTGAAAGATGCTAGTGAAAATTAACCAATCATTTTGAAAACTGGTATGTAACAGGAAATAAAACATTTACTCTTCCTCTCTTATATAAACTGAACCACCAGGTAACCAAGTATTATATGAGGGGAAGCTTCTTTACAGAAACATTCCAGCAATAAATGAAAAAATAATAATATTAGAAATAATAAAAATTTGCAATCTCTGAAGAGTTAATGAATTTGACCATTGAGTATTAATAGTTCTAATACCACAAAAAGAAAGACCACCAGATATTACATACCTCCTGATTAAAGAACACAACCCTACCTACAAAAGTTTGCCAAAATCATCAAATCTCAATTTGATTAAAACTATCAGAAACTCTAAAAGATCAAACTATACAAGTTTCTTCAACAGATAAATTGCACAGGGAAAAGTGGGGGGGAAAATTAGCAAAACTAAAGCATACTGTTTAAGAATGTACACTACAGTATTAAATTTTTAAAGAAAAAAGCCAGAAAACGATTATCATTTTCTGGGGAAGGAAGAGGGCTATGATCAGAATGGGGCCATAAAAGGCTTCTGTAGTGGCTGGCAAAGTTCTGCTTCTTGACCTATTTGGTATTACAATACCAACTTTAATAATAATTCAATAAACTAAATATTTGTTTTATGTGAGTTTATCTGGCTAAATTTTGTGATAATAAAGGTGTTTTTAAAAGGTGGGAGATTGTTTAAAAGGTGGAGAGGTATAACACTAAAAACATGGTTTTTTTCCAACTGCAGATTGTAGGCACATTAACATTTTTAAGATTAAATTTTCTCATCTATTAAAGATGGTAATGTTATCTTATAATTCACTAGGCTGTTGAAAGAAACAAAAAAACATTCACAACGATCAGCAATAAGCTTGGCTCACACTGTGTTCAATAAATGTTTTACCTATTATTATTTCATTTAAATATTATTCCATTAACATCACTTTCAAATGAAACTTGGAAAATCCAGTAGGTTTTCTATGTACAACACTGTAATCAGAAAATACAGCCTGGGTATTTGTGGAGCCATCCATCATAGTTTAATATGTGATTAATTTCTATAAATGTTTCATGTATGCTTGAAAGGAACATCTACATTCTATTTTTTGAGAGTAAAGTTTAAACATCTAAAACACCAATTGTTTTAATTGTGTTGTTCAAATATTCTATGCCTTTACGTTTTGCTGGGGGTAGTAGTAGCCAGTGGTATGACTTACCGGCTTTTGAAGGAAATGTGCTAAAATTTCCCACTGTCTGTAGGTAGTCCATTTTAAGTATGTAAATTTTTGCTTTAAATACTTTGAGATGTTATTTGGACACAAAGGCTCAAGATTATTATTTCTTACTAATGAATTATTCCTTTTCCATCATCATGCAATGGCTCTCTTTATCCTTAATAATGTTTTTGCCCTTAAAATCTATTTTTGCCTGATATTTTCCCTAAGAGCTTTTCGTTTTGTCTTTTATCAGCCTAGCATTGTTCAACTTTTTGCTTTTGGGTCACTATCTATATTTTAGATTCAGTTCTTCTTAACCACTTGCTATATTTTCTTTCCTTTTCAGGCAAAGCAAGAGTATGTCTAATGTGCTATTTAACCTACCTAAAGCCAATTTCCATGACTATATTTTTAAGTTCTGAAAGGTGATTTAGTTTTCTTTTTTGAGTCTTATTGTTTCTTTTTCATATTGGCCTGTTACTTCACCATCCTTCATTTTCTTTTTTTTTTTTATCCCTTTGATCATTTCACACACATTTTATATTCCTGTTTAAACTGTTCCATCATTGGGCACTTTAAGAAATCTATGTACGATTAGGGAAGGTGTTTCAGGTTCTAGGCTGCGTGCATGGGTCTCAGTGCTAGCTGTATTTTGAAAAGGCTGAGGCAACATCTCCATTCCTCATATGCACACTAAAATTCCACCACAGATCTCTTAGGACATACATCCAGGACCAAAAAAACCCCTATGCTATTTCACCCAGCAACATCAGTTCCCACATAAGGTTTTGATTTGATTTCTCTCATACCTGGCACCTGTGAATTTCCTTCTCTTTTTTTCCTTCCTTCGAGTTTAGCTAGGCATTTACAGTTTTGCTCTTGGTTTGTGTTACATTTCTATATGTTTGTTGTGTGGGGTAATATCTCTTATCAGCTTGGTTTATCACGTAGTTAGTAGTCAGTTTCTACTATACTCAAAAGGACATTCTCAAACTTTCCAACCTATACAACCCCTCTCCCACCCCACTCCTCTTTAATATCTATAGACCTTATTATTATAGATACCCACCCAGACACCACCCTGGAATCCATCTTCCTTCTCACCACCATCAACACAGCAAATATTAAGGAATGAAAAGTAAGGAATTCAGAGGTAGTAACAGGAAACAATAGGTGCTGGTTAATTCAGCTGCAACCTGAAGTTCACACCAAATATATATATGAAGCTACATGATTTCAATTATGTAATACCATAATAACCCCAACTTTCCATTCATAAACACTGTCCTGTTTTAAAGCAAAACTCAGTTCTAAAATAACTGTACTGAACTCTTACTTGTGCTGTGCTAACTTTCTATACAGCTCTCATAAATTACCACTGACTGTTCTGAGAATCACGTATGGTGCAAGAAAGTATTTTACAAAGAGGTCATTCTAAAAAGATCACTTGGCCATTATTGTAAATAAGAAGCAAAAGGAGAAAGCTTCAACCAACCAACCAAGAAACAAGAAAAATCTCTAGTCACTAGTATTCTCTTCATCTTTTGAAGAGGTACCGCTATAGTATTGTAATATATACCATATAGTCTACCATATGTACTGTAATATAAACCATATATTCTATATTTCATATAGTGTACCCCTATAGTACTATATTCTTTACCATATCATAGCTGTCTTATTTGTATTTACTTTTTGTTGTATGCCATATTTTCCTAACAAAATTATAAGCTCTGAAAGCAAGGCTCCTTTGTTATATTTTCCCTCCATGTTCAGCTCAGTGCCCAACAACTACTAAATAAATGCTGATATTCATCTATGGAGAACTCTTTAATTTTACTCAGGTCAAGGAATTTTTCCCAGGAACCACCACTAGTGGTGGGCTAAGATGACCTTACATACCACTATACAGAAAAAAAAAAAAAAAAAAAAAAAAAAATCCAAACAGGAACTGCTTCACTTCTTCCTACCTCCAACTCTGTGAACTCACTTACATGCACATTCATTATTTTTTGTTTCCTCCTGACATTATGATCTAGTCCACAAGACATATTTGGCACATATGAAGCAAACAAAAAAGTTTGTTAAATAAATGAAACAATGAATAAAGTGAATGATCCATGGTAGCTGCCAAACTGCCTCCAATCCAAGAACCAAGAAATCAGGAAGGACTAGTTATGGTATTGTTCTAACAACAAAGTCTCAAAATAATATTTTGTTAAAAACTTAACTTTATAACTTTTACATCTAATATTAGAGTACCAATATTCAGATGTCAAGCTGTAATCTAAGAATAATAATAAAATAACTCAATACCAAAAATGTTCAATTTCAACAATAACTTATAGAAAATTAATTTTCAGTTAGAAAAAAATGTTATTGACTAGAAATGTTCAATAGAAACAGACTGTCATCCATATATGTAACCGCAAATTTTCTAGCAGCTATATTAAAAAGTATCAGCAAAATTAACTTTAATACAACTTTAATCTAAAATTTTCATCTCAACATGTAATCAATATAAAATGATTGTATTATATTATAAAATATAAAATATTTTACATTCTTTTTTTTTCATATTAAAGCCTTTCATTTTTAACACAGCATGCCTCAAATTCAGACAAGTCATACGTCAAATGCTCAACAGTCGTATGACAAGTGGCTACCCTAATTGGACAGTACACACACACATATACACATCTTTATTAAGTTCTTATCAGTCCTCTTAAAAAAGTATTATGCAATTTAAAGGGATGCTATACACACACGAATATAACATCAAAACTGATTCTGTAATCCTTAGATTTTACTATAAATCCTGTGTACCTATACTAGAGTCTCCAGAGCTTCCACCATCAACAGGACCCAAGGGGAGAGGTAAAGACTTCTAGAGAAGAAGCATGCTTTTTAACTAAAAAATCATCTTTGAAATCTTTGATATTAAACAGCACTAAGAGTTTATATTAGAATTAATGTCAACATAAAGAGACTTAAGTCTATATACCTTCAGCAGAATATTTTGATTTTTTTACATACCTTTATAACTATCTTAAAGATTTACAAAAAACTATACTATTGATTGGCTGGGGTTTAAAGTCTATACACTTTAGGTTTAAAAACTAACCTAAAGTTAAATGGTAGTTGATGGAATTTAATTTCCAGAAGTTTTCCCCTACAAATATTGTATGTGTTCCACGTTACTTACCCATAGCCACAGATCAGACTGGAAACTTAGGCAAATCTGCGCTAGTAACTGTGTGTTTAGAAACAGCTCCTAGTCTCACAGTGTAAAGAACCACACTTGACAACTGTTTCTAACACAGTTGGGAACTACCACAGCTTTTTTCCAACTACTAAAAAAAAAAATCTGTGAATAAGCTGAAATCAAGACAAAATTCATTTTAAATACATTTTCATTTAAATACTTAAAACTTAAATATTTTACCTAAAAAATTTACTCAAAAATTTAAAGGTAGGGAGTCCAGAAGTAAAATTATAAAAAACTGCTCTTTAAAAGTTTGGCTTGCTATTATCAGATATTTCTAATTGCATTTTATATACAGTTACAAACTAAATAATTTAACTATTCAGGATACTGTTCTATACTTCTATTTATATATTCAGTTATTATTTATACACACATCCACACACACATACATAATTCTAATTTTCACCATAACATGAACTGTAGGGATTACATAAGACTAGTCAAAGAAAATATATTTGACCACTGAGTAATAACCTTTAGAAGCTACATCTTTGATATTATAAAGAATTACTGAAAACTCAAACAAGGCTTCATTTCAACAGAAGAAATTTAGACCACTTCATTCTAAACTGCCTGACATAAAGTGTGTTTCACATGTATTTGCTGAAATGAATGTGCCACGTACTGTGTGAGGTACACGTGAAGCAGAACAACCAAACGGTATTACATTTGCCCTCCAGGAGCTTAGAGACATAACTAGTAACTAGACAGGCAATAATACAGTGTGTCATATGCTGTAAGAGGGATAAGCACAAGGTACTATGGGAACACACACAAATATCAAATCCAATTTTAGATGATGCTGGGGTATTAGTGAAGGTTTCTTGCAGACTGTCCAAGCTGAGATGATAAACAATGGCGGTTAGTTAAGCAGAAGGGAATAGTGTGGGCAAAGACCTGAAAGTGCTCACCCTCCAGCAGTCTCAAGGAACTGCAAGTTGCTCCATATTGGCTATATCATGTAGCAGGGGCCAGATTATGAAGGATGCTACAAACACGTTAAAGAATTTAGATTTTATCTTGATGGCCAAGGATAGCCACTGAAGGGTTTTAAACAGAACAGTGACATGCTCTGATCTGTTTAGGGAGATTACCTGAACAATGTATAAACTACTGGAAATGGATGGCACTGGATGGAAGAGACCAATCAGGGAATTATGGAGTAATATAACTGAGAGATGAACATGGCTTGAACTATGGTAACAAACATAAAAGACCTGAATAGATTTTAGATATATTCACAAGGTAAATTCATAAAGCTTGGTGACTGAATTGGTGGGGTGTAGAAGAGGATGGTGCCAGGAATAATAATGATTCGGGCAACTGAATGGATGATGGTACAATGTACATTTAATAAGACAGGGACTTTTTTAGGTGAGACAGGGATGCAGAGTAAAAAAGAGAAGGTGAGTTCAGGTTTGGATTTTTAGTTTTGAGGTATCTGTGGGACACATAAGTGGAGACTCAACAGAACTAAGTATATTGATCTCAGGCTCTGGTGAGTGATTTGGGTTGGAGATAGAGAATTAGAGAATTTTGTCACTCTGAAAATAAACTGTAGTAGGTAGGAGTGGAGAGTTGGAAAGTATAAATTATCTATCAGTATTTACTTATGGTACAATACTGATGTTTCATGGCAGATATGTCATCCAACTCTTGAGAAACAGCCATATAATGTAAAGTGGATCATCATCTATTAATTTTAAAATTATCAATACTATACATAACAATATTTATGGGTCCCAGTATTGATGAGAATTCATAACTCTAGCTTGATAAAAAATAAAAGAAAATCAACTGATAACTAGTAACTTCAAGGACTAACATCCTTTAGGAAGAGCTTATTAGCTTTATTTTCATTCTTCCCTGTAACATATCACATTCTGTTCTCCTAAGACATTTTCTCCCACTGTTTTCAGGGAAAGGGGTATAGAATAGCCTCACCACAAAATGGAACACTTTTAAAATTCTTTCTTCTATTCTCATATTTTGTATCTCTAGTTCTGCATTTCCAATATTTCCTAAAGTGTCAAAATTCATAAAATAGAACCATTCTTTTCTATCAAACAAGAAAAAATATTTTCAAGTTAGTAACTTTCATAAAAGAAGTATTTTAAGTTCAATTGGAAAATGTGGTTCAAAGGTGGCATTATATACAAAGTAGAAGCTGATATGACCAGAGTATTACAAGCATCATTAATTCAAGATCTGAATGACCATGGTCCCAAATAGACAATTAAGAGAAACCTAATTCTAGGCTAACCTAAGATTCATGTAAGTCACTGATTAAAAGTTGTTAATTTTCCTCTATTTGCTAGTCACTATGAATATAAAAATCAACCATTGAGGGACTTGAACTATTAGGAAAGCTAGATATGTAAAATAACTGAAGCAATATAGTAAGTGTTGCTACAAGCATACATGAGGTGTTAGTAAAATGTAACATAGGACACACAAATTACCACATGCACACAGCTTGAAAGGAAACAATTTAGCCTGTCCCGAGTTTTATTTTCACATGAAATTTACAAAATTTTAGAAATGCCTTTAGTTTAGTTTTCTAGAGGACTAGTCAAGACCAGGAGAGTGAAGTAGGAAGATCAAAACAAGAATAAGTCTTACAAGTTTCTTACAAGTATTAAATGCTTACAAGTATTCTTACAAGTATTAAATGCTCAACCTTTGTCATAAATTCACACAGCAAACCACTTTACTGAAAGAAGGAAAACGGACCAAGAGGCTGAGTGTCATCAGTTTTCTTTCTTTCACAGTTCCATAGTTATACCATAATTTCTGGGACTGCATAATTTTCAGTAATGTTTTACAGATCAAGAGATTAGCTGACAAGAAAGACATTATTGGCCTGTTTTACTGATGGGGCACCTGAGGCCCATTAAGGTTCACTGAAATGTTGAAAGTTAGAAAGTTAGTAAGTGGTGGCAAAATAGTAGTTTTTTTTTTTTTTTTTTTAGCCCAATGGACTACAAGCACAATGTTTTAATTTATTTTCACAAAAAGTAATTTGGACATCCAAATTACATACAGATGATGATGATGATGATGATAGTGAATGGACAGTAAATAACAGTACTACTACTAACTCATATACATAACACTGAAAAATTCCATGTACAGGCACTACTGTTTTCAGTGCTTTATATATGTATTAACTCACTGAATCCTTAGATAAACTCTAAGAGGAACATATTATTATTCCCATTTAATAGATGAGAAGACTAGACACAGAGAGGTTAAACAATTCAAAGTATGTGTCACATTTTTTCTAATTATAAAAATGTTCACAACTGCCAAGATATGGAAGCAACCTAAGTGTCCATCAACAGATGAATGGATAAAAGACATGAGACACACACTATGGAATACTACCCAGTTATAAAAAAGAATGAAATCTTGCCATTTGCAACAACATGGATGGACTTGAAGGTATAATGTCGTATTATACCGTAGTCTTCTTGCTCACAATATCCATCTCTTTTCTCTCTGTTTACATAGTTTATAGTTCAGTGTTCTGTCAAGTCCCACATTCTCTATAAAGCCTTTCTAAACTTTCCCATCTTGGATTGCTTTCTGACTAGAACTTTGCAAAGTCAAAATTTGTAAAGTCAAATAAAGAACAGAGTATTAGAAACAGAACTCTACCTAGTTGAATGAGTTTGGACAAGCCAATTAACCTTTCTATCTCAATTTTTTTTGCATGCAGAATGAGAGAGATTGACTAGACCAGCAGTCCTCAAACTTTAGCATCAGAATCATGTGGTGCTCTTTTATTAAAACACCTCGCTGAACTCTACCCCCAGTGTCTCTGAATCATAAAGCAGGCAGGGGAGTGAGAATTTACATTGCTAACAAGCTCCCAGGAATGCTGCTGCTGGGCAAGAGATCATAATTTGAGAACTACTGGGGCCAAACAAAGAAAAGTCCTTGAAGGCCAAAGTAAAGGATTTGGTCTTTATTTTGTTAAGAAAAAACATGGAAAATTTTCAACTAGTGTAGAATTTTAAACCTTTTGTTAAGAGGTGGATTAAACAGCAATAAAGCACAATAAAAAGATTCCTTCAATAATGGCAACAAACCAGGAAGCCCTAGATTAGGGTGGGGGTAGTTAAGACTACAAAAAAACAAAAAAGCCTCAAAACATTATTATGGCTCAGTCACTCTTTCCCACTAATGTTTTTGCCATTATCTACTGGAAAGCTACAAATATACATACTACTGCTACCCATAAAACAACATAAAATCAGGGCTCACTTTCTGGTACAGTGAAGTCACTATAATTATTAGAAAGTAACTTAAAACATTAGATCCCTAAGTATATTTCAAATTTAAACTTAAAAAAAAAAAACCTATGGGAAAATGACAGAATAGGTAGATTCATTTTATCGCCAAGACTCCTTAACATTATTAGTAAGGAAATAAAAAGATATAAATCCTTACAACAAAGAGAACCAGATGAAGTGATCTGTACACAAGAGATTTCAATGGATTACCAGAAGACACAAAAATAGAGGAGTGTTGACTAGTGAAGCAAAGTAGAGGAAGCTACTGCCTCTAAAGAATGTGAGAGGCTACAACAGAAGAGAGAGATGTCAAGTTCTCTCAAAACCTCAGAGAAGTTTTGAACTCTGAAAATGCAAGTAGAAAACAAAGGACAACAGTGATATGTGGATCTGAAAACAATGGCATTTATTGCAGATCAATAAAAGGAAATCAAGTCTTCTTCTCAAGCTACCAAGTAAGACTGAAGGTAGAACAAAGAAATTTCCAGACATGCAGAGACTTAAAGTTTTTCTCCTATGTAACCTTTCTTAAGAAGTTACTTGAGGACATATTTTAACAAAACTAGGGAGTAAACCCACAAAGGGAAAAACTTGGGATGCAGTAATTAATGAAGTCATCACAGAAAAGCAACAAGCGGAAGATATTTCAAGACAAAGAGTGTGAAGAACGCCCAAAGAAACTAGTATAGATTGGACCAGGGCTCTGAAGGGTTACAGAAATGAAATTTCCTGGAAAAAGGGGGAAATAATAGGTTAGATAGTGGGGAACTGAGAAAAACCTGGACATGATAAAGGCAACAGGTGAAATATAAAAAAGAATCCATCAGAACAGTTAAGAATGATTCTTTTGAGTGGCTTAGAAATATTTCAGGTAGTGGAGAAAGAAATAGAATCTAGCATATACCTGGTTCTACAGGAAAAACATCTCCATAAGTATAATAAGATGACCACTGTTACTACTTTTCAACTTCTAGAATCAACCTACATACAAATTAACAAAAATACTTCATTAACAATATGATAAATACGTTATCAACCTTGATAATGAAAATGTAGAGCCATGAGTATTTTCATCTTACAAAGGAGGGAGTCTACTGATATTATTCATAATTGAGGAAAAATAAAATTAAGCTTAAAGTATGTTGTTTAAAGTTATATAGTGGGAGGATGGTTAGGGTTATAGCTCAGTGGTAGAGCACATGCTTGGTGTGCACAAGGCCCTAGGTTTTAATCCCCAGTGCCTCCGATAGGAAAAAATTAAGGGAAAAATAAGTTATATTGATGAGGTGAGTGGAGGGAATGTGTAAGTAAACCATCACAGCAGAAATCAACAGGCAATGTTTAAATCTGAGAGCGACAAAGCAGGATAAGCTTTGAGCAGCCAAAAAAGATCTTATGCTATTCATGCACAAAAATTCATCTACTTTACTCAAAGTTCACTGCTCAGGATCCATCTATCTTTACTCTGCACACAATTTTCTTAATTAAGGCATCACATTTCCAAGTCTTCATACCTAATTGTGCAGGCAGATTTGTTTATCTAAAGATTACAAAATCAGCATATAAATTGTCCCAGTCAATAAAGAACATGCCATTTGTTCAGAGAGAAAAGACACACGTGGCAATCAATGAGCAAAATTCTCTGTGTGTGTGTGTGTACTTGCTGCACCAGACCACCACCATATCACATGAGGCAATTAGAGACTATGAATATAAAATGTTATCTCTGTAGTGCAAACGATTTTCATAAAACAAACTATAGAAAAGCAATAAAAATAAAAGTAAATGTAGTTCAGAATCATAGGGGAAGATTTCACAGAATGAACAGAGATCAGGCTTGAGGATAAGACATGGGCAGACAACTAAACTTGAAAAACAAGATGTTCAGAAAGGAAAAGGGATATAAAAAAAAAAGCAAAGGTAAGTAAGGAGACCAGTAAACCTGTGTTACTCAGGAGCTTTCAATGGGAAGACATAGGGTGCTAGAGAAGGAAATCTTCAGGTACTCCAGAGGCATTGAACGAATATGCAAAAGTGGCAGAGGTAAGAGTACAGAAACGTTTTTAAGACAAGTCTATTTCTTAACACCAAAATTATAAGACAGTCTTGGCAGCTGGAAATATAGGCAGCTCTAGCAGATTAAAAGAAAAAGCTCCATTATTTTTGTGGGTAACTGGAAAAAATACATATATTCGAATCTATCTACAAGTTTTACTGAAGAAGATGAAATATCACACTAAAGAACAGCAGATGGCGCCAAAATATTATTTTTTCCCACAACTGCCTTCCTTGGGGCCTTCCTTTAATCACATAAATGATTAAAAACTCTTCATTTACAACTGAAGAGTTAAAAAAAATTACAAATCATCTAGGTTTTCATGTGATATGCCCACAGATTGATGTTAATAACAATGTCCTAGAGCATGAATACATATGGAAAAACACAAGGTTGCATCAAAGGCAAAAACCTGACACAATACTGCTTTTTTTCTTACAAAGGAGTTACTACTCCAGAAAAAATACTAGTATCTACAAAACTAAAGAGAGTCATAGAAAAACTTCCATAATAAACTCTTAATTAATGGCATTAACAGAACTGATCAACAATATGAGTAATTTAAGGCTACTCTTCACAGAAATGTATTTCCTTTCTGATTCTAAGATGTATAAGGGGGAGCATGACCAGAATAAAATATATCCACTGATCTCAAGATCACCCAGAGTTCAAAATATTTAAATGTAAAAAATAAAAAATAAATGGAGGATTTGGGGAACAACTGTCATCATCAATAGTTCACTTTTATGACGTCTGGGTTACATTAAGACTAAACTAGTTTAGTCTTTGGGGGTGTTTGTACTGACTAGGGTGAAGGGAGAGGGAGGACATCTTGGCAAGACTTAAAAGTAATAGTCGCTGAATGATTCACAGAGAAAAATAGTATATTTTCACAAATTCATAAATAGATAAGACCTCCAAGAGAGATTCTGGACCAATCTCTTGTGTACAAATAGCTAAAGCTTTGTTTTCCTCTTTCTTATCTATAGCTACTTTTTAAGAATGTCTGAAGGGCTTAAAAACCGTTCAAGTACCGAAACAGAATTTTAATTCCAACCATTTTGACTGAAAATATTTCTAAAGTAAATTACCTTATTTTACCTTTAAAATAATATCTTAAAATAATGTAACACTTTGATTTTTATAAGATAATCATTAGGATCATGAAATAAGTCTACCACTTTGTAATATGAGGAGACCCTGGAAGACCCACCCATCAGTACCATGCATTTCTTTTCTTTCAGTTTTACTGAATTATAACTAACATACAGCACAGTATATGTTTAAGGTGTAAAGCATAATGATTTGACTTACATATACCATGAAATGACCATTCCAATAAGTTTAGTGAACATCCATCATCTCACACAGATACAAAATAAAAGAAAAAGAAAAAAAATTTTTCCTTGTGATGAGAACTCTTAGGATTTACTCTTAACAGGTTTCATATATAATGCGAAGCAGTGTTAATTATATTAATCATATTGTACATTATATCCCTAATACTTATTTATCTTACAACTGGAAATTTGTACCTTTTGACCACCTTCATCTAATCCCTCGACCCCTAACCCCTGCCTCTGAAAACCACAAATATGATCTCTTTTTCTATGAGTTTGTTTGTTGATGTATAATTGACCTACAACACTATGTTAGTTCCTGACGCACAACATAGTGATTCAGTACTTCTATGTATTACAAAATGATCACCACAAAGCTATTTTTAAAATAAGGTGTCCTAAACTGTTGGGTTTCTTGTGTTACTCCTGCAGTTTATAGATTTTTTTTCTCCCTTTCTGTCATGTTAGATGTTAATTCTTTTAGGTGTTCCTGAGACTAACTACAGACTCCTCTTTTCTCTGATAGACCAAAGAAGTAGCTTGCTAAACATACCTATTTTTAAAAAGGGTAAACAGACACTATTATAGGAGTTTAGGAGACTTATCCAGGAACAAAGTCCATGAGCTTTATAACTATGTTATGCTGCTCAGAAGTCTTTATTGCTTCTGCTTTTTAGTGTTGTCTGAGATAAATGAGATTGCTGGATAGCTTTATTTCAAATAGTTAAAATGCTTCTTTTTATCATTGTGTTCTGAGTGGCTAACTCCTTTGCCAGACAGTACACAGCAGTAAGATCTCTAACAGCCACTGTGTTAGAAACTGGCTATATTTTACTTGATTGATTAATAGATTTAAATGACAATTATGAATATAATTTTCAATCCTTATCCTTAACAATTATTTTACCTTTGAGCCTTAGCCAAGGCTAACCAAAACTTTAGCCTCTTCAGCAGAAATCAAGAAGTTAAACCAAACCATCCTTTGCTCCACGAAAAATGGGGAAAACAAGCTTTTATCCCCCTTCTCTATTATTTTTTGAACTGGAAAGTATAGCAGTGCTCAAACTTAGCTGTGCACTGAATCATCTGTAGAACTTGTAAAAACGTATATATTCACACTTTGCTTACGAGGGAGACACTGCGACTGACTTCATAATTATCTATTCCACCACACAAGAATATAGCTATTTATGGTAATTTCATTCTCTTCAAGGATGAGTACAGGCCTGAGTTAATTTGGCCCGGTGAGACACTAGAAACAGTTTGCTTTTTTGACTTCTGAGTAAAAGAGGTCCTTCTTTCTTTTCTCCTAGTAGTTACTAACAAGGATAAATGTTGTGGCATTATTGTGGTAGGCAGCCACCCTAGGTCTTGAGGGAAACTAACTTGAAACAAAACTTCCTGTCATGTAAGATAAGTTTTCTTATTGTTTAAGACAGTTTGAGTCAGATTTAAGTTACTCACATCCAAAAGTACCTTGAATTTTGAAAAAGCTCCACTGTTAGTGCCATTGGACTAGAGAAGTAACCATCTGAAATTCAAAAGGAATTAAAGTAGAGTGGTGTGAAGAACTGGGAAGAAAAGGGAAAAATAAGAATCAAAACCTAATCTATGGGGTAAACTTCATCATAAAAATTATGTACAAATCTCAAAATATGCACGTATGTATAATTCTTTCTTTAGATCCTCCTTCAACAGAGATGATCATAGCACCAAGCATACCAACTCTGTTTAATAATTATAACAAATCTAAAATAATCAGTCCAAAGACTTACATTAGCTTTACGTTTTCACTCTTGCCTCCAAACCTGTTTCAGTACAGAAAATAAAACCAAAATACTGTTGTTAAATTATCTCAAAATGAAACTGTCTCAAGTTAAAATGCTATAGATCTGTTGGTATCATAGGAAAGCTACTGAGCTATTATCAAATAATTTTATTCAATATGTTTGTCAAGAAAAATCACTACATAGTTGACCTTATAGAAGTGTTCTGCTATAAGGCTAATAGAGAACAGAATTCATTTACACAGCTCTGAAATAATCCAGTTACAGAAAACTTAAGTGAAGCCTATAATCAAATCATAATGGCATTAGTTTAATAAACTGTTTAAAACAAATGGTCTATAAACAGATCCTAATTTATGAAGTAGCTAAGTAAAAGTTATAACATTATTTCAAGTTTCACACAGTTTTCTTTAGACCTAGTATTTTGGGGTTGTGGTACAAATATGTTCAAAGGTATTGGCTGACTTTGAAGAAATACAGCATCTTTCACTAGAGCATAAAGATAAATGAAAAGCTGGATTCACGGTTTTACTTGCTATTTTGAACAAATGGTAACCAATTTACAGCATATTTGCTAGAATTTTACATTTACTTAAATTTAAAAGTTGGTAATTTGGTTGTGTTTACAAAGGCTGTGCTGATCTTCAGCTTATAAGACCACTACTGTAACTAGGATAGCTAAGTCAAATCCAACTTCAATAAATGTACCTATTCATTAAATACAAAAAAAAAATTTTAGGTACTGATGTTACTTCATGAGAAATCACACAAAGATAATGACAGAGATAGAAACTACCTTTGAACAATTCATAAAGACAGTAGTAACATAAATATTCAGTAAGTACCTAGATTTAATAAATTGTTATATATAAGCAGTAGGGTCTTCTGTCAAGATGAGTAAAAAGTTCTTATAAGAAGTTAGGTAAATCACTAACTCATATTCATTAGGGAAATGACATGTATATCAAGTAGGTATTTTGACCAACAAATAGTGGAAGTGAAAAATAAAAGAGGCAAAGCCTTGAAATTTAATTCTGCTTTTTACATCCCTAAATGAATCCATATACATTATTAATCATACTCTGGTACATGAGACAAGGATGCTCTTTTCTCATTTATTATGCCAATAATATTTTAAAGTAAAATATTAAGCAAACGCTTTCAGACTTTACTTTCACACATACAAACAGAACACCTGGGTACTCTTTATTTTAACCAATTTAGAGTAAAATTTTTCTAACCTATAAATGAACACAAGGATTAATACAATTTTCCATTGTATATATTTATATGCCACAGTACATGGTACATAAGTGTTCAATAAGTACCTACAAATAAACAATTTCAAACAAAACTGATTACATCACAGTGACAGAAATTGCTATTACTCCAAATCTATTTATTTCTTCTTTGACAGACCCCAGATTTCTGTCTGAGCACATGACCATCTAGAATATAGCCCACATTTCTCAGCCTCCCTGAGCTGACCAACTGACTAGGTTTTGGCCAATGGGATAACAGGAGAAGTGGCTTATATGACTTCAGGGATAGGTTCTAAAGGAAAGGAAGAGGGCCATTCTTTATTTTTCTGTTTACTGCTAGGTAGAATGTTGTAACATAAGCAGATATTTTGAACCATAAACTCATGTGTTTAAGGAAAGTGGAGTAATAAAGTAGGAGCCCAGGTCCCTAATGTCATGGTGGAGACTTCATACCAATCTTAGATGCATACCTCTAGACTATTATCACAACAGAGAGGAATAAACTTCTATCTTTTTAAAACAACTATTGCTTTGGGCTTCCTGTCATTCTGACAGATCTAATTTTAATAATCACACAAAGTAAAAACATTCTCTACATTTGTGTAAGAATCTTAAATACATAGAAGACATAGGTGGAAACAACATGGGCAATCAGAATCAACAGAATTTGTTCAAATCTTAGCTCTGTTATTTAGCTAAAAGGTCTTGGGCAGATTACTTTGCCTCACTAAGCCTGTCTCCACAACTGTAAAATAGGAGAAAAATATCTACTTCTTAGAATTATTGTGGGGATTAAATATAATGAAGAAGGGGGAAAATGAGGAAGCAAGAGGAAAACAAATGTCAGCAAAAAGAGCTAAGAAAATTATTAGCTGGGAAAGGGAAATCAAATTGCTATTTTAAAACTAAAAATAATGTACAAAGTATGTTATTCAAACATGTTCTTTATTTCATCTTTCATAACATACAACATCTATAAAATAAGGGTGTTGTAATACATGATATCTAAGGGTTCTTCCAGCTCTAAAATTACTTCACAAAATTATGTTATGTCACAAATATCTATAATCTATCTAGGAAGGTTGTTTAAAAACTTTCAGGTCCATGCTACTCTTGAGAAAACACACACACACCACTGATAGAAAGCAGGATTCTCTACGATAAGCCTTAATGACCATCTTCTATTTTTATGTATAAAACATGGTACTTACTCTGCAAAATGTTCTATGATCTCTGACATAGCTTTTGTGTGTACTCTCAGAGTTGTAATTTCTAAGAATTAAGGTCTTTGATGACACAATTTATAAATAAAAAATTATCATAAAGATTAAGAACAATCTTCTAATAGCTTGCATGATGCAGATTTTGTTTAATATAGCTGCCTTTAATTAACTGCTTTAACTGATTAGTTAATTACATCAGTCTTTCTTCACTTTATTGTTAGTGTAGTATCAGATAAGCTTGGTTAAAACCTGCAGTAATGAACAACTCCAAAAATCTCTAGCTTAAAACAGCAACAATTTATTTCTCACTCACTTTACATGTCTATCACTGGTTGGTGAAGAGCTCTGCTCTGTATAATTGTTCTCCTCTGGAACTCAGACTTATGGAACAGTCATTCTCTGAACTACTGCTAGTAGCAGCAGGAGAAAGAAAGAGCTCTGGAAGGTCTCATATTGACAAATGATTTGTCTGAAAGTGACATACTCATTTCCAATCACAACTCTTTGGCTAGAACTGTTCACAAGGCCTAGTGACAGAGGGGTCAGAAAGTGCCAGATGGCACAAAGCCAAAAATATCTAGTAAGCAGTATAAATGACTATCCCAAGTGCCTAGCTTAATGACACAGAAAAAGGTTAAAAAATGGGTTTTTTTTTTAGTGATAGAGAGTTGAGAAATCATTAATTCTAATAGTTATATCATCACTTAAAAAAATTAGGACCTTAAACAAACTGTTACTGAATTCACCAACATACTTCCTATAGAAACTGACTCCAGGACAATCAACATCAAAAATGCTTTGAGAAAGTTAATGAAGAATAAATATGTATTATCTATGCATATGTACCTCTACGGACAGATACAGATATACACATACACATATTCTCCTGATGATATATAGTACAGTTCCAGGAAAGAGATGGCAATGCTAGCCCAAATTCAAGTTTTAAAAAAATTTTTTTTAATTTAGCTTAATTACTTTCCCATGCTACAATTAGAAACAAAAATTTTAAAAAGACTGCAAGGAGTCAATAAGGTAGCAACTTAAATGCTCACAAAGGTTAACAATTAAGAAAGTGACTGAAGTAAAACTAAATGGTGTGGGATACAGGGAACTGGAGAGTTTATGACTCATGCAATTCTTACCCAGTGCTAAACCCTGACCAACTGTTGCCATGCTGGAATTCATGCCAAGTGGTATCAGATGATTTGAAATGTTAACAGACCCAGGAATCAAGACTATGTGAAATCTCACATTTAAAATGTTGGAAACCAACTGAATTTATTTTTTAGGAACACTGTGCAGAACAAATAAGACATTCTATTGACCAGATCAGTCTGCTGGCTGCAAGTCTGAAACCTTTGGGCTAGGCAAAGTGAAAGACCTTTTGTGCACACATCTTTTTGGAAGCTACCCAATTCTTGATTGTTGTCTTAGGCAACTTAAAATAAATAAATACATTTATAGTGGGAGGGGGGATCTTGAGGTAAACTAGGGGTCTGACAGAAGAGACATAAAATACTTTATATAATTCTGCTTTTTAAGTTTTTAAAAATACATAAATATAAAAGTTACTTTAAGAAGCACTTTTAGCAGCTCAGTTAAAGTAGTATTTTAATGAAGTCAAGGCATGAGAGTTTAGTTCTTTTGTAGGGATTAAACAAAGAGAACCAACAGACATATCCAAGAAGATCTCCCAAAGTCCAATTAAATAGTTCAGATTTTTCTGAAATAACTGTTGTCCTTCAAATACAGTGCTAAATTATAGAACTCTAATATACCTTAGGGTTGTTTTGGGAGTATATAAAACATTTTTATAAATCTAGAGATTTTCTACAGTTCATCTAATAAAGACTGATAGGGAGTCTTATCTGGGATTAAGAGTAGGTCTTTCTGTGAAATTAATTTATATGACTTCCGCTTCATTTAGCACTATGTTCAAATTATACTTAACTCCCAGACTTATGCTTAACACAACTTTAAAACTATGCTAAAGACACTGTGCTATAATACTTACTTAATAAGCTAGGGAAATAGCTTATTTTTTCCCTTTAATCCTATGAGAGATATAAGTAAAACTGTTCTATGTGAAAAAGAAATTATATATATGGACGGTCTTTGTCAAGTTTTTATTAAGAAACACAAAATGTATAATTACATTACATGTATAATTATATAGTTTATTAGATTATAAATATATATTAAAATGTAAATATGTTTATATTCCATACATGTATATCATTTCCTAGACAGGAATTTCAAATTTAGAAACTTCAACTAATAAAGAGAGAGTTATTATAAGATAGACCTTGCTGGCCAATAAGTCATTTTCAGCAGCTGTCACCATATTTTCTGTATAGGAGTATTTATTTAATTATCTAATTATTTTACAGTAGAGGTCTTCAAATTGTGCTTAGGGAAAAGTAAATGCCAAAGAGACTGAAGTAGAACAGAGATGGAAAGAGGAGACTTGGTTTACGTTTAATGTGTGAATGATTATTAGTAAAAATTATCACTCTTTATCTGGTATTTCCCTGATTTATCTGATATTTATATTTCTTCATAGCACTTATTACATAATCTAATATTATTTATCATTTGCCTTACACTAGACTGTAAACTCCATGAAAACAGGACTCTGGTTTGTACACTGATACACACCATTAATAATGCCTAGTTCCTGGTAGGTGGTGGATGCTCAACATCTGATCAGTGAATATATTAAATACTTTTTTTTTCTTCTAATTTGTTAGAAGTGACAGGTTACATTATAAGGTTTTCTGCTAATAAACTAACTTTGGATCTCTGGGATTAACCCCACTTGACTGTGATGTATTCTTCTGTTAATACTAAGTTGGGTTTAATTTGCTAATGTTTTAAGATTTTTGCATTCCTGGTTATAAGATTAAGTAATACTTTTTCTTGTACTGTCATAAGTTGCTTTGGGTATCAAATATTTTTGTATATAGCACAGATGCTCTGGAAATATTTGTTGAATGATGAGTCTTGTAAAATGGAAAAGTCTTCTTTTTCTCTTCTCTGTAACTATAAAATTTGGGGGTTCAGTGTACTTTTTGGTGGAGGAGTTGGTAAAAGGGTATTTGTGGTTTCCTATTTAGCATTTATTGGTGATTAATTTATTAGTGTTATTTTTTTCTAAGGTTAATTTTGGCAAATTATATTTTTCTAAAACTGTCATCTAAGATTCAAGTTTTACATAAAGCATTCATGAATAAAGCAATCAATTATCTTATGATTCTTAAAATTCTTTTTTAAAATTGAGATATAATTGATACACAGTACTGTACAGATTTAAGGTGTAGAGCATAATGATCTGACTTACATATATTATGAAATGATCACCCCAATAAGTTTAGTGAGCATCCAACATCTCACACAGATACAAAATAAAAGGAAATTTTTTTTCCTTATGAGATTCTTGATAGTTTTTTTTTAGGATTTATTCTCTTAACAATTTTCATATATAACATACAGCAGTTTTAATCACATTAATCAAGTTGTACACTACATCCCTAGTATTTATTTACCTTATAATTAGAAGTTTGTACCTTGTGAACACCTTCATTCAATTTCCCCCTTCCCCAACCCTTACCTCTTGTAATCATAAATTTGATCTCTTTTTCTGTAAGTTTTTAAGTATAACTAACCTATAACACTATGTTAGTTCCTGCTGGGCAACATAGTGATTCAATATTTCTATACATAACAAAATGATCACAATGATAAGTCTAGTTACTGTCTGTCACCATACAAAGGTATTATGTTACTACTAAGGATTCTTAAAATTCTTATTCCATCTGTGGTCATATTCTTTTTTGTCTTAATATTGCTTATTTGTATCTTTTTCCTTTAATTCTTCATGTTAGAAGTTTGTCTATTGGTCTATATATATTGATCTCATTATTTGCCTTTTCATTAATTTCTATTTCATATTCAGTCTTAAAAAATTTAAGCAAAGGAATGTCCATTCACAGTTGCAACCTACAAGTTCTGACATGTGGTATTTCTCTGTCAGAGTTCTAAATATTTTGTAATTTCTAATGTGATTTTCTCTTATCTCATAAGCTCTCTAATTCAACTTTCAAACGTAATTTTTAATATTATTGTTGCTGTTCAAAAGTTGTTTAAATATAATTTTAAACTCATTACTGTTGCTGACTTCTCAATTAAACTGAAGTCCAAGAGTATGTTCTAAATAACATTCATTTCATGAAGTCTGATGAAATTTCCACTGTGATGTAATAGAAATTCAGCTTTTGTCACTGAAATCTTTATGCTTAAAAATAATGTATATGCTCTACATGTGTGTGTATGTTTATATATGTATACAGGGTTATATAACTTTTAAATCAAGCTTGTCAACTGTACTGTTTAATCTTCTATATCCTTACTAAGTTTGTGAAGTATGGTTATTTTTGACTGTGAACTTGTTCATTTTTCTATACCTTTAGGCTTTATATTTTTCTTCATACATTTCAAGGGTATTACTTTATTCTACTTCACAATTGACTGTTAGTATGCCTAAGTAATGAATTCTAAGGTAGACATCATTTTTCATCATAAATGTGAAAACATGATGCTCAGGTGTCTTTCAGATTTGTTTCTGAGTTCAATGATACTCTGACTCAAGATCTTTGGTATGTGACTCTCTCCTCTCTCCAGACGCTTTTAGATTTTTCCCTTTATCTCTGGATGTCCTGAAATTTCACTGTGAAATACCTAATGTGGGCCTTTTATCATTCATTGTCATGAATGCATGGTGGGCCCTTTCCACCTGCAAATTCTTGTTATTTTTGAGAAATTTTCTTGAAATATTTCCTTGAATTACCTCCTCTCAAATTTTTTTTCCCCTGAAACTCCTGGTATTTGAGTTGGGTTTCCCAGACTGACAGTTCTCTTCTTTTCTTACCCATATTGCATATTTTTGATCTTTTGATTCTAGTTTCTGAGACTTCATTGACTTTAACAATTTTATTTGCATATTTTAAGTTCTTTTTGTACTTATTTTATCCTTATTTTCTATTTTCATTCCTCTTCTTATACAAAGGCAACTATTCTAAAATGTTTAACAATGAATCTTTACTGCAAAACAAGGATTAGTTTGTATACATGGTGTGATGAGGGATCTTAATCATTTTTCCCTTCCACAAGATATCACATTGATCCACTACACTGGTGATATTACACTAACTGGACCTAGTGAGCAGGAAGAAACAACTACTTTAGACTTATTGATAAGACATTTATATACCAGGAAGTGGAAAAATAAATCAAACAGGAATTCAGGAGAATTTAACATCAGTGAAATTTCTACAGGTTGTGATGTGGGGCATGTTGAGATATGCCTTCTAAGGCGAAAGATAACTGGTTGCATCTGGTCCATCCTACAATTAAAACAATCAGAAACCAAAAAAGCCCAGTGCCTAGAGACACAATACCTGGTGGGCCTCTCTGGATTTTGGAGGCAACATATTCCTCACTTGGGTGTGTTATTCTCGCCCATTTACTGAGTGACCCAAAAAGCTGCTAACTTTCAGTGGGGCCCAGAACAAGAGAAGGCTCTGCAATAGATCCAAGCTGCCTTGTAAGTTGCTCTGACATGGGCCATATCAGTGGCAGACAGGGATGCTGTTTGGAACTGCACCACAGGCTCTTAGGATTCAGAGCGAAGCCCAGTCATCCTCTGCATCTAACTATCCTCCTTTGAAGAAAATAGCTCTTGGCCTGCTGCTGGGCTTTAGCAGAGACTACATGCTCAACCATGGGTCATCAGGTTACCATGCAACCTAAGCTGCTGCTCATCATAAACTAGGTGTTATCTGACCCACCAAGCCGTAAAGTTGGGTGCGCATGGCAGCACTCCATCAACAAATGGAAGTGGTACAAAAAAGAGGGTCCCAAGAATGTCCTGAAGGTACAAGTAAGTTACACGAGGATGTGGCCCAAATGTCCATGGCCCCTACCACTGCCACACTATCCTCTCTCTCAGACTGTACCTGTACAGCCTCATTCAGAGTCCCTACAATCAGCTATAGAGGAAGAGAAAACTCAGGCCTGGCTTACAGATGGTTCTGCATGATATATAGGCACCACCTGAAAAGGGGTCAGCTGTAGCACTTCAGCCTCTTTCTGGGATATTCCTAAAGGGAAGTGGTGAAGAGAAATCCTCCCCGTGGGCAGAACTTCAAGCAGTGCACCAGGCTGTTAATTTTGCTTGGAAGGAGAAATTGCCAGACATGTGATTATAAACCAATTCGTAGGCTGTGGTCAATTGTTTGGCTAGATGTTCAAGGACTTGGAAAGATCACAGTTGGAAAGATGGTGACAGGGAAGACTGGGAAAGAGGTATGTGGATAGGCCTCTCTGAATGGGTGAAAAATGTAAAGATATATGTGTCCTATGGCAATGCCTACCAAAGGGTGACCCTACACAGAGTTGGATTTGAGTAATGAAGTGGATAGGATGACCCATTCTGTGGATATTAGACTCTTTTCCCAGCCACCAATGTCTCAGTCCAGTGGGTTCATGAACAAAGTGATCTCGGTGGCAAGGACGGAGGTTATGAGTGGGCTCAGCAACATGGACTTCTACTCACAAGGTCAGCCTGGCTATAGGCATGCTAAGCGCTCAAACTGCCAGCAGCAAAGACAAACACTGAGTGTCCTAGATGGCACTGCTTCCTAGGGTGATCAGCCTGGTGGCAGGTTGATTTTATTGGACCCACTTTTATCATGGAAGGGCAGCATTTGTTCTTACTGGAATATACTTACTCTGGATATGGATTTGCCTTCATTGGATGCAATGCTTCTGCTAAAACTACCATCTATGGACTTACAGTATGCCTTATCCACCCTCATGGTATGGCACACAGCATTGCTTCTGATCAAGGGAATTTACTTAACAAAAATGAAATGCCACAATGGGCCCATGCTCATGGAATTCACTGATCTTACCAAGTGCCCTATGATCCTGAAGTAGCTGGCTTGACAGAATGATAAAAGGGCCCATTTGAATACTCAGCTATAGCACCAGCTTAGGTGGCAATACCTTCCTTAAAAAAAAAAAAAAAAAAAAAACACAACAACTTTATTATGGTATGGTTTCTGTAAACTATACATATTTCAGATGTACACTTTGATGAATTTTGATGGATGTATACACCAATGAAACCACTACCACAATCAAGATTTCTAACATTTCCATCACTCCCCAAGAGGTTACCTTGCATGGTTTGGGCAAGGTTCTCCAGAAAGCTCTATAATATGCTCTGAATCAGCATCCAATATAAAGTGGAATTTCTTCCATAACTAGGATTCAAAGATCCAGGAATCAAGGTGTAGAAATAGAAGCAGCAACACCCACTATTATCCCTAGTGACCCACTAGGAAAATTTTCGCTTCCTTTCCCCCATGACCTCATGCTCTTACTGCCCTAGAGATCTTAGTTCCAAAGGAAGAAATGCTTCCATAAGGAGACATAACAATGATTCCACTGAATTGGATGTTAAAACTGCCACCTGGACATTTTGGACTCTTCATAGTTCTGAACTAACAGGCCAAGAAGGGAGTTATGTTATATTATGATGATTGGATCAAGGAGAGACTAGACAGCCACTCCACAATGGAGGTAAAGAAGAGTATGTCTGGAATACAAGAGATCCCCAGGGGCACCCTTAGCATTACTACACCCTGTCATTAAAATCAATGGAAAACTACAACAATCCAATTCAAGCAGGACTACTACTGGCCCAGATCCTTCAGGAATGAAGGTTTTGGGTCACCACACCAGGTAAACAACTATGGCTAGCTGAGTTTCTTGCTGAAGGCAAAGGTAATACAGAATAGGACAAAAGTAGTTATGAATACCAGCTATGACCATACGACCAGTTGCAGAAATGAGGCCTGTAACTGTAATGAGTATTTCTTCCTTATTTTGTTATGAATATGCTTGTGTGTGTATATAAAGTGAACATATTTCCTCTTATCCCTTTATCATTTAATATGAGACTAATAACTTTATTATGTACAGTATATATAAAAATAACATCACAGTATTTCAGTTATGGGATATTAAGGAGAAAGAGTAAACATAATCCAAAGCATCTGCATCCTCTTCTGGGGAAAGGGTTAGTGTGTTTTTGGTTGTACACAGAATAGCTGTATTATGTGAGGTGGAAGTATGACCTTGTTATTGTCTTTACTTGGAGACAATCTGGTTTAAGGAGATGTCTATAGGAGTCAGTTTGACAAGAGAGGGACTTGCAAAGGTTAATTTTAAGTGTCAACCTGGAGAATGTTTTGGACAACATTAACATTAAATCACTAACTCTGAGTAAGCAGACTGTCCTCCATAAAGTAGGTGGGCTTCATCCAATCAACTGAAGGTTTGATTAGAACAAAAAGAACAGCATCCCCAAGCAAGAGGGAATTCTCCAGCACACTGTCTCTGGACTTCATCTACACCATCTGCTCTCCTACATCTGGCTGCTGGGCTTCAGACTAGAACTGTACCATCAGCTCTCCTTGATCTCTACCTTGCCAGATGACATTGCAGATTTTGATTTCCATAATCATGTAAGACTATTCCTTGAAGTCTTTGAATCTCTCTCTCCACCCTATTGGTTTTATTTCTCTGCAGAGCACTGATGAACACACATAAGACTTTTTTCATTTATGTAAATGTTATTGTTTCTACCTTCTCATTCTGTTTCTTATATTTTCCATGTGCATGTGTACATTTAATCAATTGCTTCTGACTGCTATATAATAGTCCGTGTATGGGTTGAACTGTATCCTTTAAAGATATGTTAAAGTTCTAACCTCTGGTACCTGTAAATGTGACCTTATTTGGAAATAGAGTCTTTGTAGATATAATCAAATCAAGATCAGGTCAATAGGATAGGCCCTAATCCAGTATGACTGGTGTCCTTATAAGAGGAAAATACCATGTGAAGACATACAGGGAGAATGCCATGTGATAAGGGAGGCAAAGATTGGAGTGATGTACCTGCAAGCCAAGGGGTGCCAAGGATTAAGAGCCACCACCATAATCTACGAATGGGCAAGGAAGGATTCTACCCAAAGTTTCAGAGACAGCATGGCCCTGTTTACATCTTGATTTTGGATTTCTGGCCTCCAGAACTATGACAGAATGAATTTATTGTTTTAAGCCACCCAGTTTGTAGTACTTAGTACTTGGTTATGGCAGTCCTAGGAACCTAATACAATGTGTATTCACAAATTTTACTTATTTATACTTAGATGGTAATGTGAGATACCTAGATAGACTCTAATTCCTGCTGCTACAAATAATGTTGCAATCAACATCCATGTACATATCCCCTATGAAGCTCTTACAAATACCTTTAGATACATGTTTAGAAGTAAAATTACTGGGTCATAAGGCATTCCTATGTTTAATCTAAGTACTGAAAGACTGAGCTCCAGAATGGCTGCAAAGTCTACACTCTTATTAAGACACTTGTCATTATCCAGTGTAATAGTTTTAGAAAGTTTATAAATTTCTTCTTTCATGAGTGAAACCTTTTCTCCTCCTCCTGAGTGTGGCTGGACTAAGTGACTTGCCTCTAATGAATAGAAAAGTATGTAATTTGGGAGGATAGATCATAAAAGGCAGAGTGGCTTCCTGTTTGCTTCCTCTTGGATCACTTGCTCTGGGGAAGGCCAGATGCCATGTGTCTTAGCTCACGGTGCTATAACAAAATACTATACACCGAGCACCTTATTAACAACAAATTTATTTTTCACAGTTCTGTAGGCTGGGAGTCCAAGATCATAATATCAGCATGTTTGGGTTCTGGTGAGGACATTTTTGGGTTGTAGATTACTGACTTTCTCACCATATTCTTACACGGTGGAAAAAGTGAACTCTCTGGCCTCTTATAAGTGCACTAAAATCCCATTTATGAGGGTTCCACTCTTGTTAGCTAACCATCTCCCAAAAAGGCTCTACCTCCAAATACCATCACACTGGGGATAAGATTTCAACACATAAACTTTCAACATATAAACTTTGGGGAGGAGAGGGAACACAACATTCAGTCCATAACACCATGTCACTAAGACCAAGGAGTCATGGATCCACTCAAGCAGCCCTGTGGATAGGTCCATATAGTGGAGAACTAAGACCTTCTGCCAACAACTAGTAAGGAAATGAGTCTTCCTACCAACAGCTGTGTGACTGTTCCATCTTGGAAGCAGATATTCCAGCCCCAGTCAAATCTTCAAATGACTGCAGCTCTGGCTGCAGCCTTACAAGAGACGTCGAGCTAGAAGCACTCAGCTTTGCTGCTACCAGATCCCTGATCCTCAGCATCTGTGAGCTAATGTTTGTTGTTTTTAAGGTGCTAGATTTGGGAGATAATCTATTACGAAGAAATAGATCAACTAATGCACTATTTTTTGTTTTGTTCAAATTAATAGGTATAAAGTCATATATCATTTGTTTTAATTTACATTTTCTGACAACTAAAGATTTTGATTATCTCTTTATAGGCTTATAAGCTTTGGGGTTCCTCCTTCTATAAGTGGCCTCTTTAGAATGTGCTATTTTTTTTTTTTTTTTTTTTTGAGTAAAGGTAGATTTACCTAGAGAGATATATACTACATAGAGTGCAGGCTGTTTCAGAAGGCAAGAGAAAGGCCACGAGGTATGGGGGTTGAGTGCTCAGGTTAAAGTAAAAGTAGATATACATTCCATAGAGAGAGTGCAGGCTGTCTCTGAAGACAAGGGAGCGAGAGAGGCTAGAAAGTGTACTTTTATATTAGGGTGGATGTCTTTTTGCTTTTGATTTTTAGGAGTTCCTTTAATCTTCTAGCTGTTAGATCCTTGCTAGTTTTACATTTTACAAATATCTTCTCCCATCCTATCATCAACGTCCCTTCAATATACAGAACTCTTTAACCTTAATGTAAATGAATTCATTCCACTTTTTGACTAATGCAATGTGCTTTTAAAATTTTGTACACAAAGTCCTTCCCCAATCCTGTTACAAACAAAATCTGTCAACATTTCCTTCTATTATTTTATAATTACATCTTTCACATTTCCTATCTGCTCTGGTATTTTAAATTTAGAGCTCATTTTTGCTCTATGATGTTCCTTATTTATAACTTCTAGCTCTGGTTTCACAAATAGAATAGCTTCTTTTAGCCTTCTTAAGCTTTAAACTGTCTTTCAACTTTTCTTCTTCCCTGTATCATTTTTTCTTCTTCCAAGTCAAAGTCACTTGTTTCCAACTTTCTGCTTTGGCTTCCATCTTTCATGTTACAGGTTTTCCTCAATTGTTTGGTAATCTCCAGCTGTCTATTCATGTATCAGAGTAAGGCATCAAATGCTGTTGAGAAATTCTGTGTGGAGTTATGACTGGTGAGTTCAGTGTAAAGCAGCTGTTCTCAAAGTGTGGTCTAAGAATTCTTGAGAGTCATCAAGCAATGACTTTCAGGGGGTCTTAAAAGTCAAAACTATCTTCATTATTAATACTAAGACATTATATGCCTTTTTCACTCCCATTTTCTCACAAGTACACAGTGTTCTGCAGAGGCTACACACCTGACATGGAGCATCACATCTGATCAAATGCAGAAGCAGATATTAAAATCCAGCTGATTTTTTATTGAGCTGGACATCTGATTTGCAAAAATGTGAAAATGCTATCTTATTATATTTTGGAAAATAGTTACTTTTCATAGAAGTATATTATAACATATAATGGGTTTATTATTGCTTTTAAAAGAATTATCTTAAATTTTTGTTTTAATTTATAATACAGTAAATAGCTATACTCCACATTTGAAAAAGACTCTTGGGGAGTCCTCAAACCAAAAAACCTAAGAACCACTGCTGCAGAGTAATAAAGCAGGAACATAAGTTTCAGTGTCAGTACTGGTTAAGTCTATAGTTTTACACAGTTTAGTTTTCCCAGAGAGCACTCTTCTAACCTCTTCTCAGAAGGGCATAAATCTATAAATCAAGGAGTCAATGAGCACTGAGACACAGAGATTTTCAACTTTTCATACGCAGACTTTTCATTTAATCACCATTTCAGATTTGAAGGCCCCACCTTCATCTGTATCTGGTGTATTTTTTTCCCCATTAACAGGTTTTTGCCTTCATGATGAAGAGGCAAATACCTAGCTATACAAGATGTAGGAAAGGAACTGAAGTTTAATTGCGCTTACCTCACTTTAACAATTTTTCATTTGCTGTCACCTCTCACCCAAGCCTCCTACCCCAGAATGAGGTTTGTTAATTGCTGCAGATGGCTCTTCCTGGAGATCCAGTCACTAAATCATGGGCAAGTTGGCCCAGATCTAGGAGGTTTTCATTGTTTCCTTCCACCACTGTGGATGTGCAATGTATACAAGCCCTATCCCTAAGCAGTGTTCACAAAGCCATATATATATGGCTTTTAAAATGTATAGTATAAGAGTGTTAACTGTATGCACATTGTTGTGCAACAGATCCCTAGAACTTTTCATCTTGCAAAACTTAAACCCTATGCTCACTGAACAACTCTCCTTTTCCTTCTCCCCCTAGGCCCTGGAATCACTATTCTCCTTTCTAAGAGTTTGACTACTTTAGATACCTCATGTAAGTAGAATTATGCATTTTTTGTCTTTTTGTGACTGGCTTATTTCACCTAGCATAATGTCTTCAAGGTTTATCCATATTGTAGCATACGACAGGATTCCCTTTATTTCCCCCAAGGCCGAATAGTATTCCATTGTATGTATATATCATATTTGCTTTATCCATTCAGAGGCTACTTTTTCAATGCAGTAAAACTTATCCATTATTTTATGAGTTCTGGGGTCAATTTAAAAGGTCTTCTTCCCCACATCAAAATTATAAAAAGACTTCTTTAATGTTTTCTTCTGTTACTTTCATGGCTTTATTTTTCACTGATCCATTTGGTGTAAGTCTGAAACACAGATCCAACGTCTTTCATATGGCTATCCAGCTGTTTCCAGTTAACTGAACAGTTGACCTTTCTCCACGGACCTGAGATGCTACCTTTATCATATTATTACATGCATTTGAAACTATTTCTGGATTTCCTATTCTGTTCCACTGACTCATGTGTTTGTTGGCTGGTACGATGATGTTTTGCTTACTTTATCTTTGTATCTTAATTTTCGTAAAGGTGAGTTCTCCCTCAGCCCTCTTTATTTTTTTCAGTTTTCCTGACTATTCTTGCTTAATTTTCCTTATTAACTTAGGAATCTGCATGTCTAGTTTTAAAAATTAATTTTTAAATTACCTCAGTGAGAATTACTACCATCTTATTCTTCCACTGGAAAACAGGGTGTGTCTTTTCATTTGTTCAAGGCTTGTTTTGTGTCTTTCAAGTAAATATTTCCCACTACTGACGTTTCCACTTTTCCTTATTTTTTTTGTAATTTCTGCTTAACTTAGGTTGCTATTTTAGTTGATATACACATATTCGCAGCTATTAAACTTTCACTGAACTCTTTAAGAACTCGTACTCTTTACCTATTGCTTTTTAGTATGAAATCCACCTTGTATCTTAAGACCATGACTCCCCTAAATTCTTTTCATTATGCCCATCTTTTAAAATGTTAAGCGTTCACAATCATTTTCTTGTAGCTATATACCTTGTATAAGCCACAGAATTCGTTCTGTCTTGAATTTAATTTGAAAATCTTTTTCTTTTAAAGGTAAGTCTATCTATATTTTTTTATATGAAAGATATGTTTGGTCTTAGTACTGCCATGTTTTGTTACATGTGTTTATATATGAATATTCTTTCAACAAATGATGTTTTCTTTTGGATAGATTTGTAGTTCTTTCAATATTTCATAAAGTTTATATTTTTGTTCTAGTGGTAACTCATAAAATTATGACTTAGAATGCCACTAGATTTCTATTTTTTCAAGGTAATACCTATTAGTTCCTTAATATGAACAATGCTAAAATGAACATGTTCTCTCTTCCTCCCCTTACCTAATTCGATCAATAGTATATACTTAGGGCTCCCTTTGAAGTGTTAATTATGTTTATACTTCTATTACTTGCTTTCTGATCTTTAAAAATCTTTTTAACTACCAGTAATTACAATGAGGTAACCTATAAGCTTCCTTCTCTCAAATTTTATTAGTTTTTATCATTTTTATACCATCATGGTATGTAACATTATGTACTGTCATGATCTCCACATTTGTTTTACTCTTTAGGGTTATAAAATCCATGTATATATTCAATGGTTACAACCAATCCTTTCCTCAGATGTCTCTTGGTTGGCTAAAGTTTATTACTTCAGCAGTTTCTTCAAGAAGGGCTCATGTAAACAGTATTCCCTGAGTTCTGTTTGTACCTTTTATACTTGAAGAATGGCATGACTGGATATGAAATCTTTGGCTCCTGCTTTACTTCCTTATCTTGTAAACATTGCCGTACCATCTTTTGGTACTGAATGTTGTAGACAAATCTGAAGCCAGTCTAATATCAACCCCTTATAAACAACTTCATAGGGGGGGATGAGGAGGGTGGTTGGCTGCCCAAAGGAATCTTTGTTCATCTTTATGACCATTCTGGTCAGTTTTCCCTGGCACAGGTGCCCTTTCAACAAGTAAATTTCAGTTTAGTTAGGTTTTAATTGTACCTACAGCAATTTGTTCTGTTACACTGTTTTGGTTTTCTTATATAGGGGTTTCAATTTTAAGTGTGTTAGATCTATTTCCTTTTCTGTCATTTTCTAAAAGCTTATTTCACATTTAATCAAGTCCTGTTGACTTGTCTTTTCTGGGTTTCTGCATTCCTGCTTCGTGTTCTTTTGTAGGAGAGTTTTTTTTAAAGTTTTTCCAACTCTTAAGAAGCAGTAAAATGGTGGACAACAATTTTCATCTGCATTGCATCAACATTTTTCTAATGAGTGTCCTTTGTTTCTTGGAAAGTTCTGCCACTGTGTCAGTCTCTTTCATATTTTTCATCGTAAAATAAGTTGAATTTTTCCTAAACCAGCTATCTATATAGGTTCCAGGGGTGGGGGTGGGGAAAGGAAGTGTGGAGTGAAGGAAGGACAGACATCACAGTCCAAAGACTCTCCCTCTTATGATGTTTGAGAGAATAGAGACAAAAGCTGGTTCCCGTACATATGGCTCTGTGGGAATGTATCCCTACCTTTTCTTCTTTTCTAAATCAAACCAGGTATTTCTGTCACCAACCTTGTCATTACAAACAAGAGAATTAGCTTTTAAACTTCAATGTGAAACTCAACCTTCAGTAAGTATATTTAAGCTCACAGCTTCTGCCCCTTGTCAGATGCTTTTGACAGCCTTTAAATATAATCTGGAGTCTACATGTTATGTCTTTCATTTCACTGAAAGTGGAAGTTGAGGCATTTTTCTTATTTTTCCCTCCTTACTTTTGATTTTTTATAACTTCTAGATAAGAAAGATCCAAAGTTATGCAGCTATAATCATGCCAAAAGTCTGAGTATTAACTGTGTGTCCATATTTAATCTATCATTAAATAGATTTATGGGGAGTTTCAATACTGGAACTTATAGGACCCATCCTGATAATTTCTCCTTACAGTATAACTTATAATAGAGAAAAGTTAGAGTTAACCTGCCTAACAAGAGAATGATAAAGTAAGCTTAACTACATACATAAAATATATTATGCAGCCACTGAGAGACATTTTCAAAGAATATATACACATATGTATATATATAGTTACAGCTGGAAAACAATGATATGTTAGGGAGAATACAAAATTATATAGAGAGTATGATTCCAATGAAAATACTATGTATATTTTACATGTTACATATATTTACATATATTACATATATTTCTGTTGTATTTATATCAAATGAAATAAATGTATTAAGTTTTCTCTAGTTTGTTGCTAGTTTTCAATTTTCCACTATGCTTTTCTGAATTTCCAGAATTTTCTTCAGAAATGCATAATTGACTAGTCATTACTCCCTGCTTGCTAAAAAGCAGGTAACTACAGTGCAATTAGTGATCATTTTCATATAACAAATATTTCCTAGAAATACATATTTTTTTAAGTTATACATTGGAGATAATAATTATTGACATAGCATAATATAGTAATTCAAACTTAATTCTGGCTGTTTTAAGCAGAAACACATGGTTTCTAATCCTATGGTTGCCATTTACTAGCTCTTGTGAGTTAAATTCCCTAAACTTGTTTCCTTGTATGTAAAACGGGTACATTATCCATATGATGGGAGCTATTGTAAGAATAAAGCCAGCATTTACTGTCTATCTAGAACAGAGTGATCACTGATGGCTATTGATATTAAAACTACTAAATAGTGATTATAATAATTATTATAAAATTTCCTTGTGTTGTTTTCCCATGGATATCAAGATAGCTAATTGGCACTTAAGTACTTTAAAAAATTTTTTCTTTTTACAGGCTTAATATATAAATTATACATAATTTCTATTGTTTATTACAAGTCCATTCATTGATATATCTATTAATAAGAAAAATACATTCTGGTGAGTTTTCAGAAACTTTGTTGCCAAACAGTATTATAAACAAAACATTCAGGGCATCGAGCAAGATAAGATCACTACATAAAATATCATCAAATATTTACTGATAATCTTTCACAAATTAAGCATATATAGACCTCCCAACTGTAAATGACAGCAAGCACCTGACATTGGGATATGAGTAGCTACCAAAAAGACATAAGGGCACAGAAGGAAGTGATCACTTAAGTCAAGCAACCGCTGAGATCAAAATTTTGTAACTCTGTGTGTGTGCGCATATGGATTAGCAGTGTGTATGGTTCATTCAAGAACAGTATGTAACACCATAAATAAAACAAAAAAACTATGGAATGGGAGAACATATTTGCAAACAATGAGACTGATAAGGGCTTAATTTCCAGAATACACAGACAGCTCATACAACTCAGTAACAAAAAAAACCAAACAATCCAATCCAAAAATGGGCAGAAGACCTAAACAAACATTTCTCCAATGAAGACATACAAATGGCCAATCGGCACATAAAACAATGCTCAATTTTGCTAATTATCGGAGAAATGCAAATCAAAACTACAATGAGGTACTACCTAACACTAGTCAGACTGGCCATCATTCAAAAGTCCACGAATGATAAATGCTGGAGAGGGTGTGGAGAAAAGGGAACCCTCCTACACTGTTGGTAGGAATGTAGTTTGGTGCAGCCATTAGGGAAAATAGTATGGATATTCCTTAAAAAACTAAAAATAGACTTACCCTATGATCTAGCAATCCCACTCCTGGGCATATACCTGGAGGAAACTCTAATTTGAAAAGATACATGTACCCTAATGCTCATGGCAGCACCAATATTTACAATAGCCAAGACATGAAGCAACCTAAATCTAAAGTAATAGAAGACTGGATAAAGAAATTGAGTGTGTGTATACATACACACATACACACACACACACACTCTCTCTCTCTCTCTCTCACAATGGAATACCACTAAAAGAGAATGAAAAATTAATAAGCCATTAAAAAAGAATAAAACAATGCCATTTGCAGCAACATGGATGGACATGGAGATTGTCATACTAAGTGAAGTTAAGCCAGAAAGAGAAAAATATCATGATATCACTTACATGTGGAAACTAAAAAAAAAAAAAAAAAAAAAAAAAAAAGGACACATATAAACTTATTTACAAAACAGAGACAGACTCACAAACATAGAAAACAAACTTATGGCTACCAGGGAAGAAAGAGAGTAGGGAGGGATAAATTGGGAGTTCCAAATTTGTAGGTACTAACTACTGTATATAAAATAAACAACAAAGTCCTACTGTATAGCATAGGGAATTATATTCAATACCTTGTAATGGCCTATCATGAAAAAGAATATGAAAAGGGATATATATATGTATAAATGAATCACTGTGCTGTACACCAGAAATTAACACTGTCAATTGACTGTAATTCAATAATAATAATAATAAAAAAGAACAATATGTAGATGAATCTGCCAAATAAAGAACCATATAAAAGAAAAACATGCAGTCAAAGTTTAAAAGACTTTGAATTCTAGGCTAGAGGATTTAGATTAATCCACAGGTGGTACAGTAAAGCCTTGAGGACAGGAGACTGCCTAACTCCACTTTAATTTCCTTCCTGGAAAAGAAGCACCAACATAAACTGAACTGAGAGATGAACAGAGTACAATGACAGAGTAAAAATTTCTGTCCTGGTAACTCTTCCATGCCCCTTGTCTGGCCCACTTCCTCTTACTAAGAATACTTTGGTCCCTTTCCTCTGTGACATACTCACTTTTCAAGATCTAGTTAAAGTATCCACTTTCTCTGAGAATTATTTCCAAACCATTTTAGCCCTCAGACTAGCTTCCATTCTACTCTTAAGTATTTCATGTATTCATTCATTCAGTAACATTTAATCTCATATGTTAACAGTGGGATTTCTTTTTAAAAACAAATTCGGTAACAGAAACTACACAACGTTGTAGGTCAATTATATCTCAAAAACAAGAAACAAGCAAACAAACTCATAGAAAAAGAGATCAGACTTGGGGTTACCAGAGGTGGGAGGTGTGGGGCTGGATGAAGGTAGTCAAAAGGTACAAACTTTCAGTTATAAAATAAACAAGCACTTGGTAAGTAATGTACAACTTGATAAATGTAACTGCTGTATGTTACATATGAAAGTTATTAAGAGTAAATCCTAAGAGTTCTCATCACAAGGAAAACTATTTTTTTCCTATTTCTTTAATTTTGTATCTATATGAGATGATGGATGTTCACTAAACTTACTGTGATAGTCATTTCATGGTGTACATAAGTCAAATCTTTATGCTTTACATCTTAAACGTATACAGTGCTATATATCAATTATCTCAATAAAACTGCAAGAAAAAATGCAAATAACCCTTTGACTCACAACTCACTTTTATGAAACTACTGGAATTGTGACATATATGGAAAGATAATTGTATAAAGATGTTCACGGCAATCCTACAATAGATTAAAAAAAAAAAAAGAACCTAAATATTAATTAACAGAGGTACATTTAATGCAAATTGTGGTACATTCATATAATGAACTATTCAACTATAAAAGAATGAAGTAACATTTTATACCGTTATTTTAAAAAATGCCCTGGATATATTTAAGTAAAAAAAAAAACTTACTTTACAAATTAATGCACAGTGTGGTTTCTTTTTAGTCAAAAAGTATGTGTATTTATATACACATGCATTGAATAAATTCAAAAGTAAACACAAACACACACACAATTAAAATTCACCTCTGGGGAGTAGAAGGAGAGGGGAAGAAAAAAGAACTGACTTTCCATTTAAGATTCATATACTTCTGTATTTATTAATTCACTTAGCAATTATTTAAAAATATCTAGAATTCCAGGCACTCATGATGGATACCATTCCATTTGGCATTTACACATTAAGTATCTTTTGAGAGGATATTTCATGGTTCTGTTTACCCTACTGACCCATAAACATCTTGCAAGCAAGCTTACTTTCCCACAGCAACAAATGTAACACCTCACAAACTGAAAGTTTATAGATGCACACATATATGTAAAAAGTATTTTTAAAGAGGAATGAACATAAAAGCTTTTGCACAGCTAAGGATACCATCAATAAAATGAAAAGACAACCTACAGAATAGGAGAAAATATTTGCAAAAGATACGACCGACAAAGGACTAATTTCCAAAATACACAAACAGCTCATTTACCTTAATATCAAAAAACCCAACTCAATCCAAAAATGGGCAGGAGACCTAAACAAGCAATTCTCCAATGAAGACATACAAATGGCCAATAGGCACATGAAAAATGCTCAATTTCGCTAATTATCAGAGAAATGCAAATCAAAACTACAATGAGATATCATCTCACACCAGTCAGAATGGCTATGATTAAAAAGTCTACAAATGATACCATGTGATCCAGCAATCCCACTCCTGGGCATATATCCAGAGAAAAATAAAATTCAAAAAGACACACACACCCCAGTGTTCACAGCAGCACTATTTATGATAGCCAAGACACAGAAACAACCCAACTGCCCATCAACAGAAGACTGGATAACAAAGATGTGGTACATATATACAATGGAACACTACTCAGCCATTAAAAAAATAAAATAATGCCATTTTGCAGCAATACAGATGGAACTGAAGATTGTCATTCTAAGTGAAGTGGGCTGGAAAGAGAAAGAAAAATGCCATATGACATCATTTATATGAGGAATCTAAAAAATAATAATGACACAAATGAACTAATTATTATTTTGATTTCTTGAATACGTGTAAGCACATCTGACTGTCCTTTATGATTGTATTACCACTTCTGTTGATTCTTACTTTGTAGTTGGCTTTATTCCTTTGGTAACTATGTAAGTTTAAAAAGCTAAAGATCTGGGGGGAGGGAATAGCTCAGTAGTAGAGTGCCATGCTTAGCATGTACAAGGTCCTGGGTTCATTCCCCAGTGCCTCCATTAAAATGAATGAATGAATAAATAAATAAACAAACCTAATTAACTCCCCTCCCCACCCCCCAAAAAAAAGTTAAAAAAATAAATAAAAAGCTAAAGATCTAATCTGTTCTTAGAAACAATAATTAGTACATGTATGTAAACTAAAAATTAGGTACGGTATATTGTATATATGTATTTACATGTAATATAATGTGTATGTGCAAAAAAGAAAAAATTATAGCATTACATGTAATGCTATAATTTATTAAACATGTATTAAGATATCTAAAACACAGTATTAGATTCCAAAAAAGAACTTTCCAAAAACCCTAGTAGTTGGAGTATGAGGACCTTAAAATCCAACAGAGTCTTCCTAATCATGTGAGGGAAAAAAATACTTTTTTATGAAGCATCTACCAAAAATTTAAGAAGGCTAACAGCTATATTGTGATTTCCTTGCTTTTTGAATTTTACCTATCTTTACTCAAAGTAACCACAATAGACAGACACAGGTTTACAAAACAAGGATTTCTTCTTCTTTTTTAATTACCAAGATTGAAGGTCTCAGATTTAAACCGGTAATTACATCTTGCAATTTAATAATTTTATCTTGGTATGTTCCCTCCATCATTTTGTTACACTTTTTTACTTTTATAATAGAAGTAGAATAGAAATTGGCATTTCTATTTAAACAATGAATTTTAAAAAGTCTACAAATGATAAATGCTGAAGAGGGTGTGGAGAAAGGGGAACCCTACTACACTGTTGGTGGGAATATAAATTGGTGCAGCCACTACGGAGGTTTCTTAAAAAACTAAAAATAGACTTAACCATGTGATCCAACAATCCCACTCCTGGGCATATACCTGGAGAAAAATATAATTCAAAAAGACACATGCACCCCAATGTTCATAGCAACACTATTTACAATAGCCAAGACATGGAAACAACCCAAATATCCATCAACAGATGACTGGATAAAGAAGATGTGGTGTATATATACATACAAGGGAATACTACTCAGCCATAAAAAATAAAACAATGCCATTTGCAGCAACATGGATGGACCTAGAGATCATCATTCTAAGTGAAGTGGGCCAGAAAGAGAAAGAAAACTGCCATTTGATATCACTTACATGTGGGATCTTAAAAAAAAAAAAAAAAGACACAAATGAACTACTTATTATTTATAACTGATGACTTTTTTCTTGAATATGTGTAAGCATATTTGACTGTCCTTTATGATTGGATTACTGCATTCTGTTGATTCTTACTTTGTGGCTGGCTTTATTCCTTTGATAACTACGTAAGGTTAAAAAGCTAGAGCTCTTAACTGTTCTTAGAAACAATGAACAGTACATATATGTAAATTTTAAAAAATATGTGCAGTATATTGTATATGTGCAAACTAACAATTCTACCTAATAAAACTAAAAAATTTTAAAAAAAACACAAAAAATAAAACCATCTTTGCTAACAACAACAAAAAGAAATGAACAGATTTGTACCATATTAATGATAGTGGCTGTTTCTGAGAAGACTGAAAGGAAGGAGGGGAATGGGATGGAAGGTATTTTTTGATCTCCAAAAATTTTTTCATGAAGAGATGTAGTAATCATTTGCATGTTAGAAAAGGTATAAATTTTTTCTTCCAGTCTTTCATTTGCCCTAATTTTGTTTTTAGCTCCTTTCTTGCATAGAACTTTCAATTTACTTTGTATAGTCAATTTCTTGATGTTTCTTCAATGACTTTCGGATTTTATTGGCCTTGTTTACGAAAAAAGTATTTTCTTCTTATTCTTTTATGACTTAAAAAACACTGAGCTCTTACTTGAAGGACATTATGCTAAGTGAAATAAGCCTATCACAGAAGGACAAATACTACATGATTCCACTCATATAAAGTATCTAACATAGTCAGACTCACAGGAGAAAGTAAAATAGTGGCTGCCAAGGGTGAGGGTTGGGGGGGAGGGGACACAGGGAGTTGCTATTCAACGGATATAAAGTTTCAGTTACAAAAGATGAGTAAGTTTTTGAGATCTGATGTATAACATCTTGTCCATAGTTAATTACACTGTATTGTACACTTAAAATTTGTAAAAAGAGGTCTCATCTCAGATGTTCTTACTAAAATAAAAAAATATAAAAATTTTTTAAAATGTTGAGCTCTTTACTTGGAGCATACTTTTTATTATTGAACAAAGTAAAAAATTAAATGAATGTTTTTCAAAATGAATAATCAATAGTCTCAGTATCATTTATTAAATAGTAAGTCATTTTCTTATTGATCTGAAATACCACCAGTATCATAAATGGGTCACCTGAATGCACAGTGGGAAAAAACTGCTATACCTCTTCAAAAGCATTAACCAGTTTTTACAAATGTGAAATCAGTTACACTGGGAATCATCACATGAATCTATCATCAACCATGGTCTACCTCACACTGAATAATATAATTGTTTTTCCCAATCAGTTACAGCTAAAACAAAACCAAAAAAGTTAACCAATAAGAAACAAACTATAATTTTATTTACGCATTCTTTTTAAGTTACTGAATAAGAGAAGTATTCTAAAAAATTTAATTTTGTTTAGTTCAACTAAGGAATTACAAAGACGTTTATCAGATCAATAGGTTCAACAAATGACTAGACTGAAAAATGAACAGAATGATAATAAAATTCCCAAACAAGAACAGATGACACCATCATCACTGACTGGGAGTCAGGAAACTTGGGTTACAATTCCAACTTGGAAAAGTGAATAAACCTCAAGAATCGGGACTATAGTTCTACTTCCAACATTCTATAATTTCTACTTTATCATCTCTAAAATAATGAAAATATCTAATAGCTGCCACCAAAAAAGGAAAGTATATAATCTCCTTTAGTAAGATGTTATTTATACCAGTATAGATCATTAGTCTAATTTAAATTCATTTTCTCTAGCTATCTTCTGAACATACAGAAAAATAACTGAGCAACATTTTTAAGAATTACTTTCAACCATGTGAAAGTAATTCTCAATCCACCTTTTGGCTTGTCCCTCTTTAGAATAATACTTAAGTTTTTCTAGATACTTTCTCGACCATTCCAACATTTTACAAGTCTTATTGTTATGATAAAATATCACGTGTTCACATGTGTGCGCCTGTGCGCACACACACTTTAGGATGATTCATTCAACTATAGTCCAAATCATTTTCTGCTATACTTAGTTCTGGCTAGACACTTCTAAGCTACTGCTCATTTTTTGGTTGTTATTCCTACAAAGATTAAAGCACATTTGTTTGTTTTTCTTTAACAGATTATTCAAAGTAATTTGATTTCTATTTTTGGTTTTTCAAATACTTAAAACCATCCCATTTTTCAAAAATTACCTATAAAGTTAATATGCTCTGTCACTTAAATTAATGATTACATGAAGAAATTTGAGCCCAGCAAAGGAAAGTGAAGGGAAACAGAAATAACCATTTAAGTATCTATTTGCAAGTATTTAGCACTATTTTTATAAGTTGTAGCTTCCATACAATAAACTTAAAAAAAGTTCCCCCAACTGTCACAGCATCAGTATGACTGCTTCATAAAATAAAAAGATTTATTTAATTAATCTGGCTCTGTCCCTCTTGTTTCCTCTTCAGCTACCAAAAGTCACTATTTCAGGAAAAAACTTTAAATACATTTGTAATCAGCTCTTCATACTATGTTTGTTTATTATCTATAATCTACATTTAATGACTGATTTGCCCTAAACCATATTAGCAGCCCCTACTTTTTTTTTTTTTTTTTTTAAGTGAAAGCACGTTTACTTGGAGACACACTCCACAGACACTGTGGTCTCACTCAGAAGGGAAAACCTAGTAGCCCCAGCTTTTAAAACATAACAAAACACCAAACAGCTCAATGAACTCTTTCAAATAAGGTTTAGGGAATTTTGATAGAAGAAAATGCTTGTTTCCTCCTCATTTAGGTTTATAAAGAGTCTGTAAGATAATCAGACTAGTCAGGTGAATGTCAGATGAATTAATTCCAAATCTAATAACTAAATTTAACCTTCAAAGGCCCATATATTTTGAAAGTCACTGCCAGGTTCTTACTTATCCCGAAACACATCAGGTTCCACAATCCAAAACTTCTTAGAATATAATATCTTTGAAAGGGAGGCATGTGGCCTTGTTTTTTGGTTTTTTTGAACTGATAATGATGAAACAATTTCCCTTAGCAATCTGTTTAAACTTAATAAATTGATAGCCATTAATTTCTTCAGAACTAACACCAGCTCCAGTTTCATGGGAAAAAAAAATTCCCTATATAAAACTGGCCAAGAGGGGGTGACGTATATAGCTCAGTGGTAGCACGTACAGGGTCCTGGGTTCAATCAATCCCCAGTACCTCCATAAAAAAAATTTTTTTAAATTAGCCAATAGACATGAATTCATACCACTAGGGTACAGAAGTAGCCACCTATTGTGACCAAAAATAAATCTTTTTTTCTAATTATCCAGTTTGTTTACACACTAAATTTCCATCTTCTATCATTTAGCCAGGCATGTAATTAAAATATTATTTCTATGTATTTACTATCAAAATCTACAGTCACAAACTTATCCTGGGAAGACAGAATCACTGGCTCAAAGTCCCAATTATCAAATTTTGTTTTTAATTCTGAATTCTGACTTTCCGATCATCAGTTATCCTCATTTCCTATGAACAATATATATAGCCAATTATTACCTTAAAGTTAGAGTGAATACAAAAACTAAAAATGTCCGTAAATTAATAAGCACTTAAAATACACTTACAGCATTGAAAAATGTAAAATTTTAAGCTTTTATTCACATTTAAAATGACCCATGTGGGACTATGTCATCAAACCAAGTTGAATGAGTTCACACCACAATCACAACTATTAAATTCTTTTAAAAAATACAAATCTCCCTCCTTTCAGATTCCATATATTGTTTTTGACAAAGAAATAAGAATTTAAAAAGTCATCTCATCTCCACCATCCTAATACACTACTGCTAATATTTTACCAAAAATTTTTAGGTACTTCACAAAATCAAGAGTCCATATTCCCAGTTTCACTGTGTGTATGTTGTGTGTTGTGACATTTTTCTAGTCCTCTAAAACCAGACTTAACTTTACAGACCCTGGACAACTCACTACATCCAGATCTCCCAGCTCAGTTTTTCAGTGTTATAGACTTCAGCTAAGAGGTTCTCAAATCAAATGACTCAGAAATAGAGAACAGGTTCCTTAGTAAAGATACTAAGTCAGAATCAGAAAATTCCATAATGGTACCCTGAAAATTACAACTACTAGGTATGTGGGATTACAGATACTACGAAGAACCTGAAAGTGTTCTTTTACTTTCGCAATTGAGCTAAAGTTCTACCAACATATAATCTAACTTTAACCTACCCTCAGTCTCTGGATATAAGGGCAAAACAATGACTATAAGGAAGAAGGACAAATAACAAAAACAAGATGAATGACCCCAACTCTAGGGGAGTTTTCTTCACCAAGCACATGTTTCCTTCTTAATCATTTACATAAAAATGCTATAACTTAGTTTAATATTTGGGCTGCAACTACTAAGTGTGGCATAAAGGTAATTTAGTGAATGATTAAAGGGTAGAACATTTATCAGAAATCTTCATCTTTACAGCACTTTCATAGAAAACTCTGAGAGCCTATGGTCTTTCAAACAGTCTAAGATTACAAACAAAACTTCAGAAATATATATACATATTTATTCTTAAAAATATACACCAGAAGACAATGAAAACAATACCAACATGCTTATTTGCAAGTCATCTTGATCTCAGATGTTATTTAAATTTAGTCTCTAGCTCAACTATTAGTTCCATCAAGGCAAGAACTGTATCCTAATTCAGACCTCACTGATTTATACTGGTAACTCAAAAGATACAGGAAGTTTTAGAGCACCTCAGAAGTTACCTGATTTAAAATCTCCCAATTTAGAAATGAGATTAAGAAACCACTCCAGAAAAAAAGAAAAAAGCCACTTTGAAAAATCAGGTTCCTTATTCCTAAACCTAACGAGTAACATTTACTACATGTGGCTATGTGTAAAAAAACTTTTTTTAAATAAAATAAAATAAAATGGAAAGGAAGATGACAGTCTTTTCCACACTGCTTGTTTTAGACAAGAAAGAACAACTGTTAGCACTAACACTGGACTGGTAAGTGCTGAAAGAGCAGACATGAAATAATGAAATCTTACTCCTTTGGTATCTAAGGCTACTATATCATCAGTTTCAAGCAAGTAGTTCCTTAAGAACAGAGCCCAACTGTCATTCTCAGGGGATACTTGTATCATAGGGAGTACAAGCTTATAAATCACTAGCACTTGAGCATGAGCTTTCACCTCAGGAAAAACTTATCAATGATGCTGGCAGAAGCACTTTTACACATTCTTCCTATATGTCAGGAACAAACAGGTCTGGTCAAGGACTGCAAAAAACAACTGAGAGCAAAATGGGCCCCAATTTTTCTGTGAAAGTTTTATAATTTAGAAATAAGCCGAAAGAAAAATAGAGGATAATCAAGCTATGCAGAAAAACAAGAAACAAAATGAAACAACCGACCAAATAACAGCAAAATATTTTCACAGGAGTTAAAAGGGTAAGCATAAAAGTAGTAAGAAACAGGTTCCAAACTGAAATGAAGAGACAAAAATATTTACACAGTAGCAAAAAGAAACAACAGTTTTTAGAATGAAGACTCAGAATCACACATTAAGGTCCACAGTAGTTTTTCTTTTTAATTCCTAAATATAAAAAATATTTCCCCCCTCCTCAAAATAACTCAACCTATGATCTTTGAGGAAAATTAAAGAATATTAAGTTGATGGGCAACCTTTCTGACTAAAACTAGACTGTTAAAGGATACAAACAACAGCAGATGTAACAAAGGACTTAAGGAAAACACTAACATCTGAAATAAAACCATCAATTGTTTTAACAACATATAAGAAGCCATATTCATACCTGTCTCAAAGCTGCTTTATCTTCCATTTCTTGTACAGTAAATGGAAGTTTTGCCTTTAAAAGATAAGCAATGGTATATGTTGAGGTATATGTTATAGGGAAGGTGTACATGTGTTCATAGAGATAAATATAAAATGTTCACAGAAGCACTATTCCTGGGCGCCAAATACAAAAGCAACTCTATTCATACAATGTAATATCATACAGCAACAAGTATGAACAAACTATTGCTACAAGCAACAACATGGATGAAACTCACATACAAATATTAAGCAAACTAAGTGAGACACATAGGAATACATACTGGATGACTACATTTATATAAAGTTCAAAAACAGGTAAAACTAATCCAAGCAGTTAGGAAGAAAGGGTTGGGTGTAGTGACTAGGAAGGCACTGGTGGGGGGCAGGAGGTACTTCTGAGATGTTGGAAGCATTTTTTTTTTCTTGATCTAGCTATTACTGATTACCTAGATAATGTTCACTTTGTGAAAAGTCATCAAGCTGTGTTATCAATGATTTATATACTTGTATACTTTCACCAAAATCTTAAGTTAAAAATAACTAATAAAAATTTCTACAATTCAAACAATATGTATATATATAGTACATACACATATAAACAGTTATATATAGATTGTTTAGAATTCAAATGACTATTGCTAATTTTTTTTAATGTTGAGAATCTTTTCTCTTGTTTATTGTCCAACAACATTTTTTAATTGAAGTATAGGCAGTTACAATGTGTCAAATTCTGGTGTACAGCACAATGTCCTAGTCATGCATATTCATTTTCATATTCTTTTTCATTAAAGGCTATTACAAGATATTGAATGTAGTTCCCTGTGGACCATTGCTAATTTAAATGACCCATGCACACTGCCACATGTACCTGTTTAAGTTCTTTCCCTTCTCTCCAAACCCATCTTCAACTCAAAATTACTCTTTTGGGGGAGAAAAAAAGTAAAACTTTAAGAAAAATTTTATGTTCAGAAGACTATGAAAAACAAATATCTAAGGTAAGTGATTCTTGCAAAAATCTTACATTCTCTCCCTCCTCTGATGTGCTCATTTTACCTCTGAGGGAGCACCCCCCTACCCAAATTGCTTACTTCTCTATCGCCTTTACTGGGCCTAAAATACCAAAATTTGATAATCAGTTTCTTAAAACTGCAAATGCATTTCAAAGGATTATCAGTCATTTGCAAACAACTGTAAATTAGTTCTGTGTCTACTTTTTTTAAACTGAGGTATAGCTGATGTACAATATCATATGTTTCAGGTGTACAACATAGTGATTCACAGTTCTGTGTCTACTTTTAATATATAGCTGTAAAGCAATTTCTTCTATATAAAGAAGGAAAATGAGTGATTCCACAATTTCCTTTACCATATGATCAATTTGCCAAAAATATTAGATTTCAAAATAGTGTCTTCATCCAACCCCATTTCTCTCAAACAAGTCTTTTTTGATCTTCTGTGCCATGATACAAACTTGAATGACTCCTACCTTTCGTTGTTAAATTCTACTCACTTCTAATTTTCCTTAAAGCCTGGTATGTTTTCTTTTTCCAAAAAGGTATGATCAATAAAATAACATACACACACACACACACACACACACACACACACACACATATATATATACCAACCCTCAAAATACAACAGGTAAATAGGCCTTTCCTTTTCCCCACTGCCCTACCTCCTAAGTATTGGAGAGTCTCACAGAGCCTTGTGTTCTTATACATACACACTACACACACACACACACACACAAGGTTACATATTATGAATGCAAGGCACAAAATCAATACTTGAGTACAAAAAGAATTCTCATATCTAAACCCAAGTAGAGTCAGCAAACCAGCAAAAGCTAAACTGATTCAGGTCAGTAATCAATACATGGTACTAAAGAAACTAATGTCAAAAGCTGAACTCATGTAAGTAGCCAGTTAATTCCACACAAACTTTCAGCAAAGATTCTGACACAACTCAACACTGTACACTGTGTTGAATGTACACTAGGGGAAAAAAATGAAACTAAGATTATCACTGTTACCAGAAAAATGATTTAAAAGCACAGGTTCTTCTCCATTTCTATCACTCAAATAATTTCTAAGCTTTGAGAAAATAGAGAAATAGGCTGTCTTCATAAAAAAGATGAATGCTACCTCATCTCTAATGAGATGTGAAAGCATACCTTGTTTTATAAGGTTTAGCCACCAGTTGAAAGAATAGGACTTAATAATTTTTTCTTTTTTGAACATAATCATACAATTTTCCATGTGTTAGAAGGGCAGAACATTTGACAATTGGATTTTCTAAAATTTAGAGAACAAGCAACTAACATATACAACTTACATTTGCTTTTAATTATGCTATCTTATTTGGGGTGTTTTAAGATAAAAGAGATACACAACGCATTCATTTTCAAAGTAAAGTAAATATTTTCGAGATCTGCCTTCAACTAAGATAAATTATGCAAAGGAAGTTAGCTAGTTTCATTTCCCTATTTTCTAAGGATTAAGTTTAAGCACATTTCTTATGTCAACCAAACATACATAAAAACCCCATGCATGTAGACACCAAACTACGGTGAAAAAAAGATAGTCTACAAACCTGTCAAAATTACCACTGAAGTCTAATTTAACTCACATTTTTTCTTTCTTGAAATAGTCCAGCCTATAACGATGACCTAAAAAATGACTTAACACCCTTTATTCATAACTTATGAGTAATTCAAGGGAAATCTACCCTTCTTTGTACAATGAGTGCTTAGTGATCTCATCAACAAGCTGGAAAAACATGCAGGCCAATCAGTGCTATCTCATCTGGAGACAAATCTATATGAGGTAAAATTATGATCAAAAAGTTACTTAGAAAATGTGAAACTAAATAATTTAACAATCATTGGCATCAGACTACTGTGTCAGCCTCCAACAGGATAGATGGGATAGGACAGGGGACAGATGTGCTGCAAGGCCTAGGTTATTCCTTTCTTTGAAAGTGATGGAGATACTGTGCCAAATGTATTTCAGTATCTCCCCTTGTTTATAAAGGCCAGGTGATATAAATCAATTCTGAAATTCTTCTCTGCTATTTACTATGCATATTCACTGCTGTGTAATGGCCACCATACAGAACTGCTAAGAGGAATAGTATATATAAAAAAGTGCCTGGCACAGACTCTAGTACATAAGAAGAAACAGAGTCAATGTTTACTGTTATTCCAAATACCCATTTCTTCTGTTTTCTTATTCTCTTTTCAAAGAATATTATAATTCATTAAGTATAAGATTAGTGATTTGTAACCACAAATCAGTTTCTCTGAGGTTACACCATGTCATCTAGACTGCATTTTGGGGTATACCAGGAACTCTTTAACGACTCATACATATTTTATCTCTTAGGTTTAGTTTTATAAATGGCTGATTCCATTCCATACTATTTTTTTCAATATTTAGAAGAACTGATATTTAATGAGCATCTACCATATGCTAGATATTTTACTATCTCTTTACAATTATTATAAGGCAAGTGTTAACCACTCTCAGTTTAAAGATAATAAAGTAAGGCTTGAAGAGGTTACACTACTTGCCCCATGTCAAAACAGCTTGTTAGGGGTGTAGCTTGGACTACAACCCAGGTCTAGCCAGCTCTAACTCTGAGCTCTTACCATCACACTACTCCCAGCTGTCTCACCCCTTATATTTTGGTTCTTCACAATTTTTTTTTAAGTAAAAGCAGATTTATTTAGAGAGATGTACACTCCATAGACAGAGTGGAGGCCGTCTCAGAAGGCGAGAGAGAGTGACCTGCTTCTTCGTAATTTTATTTTCAGAGAGTGACAACTGTAATTTGGGGGTGCCTTGCTAACAATCTCACATACTAACCAGAGTTCTCTGGAAGACAAGAATGAAAGTCAAAGGGATGATAAATTTGAAAAATGGAAAGTCTAAAACAGAAAACCCTTCAGAGACCAGTGGGACAAGATAGACACAAAATAAGAGTAACTTGTTAGGAATAAAGGGGGGGGGGGACAATAAGAGACTACAAGTTGAAATAACTCATTACTATAGTTTATTTTCAAAGTTAAAAAAATACGAAAAAAAACTAAGAAAATACTCACTAGCCTTTAATTCTGCCAAATTTAAGTTCAGGGATCCTCATTAACAGGTCAGGATCTACTGGTGGTTTTTGCCTTACCTGGTAGGTCTCCAAGCTGTCTGACCTTTCCTTGGGTTTGCCAGAATTTCCAGTAAAGAAAGAGACAAGCAGTATAGGGACAACCCTTAGGTCTCATCAGCAGAACTCTAACATCAGCATTGTCACTATCCCATTTCTAACCCCTCAAATAATTCCTAAGCATTGAGAAAACAGGCTACACACACACACACACACACACACACACACACACACAGTTAGTTGAGTGGCATCTCTCTTCTCATGGGATGTAAATATTTTTAAGGTTTAGTCACAAGATGGGAGAGTACTGACCCACATTACTTAATTACTAAAAGAGGAAAAATCATGTTCCTTACCCAGAACTCTTCTATCTAGAAAGGCTGCAGAAGTTCCTTATTCTGTAAACAGTAAGAAGAACTTGAAGTTAAAGTATTATGGGCTACAACAACCCTACAGAAAGTGTAATTAGTGTGCATAACTAGAACACTAAAGAGTTTCCTGGTTGCTGCATGTAATAAATATGTACCTCCATCAAAAACATTTTATGTAAATCTGTATGTACTGAATTCTTTTTAACAAGTTCACTCAAAAAACAAAATCCCCTGTAATTCCAGGATCATAGGTGAGATTTTAATCCCAAAATATGGGATTAAAGAGACTGATTACACTTTTACTCTATATGATCTCTATACGATTATTTCAGACTAGAAATTAACATCAAAATTCATTACTGTATTTTATTCATTAAATTTCTTGAACAATAATCAGTTAAAATTTCAGAACTTCAATCTTATGTTTTCCAATAACTTGAATATTACACCTATTTTTCAGAACTTCCATTTCAAGACTGTTTTCAGAACTCAAGCTTCCTCTTTTATTAAAACATAATAAATGAGAAACTAATAATAGATATAATAATCAATCAATAGATTGACTCCAGGTAGGAGAATTTGGTAGCTGAGGGCAGGTGTAGGAAAGGGACTTGCATTTTAACTCACGTGCATTTAATACCTATTCAAAGTAATCACTTTTAACAACTAAAAACTTAAAAATGATCAGAATACATAGTACTTCTGCAGACTTGTAAGATTTCCTCATACATACTTCTAGAAAAAGACTACCAAATAGATTTCAAGATAAGTTCAGCAAAACAAGTTGCAAATGCTAAACTTTTATGATTTTAAAAGAAAACAAACATTATTTAAGAAATTCCACCTCACACTACTTTCAATTTCATCGACTCTAGAATATATTATCAAAGTGTCCCTATGTGGAACACAAATTATTTCTTACTAGCTTAAAGTGGTATGTGATATCCTAAACTCAGGAATTTATGTTAAAAACCTAAAGAGGCAAATGATTTGTATTCCATCTTTAGACAGTGGATCTTTTCAGATAACAAGAGTGAAGACAGCATTCCACAAACTACCCAGGCTGATTATTTCCCAATGTGGGGTCTAAGAAAATGTCCCCCCCTAAGAAAGGCATTGAAAAGTCCTAAGATTTCATTCTATAAGGTTGTTTCTTTCTTCTTCAAACATTGACCATTACAAACATTCAAACATTTTTTTAAAAGAGGTGTCAAGGAAGTTTTTAGACTAACCTGTGGGCAAAGCAGCTACCAAAAACCAGTTCTGACAGAATTTCTACTTAGAAAAAAATAGTATCCTGTAAGTATTTTATTACCACTAAAAAGCCGAAAGTCCAACTTTATATGAAATGAATAAGTAATTTTATATGAATTTACTTAAGTTGTCTTAAAACAGTGAGTCTCATTTCAATTCCTTACTTGGAAAGTTTTCTGATCCAGTATTATGTAACTCTATCCAAGACTAACGCAAGAGTTACCTATCCATTAAGAGTTAGTGAAAAGTAAAACACGTGTGCACACATGTTAGCTGTAGTTCCTTAATTACCTTGTCAGAATGATAAAACGCAGCAGATTTTCAAACAAACAACAAAACCTTCCCTATTCAAGCCAGAAATAGTGACACTTTGCATACTCCACAAAACCTTTAAAATAAAAAGTACTCTTCTTAGTTAACTTCTGAATCATTATGTGAACTGTACATTTTAAAATGTAATCAAAACGCCAATTCTCAAAAAATGACATTTTTAAACATAAAGCTAGCAAAATCTTTATTTTTGCCTTTCAATTCATCTTAATGTTTTATTCATTTTGAGGCCATTTATTTGCCCTCTAAAAGACCCATAGCATTTTCCCTGAAGGCTAATCAGCAAGCTCTTTTCCCCTCTGTGCCAACACAGAATCTCCCGAACAGTTTCTACTAGCAGCAGCAAAGCAACAATTCTACAGTGAACTTGATTTACCATTTGGTTGGGTACATACTGAAATTCTGATTCATGAACATCTTAGTCAGTTTATGGATATCAATGAAAAGAAAAATGACACTCTGGCATGTGACTGCCAACAGCTAAGCCACTTTACTGCAAAAGGAAATAGACTTTATTAGCTAATAATTTCAAACAAATGAAAAAAATGAAGAAAAGTGACCAAGATATAAGTACTTCAACTAAGTTTGAAATTACATATAAATAGTGAAAAGGAGATTCAGAATAAACACTTAAAAATGAAACTAAAATAAGTTTGGCTGAAAGGATCTGATTCACTGTTAATGTAATTAACAAATCAGTACATCTTGAAAAAGCTCACTTCTAGCAATAGAATTCTTATTATGCTAGGATTTCAATCCAGTGTCATTGTTTTCTCTTTAAAAAAACTGTCAACTCCATTATATATAGTGCCAGTTCTGAAAGGAGATCTGAATATTATTTGAATGGAACACAGGTGAACCCTGATATGCACATGTAAAAGGAAATGATGGAATTACAAATATTTTTAATTTACAAAAAAATTGGTAAATGTAGCAAACAACCATTAAAACACATTTACCAATAATGTTGCACAAGACCTCTGACTGGCTTGAAACATCACATTCTTTCTAGCAACATATAGCAAACTGCTTTCACAAGGACTATCTGTAACAGTAACTAGTGAAAACCCTTTAAACTATTTTTCAGATTACTATCTCCCTCTTTCATTTAAGTATTTTGTTCAACAATGAAACAGTTTTAAAGGAAAGAATGTATAATTTTAAAAAGGCATTTAATCTTGATTCCCTTAATTAAAGGAGGTGTGACAACGAACGCACGTAAAATTAACCTTAATCTGCCAACGAAAATACGCAAAATGTCTCCTAACAATTCCCCTCCTCCTTAAAACAACAGTCGTACACATAAATATGGTACTGACCTACACCACCACTGAGAGCAGCTAATTAATAAAGAGAATAGTCAGGTTTGGAGACCGAGGTGCAACATCCCTACCTCCTAAACCTCCCAAAATAACCACATCGTCAAAGTAGAACTGAACATTATTTTTGCTAAAGCAAGAATCCAACCCTCGGGAGCCTCAGCCCTTAGACAATGGTGGTTACCAGACAGAGCTGCACAGTTGGGTCCAACTGACACATTTCACTAGGCCTTGGACACAACACACACACACACGCACACACTCTCACCCAAGGGGCCAGTTCTAAGGAAGGAGCGTTCAAACCCCACTAGGAGATGGAGGGTAGCCCGGTGGCGTGGGGGTATGCTAGGGGAGGACAGGCGAGAAGGGGTGTCGATAGAGCGGAAGGGTAACTGCACCGCACGCGAGGGAGGGGGCTGGAAATGGCCGATGGATTCGATACTTATTTATTTAAAGGTCTTGATTTAACGGGTCCTTCCCAGGGGTTCTGTAACTAAAGCCAAACTGCGCAGCAAACATTGTGGGGTTGGGAGAGGAGTCGCTGCTCCCCCTACCCCGTGACTAGGGAGGGGAGGCGGGGGAAACAAGTTCCCCGGCCAACACCACCGACCACTCCGATTCCCCCTCTCCCCTCCTCCACAGGAAGGGGGAGGCTAACAGAGAAAAGGGGGAAAACAAGTTCCCCAGCCAGCCCCACCACCCAATAACTCCCAGTCGTTCCCCCCACCTTCTATTGGAAACGGGAGACCAAACCGTGGAAAGCAGCCGAAAAGGGGGAAATCCCACCCTTCGCTTTCCCTCTACCCACCAACAGACTCCTGCGGGGTCCCCGAGCGAGCCAAGAAGCCAGAGGGTTGGGTGTGGGGAGAGGGTGCCGAGCCCCCGAAACCAAACAAAGCGCGGCCTGAGCGAAAGCCCGGGCGAGTGGGGAAGCCGGGGCTTTTCCTGCCGGTCGGGGCCCGGGCCGGACTGACACTGCGGCACCGGAGGACCCGCCTCCGCTCAGCCTCCGTCTCCCACCCCCGGGCGCACAGGACGCCCCCCGCCCGTCCCGGCCTCCCTCCCCGCGGGTCCCGGCCAGCCCGGCGGGCGGCGGGGAGGGAGCGCGGCCTTACCCCGCTCGCCGGCGTTGTTCCGCTCCTGGGGCAGCGGCGGAGGCGGCGGTGGTGGCGGCGGAGGCTGCTGCTGCTGCGGCGGCGGCGGAGGCTGCTGCTGCGGCGGCTGCTGCTGGGGCGGCTGCGGCGGCGGCTGCTGCGGGGGCTGCTGCTGCTGTTGCTGCACCGGGCGCGGCCGCGACACTCGCCTGGGTCTCCGGTTGGCGGCTCGGACGGAGTTCATTTGCCGGGCTGAGGTGGCGGCGTTGGCGGAGGGACACACACACACACACGCACCGCGAGCTCCGGGGCAGGAGAAGGGGGTGGGGAGAGGGGGAAGGAAAGAAAGGGGGCGAGGGGAAGGGGAGATGGTAAGGGCGGAGGGGCAAGCGAGACCCCCAGTCAAGAGAAAGGCCCGCGGAGACAGACACCGAGCGAGGTCAGGCGGGCGGGCCTGACGCACGGGGAAGGCCGAGGCCTCCGGGCGGGGCGGCCGCGGGGGACGGAGACAGAAAGACGGGCAAGGCGAAGAGAAAGAAAGAAAGGGCGTCCGCCCGCCTGGGGATCCCGAGGCGAAGCGCGGCGTCGGCGGCTGAGGAGACAGACCCCGGTCCCGCCGACTCCCGAGCGGCGTCTCCGGCGGCGGGGGGAGTGGGCGGGCGGGTGAGGAAGGGAGAAGGAGGAGAAGAGAGGGAGAGCAGGGAGGGAGGGAGCAGGGGGCGCCCGGCTCTTTTTTTCCCTCTTCCTCCCCCCCACACTCCCTGAAAGAGATTTCTGAGAGGAATTTTTTCTCTTTCTTCGGCCTCTTCTCTCTCCTCCCCCCTTCTCTCCTCGGCGAAGGGGAAATGAGTGTGAAGGGAGGAGATAGGGGGAAAACGAGGCGTCGTCGTTCCTCCTCCTTAAAGGAGCCTTTCCTCCTCCTCCTCAGCCCCGTCGCCGCTGCTTCTGCTGCTGCTCCGTGGCAGGAGGAGCCATTGACACCACCGGAGCCACCACTCGCCCAGTCGGTCCCTCCCCGCCGCGGGGCTGGCCAGGGGCGCGGGGGAGGGCCGCGGGGCGGCGGGGGGAGGGGTGAATGGGCGGGGAAGAAGAGAGGCGGGGATTTAGGTCAAGCAGCCAATGGGAGGTGCTTATACAACCTCCGGGCCAATGGGGCCTCCGGTCTTATCGCGAAGTCCCTTCCTTCAACGCCCTGTTTCCTCTCTCGGGTTTCCTCCCTCCCCCGCCAAGGAGGGGGATGGAGGATAGGGGAGTGTGGTAGGGCCGGTGATAATGGGGAGGTATCAGGGCATATAATAGAGCAGGGGGGTGGGCGAAGAGAGCGCTAGTGCGTAGCGACGATTCTAGGAGAGGGGGTGCTGGGAGGAAAGGGCGGGGGCTGCTGATGTAATGGGGAGTAGTGTTTAATCCTTCGGTTCGCCGTTTCAGCCTTCCCCCTCTTTACCCAATTTTTTAAGCGGAAAAAAAAAAGTGGAGTGAGGTAGCCAATCTTCGATAACTCGGGTTTTTTTTTTTTTTTTTTTTTTTTTTTTTTTTTGTGGTAGGTAGGTTCAAAGTCTGAGCTGCAGGGAGCGCTAGAGATTCTGTGCCCTTTAGTCAAGCTGAGGGTATTTGCACACCTTGGAGATCCACTTTACCGAGCTTTGAGCTTGGTAACGGAAGTTTGAAGTCGGTTCCTAATTATGGTCTAAGGGGAATCATCTAAATCTTGAAAAGGTTTTGGTTAATAGGTAACAGACCTTTGGTCAGTTTACTCTTTGAAGATGTGGGCTATATAATGTTTGGGGGAATAGTATGTGAGAAAAAGAGAGACGTAAGTGTATTGAGGTTGTGATTGTTCATGCGATAAAAAAATTTTTTTTTTTTTAGATCTCACAAACTCAAAGGAAAAGAAAAAACTCCAAGGGGAATTATCTTCTGTATCTATATCTGGTCCCTTCAGCATAATCTCTCCCCAAGGAGAACGGGTTTTTATTCCCTAGCTGTTGTTGTGATGGCTGAAAAAGTACCCTTTCTCAAGTCTCTCCGCTCTCTTTTGTTTATCATTTTATGGATATGGTAAAACTGGCAGTTTACAGATTCTCTGATTTTCAAACTTTTGGGTGATTGCTTTCTCTTTTGAGTTGGATCACTTGCTGTCTTAGGTTTGAGACAGATGATTAAGTGGTTACAAAGTATGATAAGGGAAGTAGAGGTTAGAGGGGGAAAGTGTATTTTGGGAGACGGGAGGTGGGGGGCAGAGCCAGATTGTGTAGGGTGTTTGAGTCCCTGACTTGATATGTGCCTCTAGGCAAAATACTTTACGTTTCTAGGTATCAGGGTCTCCTCACCTTTTAATAAGGGTTTGGTTTGGATTACATAATCCTGTTTTCAGTTTTTAAAAACACCTTTATTGTGGTATGATTTCTGTACAGTAAACTACACATGTCAGATGTTCAATTTGATGATTTTTTGGTAGATGTATACACCAATGAAACCACCACCACGATCAAGATAGCTAACATTTCCATCACTCTCCAAGAGGTACAAACTGTTTTCAACTTTTAAAAATTCTGTAATTTTGAGATGATCTCTGTTTGGTCCTGAAAATGGAGAAACTCAGATATAAGTTTCCTTCTCAAGAAGAAATTTGAGGAAGGAGACAAAACAATGAAAGAACTGCAGATTTTTCTGGTTGTTAGCAAGGTGCAAATGGGTCAAATTGTAGATTTGGTTCAAATAACTGTAGGGGGAAAAAGGAAAATTACATGCTTTATATATATTATAAGTGAATCCATAATTCTGATTTTTCTAAAGATTTACTTTTTTATTTAGCAAGCATTTATTTGTTCCTTCTGTGTGTGCATTGCTTTATAAGGTGTTATGGGAGATACCAAAAAAAGGAAAAGACAAAACCTTCAGCATAAAGAGTTTGTATTTTGGTATGGCAGACAACTCAATCAATTCACATGTACAAAGAAAGCATAGCTTGTCCTGTGTAATTTTTATCCTAGTTTAGTCTCCACGTTATCTTCTTTATAGGTAAATGCTGACTCTTACGTATTTTATTTTCCCACCTCCCTCTCATTCCAAGATATTTATGGGAGGAAAGGGTTGCTGTATAAGGTATACATAGATGGAGTGTCTTTCACATCTTCAGCATCCTAGATTAAAGTTTATTATGACAGTTCTCAGGCATGTGGCAGTAAGATGCCTTATTTTAACAAAACCAGTATATTATGACAGTTTTCTGATAGGTTGAAGTAAAGTGTCTTGATAAAGGAAGTGCCTTTTTCTAATTCACACAGTGGCTAGTAGCAGCCCTGAGGGATGGAAAGGCTGACATGGCATCCGGGAAGGGCCCTGAGCCATGTATGCCAGTCCTTGTGTTGTCTTCTAGTATGAAGTGTCTGGTATGGTCTGAAAACAGAACTGCTAGCCTCAGAAGTAAAACTGCTCATTTCTGTCCTTTTCAGAAGTCATGCTGTTTCCTTTACTGAAGTCCATACTGAACCATTTACCCTATACACTGCAACCTCTTTACTGACCTCAGGCCTCTGCAGGTCCATTGATTCTCACGATGTCATTCTATCTTCTCATTGAGACATGTGGGAACTTCTGAATTTCTAGAATACCCCATGTAGGCCTTGATGAGCCAGGAGATTTGGTTCAGGCTCATCTATTAAGTTACCTCCCTCTACCAGTGTTGCCTATGTCGTGTTGAACATGCCATCAAGCTGAAAGCAGAGTTCCTAGTGTTCACAGACATGCCCAGGGAAGCAAACCACTAACCCATTTTCTTGACTTCCCCATATCTGTGTGAATACTTCAACTATATACCTCCAATTCTAGCTTCCACCCTGAGAAGGCACAGGAAGTAAGCACACTGGGTCTGATTACTTCTTCCTGTTCCCTTCTCTTCTTTCATCTCTTACGGGATGTAAGAGATGGATTTTTCTCTTTCTTGTGTGACAGTAGATTTCCTTATGTACCATATCCTCTTCATTCTTGTAATGACATCTGCTCTGCTCCCTTTCTTGGAGCCATGGTGACTGATGAAGTGCAAGAGAGAAACTAGTTTAACAATAGTGGACTATCTACTGGGAGCTAATAAAAAATATCCTATCCCCATATCACTGGTTCCTACATATTTTTAGTTTATCTTACAGGATTAAATTTTAGAGAGTTCTTTGTGCAAAAGTGTTCAAAGCCATGTTAACTTAAAATTGTAGAACTTGGGAGTTGTTAGAATGGGCCTTTGACATCATTTAATTCTCATTTTTGTATTTGACAGATTGGGAAACTGAAGTTCAAAGAGGTGAGGTGACAAAACCAAATCCCATAAATACTTAGTGGCAAAGTTAATACCTGCCAGTCTGGTGCTCTTCCCATTCACAGGTGTCATAGATTCTTAATTCTTCCAGTGAAAACCCAAAATATTCCAGGTGGTTTTTATCCTTTGCCAGGTCCACCTGTGTTAGCAAATAATCCTGTCAATTAGCTGTCATGGAAGTTATGTGTGAGAGAAAACAGGAGAAAAACTTTAAGGGAATTTTTATTTGGGGTAGGAGTCCCCAGAATGATTTCAGTATACACTTAGCATAATTTCAGAGGACTAAATTCCCTCAGGGTTTGCTCTCCCTTCAAGAACATTTGTGTTTGTTTTTCTCAACTAATTACTGATGCTTAACAGGTTAGGGTACTTAAAATTATTTGTTTATTAAACCTATCACAATAGGAGTGTGGAAAAAATAAGCTCTTTAATCATTTTAATACCTGGCAGGTGATATTTACTGTGATTTTTAAATGATCATTTTTACCATTTCAAAGATTCAGCTTCCCTTTCCTCTGTTATTCCATCATTTAGTCCCGAGCCGTCAGCACTCAGTCAGTTACATAAGACACCTCAAAGCTGCTCATTCCTTTTATGTCATTTAGGAAATTAGTTTGATCTGAATATGGTTTTCCTGAAGGAATAATCAGCTCTGTTTAAAATATCCTTGTTAGAGTATGAATGACTTATCTCACTAAGCTGCAAAAATTCATTCCTTAGTACATGCTCAGATAATATTTTATTAGTTAGGCAGTGAAAATTAACTTGGAACTAAGGATTTAAATTAAATGTATACGTGGAAAAACCTGGTAAGCATGCAATCCAGTTATACTCATAATAGAGGTTATCTTTAAAAAATTATAGACTCTAACTTTAATACCCTTCCCTGTGGAATAATAGAGACATAGCCGTATTAAAAGAAATTATGTTCAAAATTTAGGATGAGCTGTGATAGACCACTGTAAATCTTTATTTTTGCTTTTTAAAAGTATACCTAATTTTAAAGCATTGAGAGAAGACTAGGCCAAACACTAAAAGGGTGTTATATTATGGAAGGACTGGTAGGTGACCATAGCATGAGCAAATGTAAGAATGAAAAGCCAAGAGGGGGCTCTGCCACTTTCTGGCTGGCTGACCTTGGGCAAGTTACTTAACCTCTCTGTTCTTCAGTTTCTGCATCTGTAAAATGGGCATGATAATAGTCCTCATTTCAAGGGCTTGTTGTGAGAATTAAGTAGTGTAATACCTATAAAATACTTAGAAGAGTGCTTGGTGCATAGTAGGGGCTCAGTAAACTATTAGCCATTATTGTTGGTGGTGTTGGCATTGGTGTCATTTCAGGACTTACTTGATGATTTTTAAGACATTATATGTAGGGAAGAAGGTATGGGAGCCTCTCAAGAGAGAATCTATGGAGTTGGTCAGGAAACAAATGCACAGGGAAAGAAAGAAAGAGGAAAGGAAAGGAGGAAGGAAAAAAAGGACTGCAGCTGGAATTTTATCTGTGTTAGTGGAAAAACTGGACCCATTTAAGAATCAGATTAAAATTTAAAAACTCACTTGGGCCTCCTTGAAAAGAACAGAATTATCGAAAGAAGTGGAACAGGAGTGGAGAAAGAAATGGCAGAAAGTAATATATGAAGTAGCACAAGTTACTCAAGGATTAGAGAATGTTAAAGCTAAAAGAAGAGGGGTTTAGAGGAGCACATGTCAGGGGACATATTAGACCCCTGTATTATCCTGAGATTATGGCCTCTGCAGGCATCAACAGAAGCTTCAGATTCACAAATTTGTTGAGAGTGATAATCCAGCTAAGAGATATTTCAGGGAAGAGAATCTTGGAAGCAAGGTTAATAGACCTAAGGGGTTCTAGAGCAGTATTCAGTGGCAGCAGCTGTGTCATAAAGCTTAAAAGACTTGGAGTCCTACTGGAGATGGACAAATAACCAGAGAAGATCAGCCGTAAGGCTATAAGCACGGACTGCAGAGTTGCCTATTATAAATATGCCGTGCTGAGTTCACACATGGAAAAGGAAGCTATGTCACTTGACAGAGACCAGGCTCAATTCAATGCTGGGCTTCCAGGCCAGAAACACCAGACTCAAGAGGGAAATGGACACAGAAGTATTCAAAACATGAGGATACCAAGAGAAAGCAGGAAGATTTGGATGTGATCTAGACATTTTAGATGCTACCACTGTAAACATTTTCATGTCTCTGTGTACCTAATTGGGCCCTATGCCCATTCTTGACTTACTCTCTGGCAATCACGAGGGGATTACTTTTAGGCTAATCAGACTTTCCCCTGTAGCTTCAGATTCGGTCAGCTGGATGGAGGAAACGTGGGTCCCTTTTTGGGAGAAAGAGGAAGATGTTATGTAGAAAGTCAACTATGTTCTTATTAAAAGCAACTATGTTCTATGTCACAGTTAACCTCTTGATGGGAAATTTATCCTAGCTGGATTTAAATTCACATATAGTAGTTGGAAAACTTACATGTTCTACTAGGCATCCTGGCATGGTGGAAACCAAACAGGTGTTCTCCATCTTTTGTTCCCTGTGCATTATTCCCCTTCCCAGATAACACTAAGCCTGCTACAATCTCTGATAGGCAACAGCAACAAAGGTCTATACGCTGGGTTCTAGGAACATCATTTTGTTTGCAAAATGCTGTTACTTCAGGAGTCACATTTGCTTTTTACATTTATAGGACGTGAGAAATTCGAGTGGATTACTTCAAACTTGATGGTGCTAAAAATGCTACACCCATGGTAATGGAAGAAGGCCCAGGGCACAGTGGCTGCTGAAGGAATCCAAACCCTCTTCTGACAGAGACTGAAAAGATCAGGAAACTAGGGAGAAGAATAATTATACTTTATGGTCTTTGGAGTTTAATATACAATAGGAAGAGGAATTCATTTTGGACTTGAATTTCTCTGGTAATTTAATAATGGGAAGGGCTTCACATTGTTCCATTTTCAGCTTTTTTTTTTTTTTTTCTTTATTTGGACTTTAAAAAGTAATCTCTGTTGACAAGTTTTGGGCAATATTATTAGGCATAATTTCAGAAGAGAAATAAACTTAAGAGTGAATATTTAGCCTAGGATGCAGGGCAGCCTTGAAGTTAAATTGATTAATGTCCTGTTATGACCCATTACAGAAACTCTTAGGAGGACCAGCTTAACTGTGCATCACACTAGTCCCAGGAAGTTACAGTGAGAAACAGTGGTAATAACTGAGGGAGCTGCTAATCTCTTTTAGGTGGACAATCCTGGTTGAGCAGAGGTTTGATTATTAAGCCCTGTTGTTAAAGAGAAACAAATAATGGGGTGTTGTTCAGCATCTCTCGCATTTCTGCCAGAGGTCATGAAGGAGGAAACTTCCACCTAAGCTTCTGCTTCTGTCTACCCTCTTATTAGATGTTCCATATGGAAGAAGTGACTAGTCTGGTCAGAGACTTTGGGGACACTTCTCTAGAGGTCAGGATCATGACATTGAAAGATACTTTCCTTTTGTATGGGCCCTAATGCCCGCTTTTTCATTTCCTACCCTTAGGAGCAGTGGGCTGTTTTGCACATATTGTCTCCCTGTAGTAAGCAAATCAAGATGTGGATTGGGGTAGGGGAGTAAGGATGGGCTACCTCTGCTAAGGAGGCCTCATCCTCCCACTTTCCCTTCTCAGTTCTCAGCTCTCATTGGAGCACCTGGTCAAGTAGGTAAACTTAAGCTCAGCTGTTAATACTTGAGAACATGTGTCTCATTCTTATCCTCACTCTTCTCTCTTCTGTCACACTTGAGGAGGTCACAGGACTTAGATTGGGGTTGGAAAAGCAAGAGGCCTCACATCTCTTGGCCTCTACTCAGCCTTAACTCAAGTGTCACTATAAATTGGGCATTTGCCTGCTTAATGATAAAATGGTTCTGGGGATCTCACTGGGGCATAGATACAAGTGTGCGTACTCCCTCAGGTAAGCCAGTCAGAAGAAGAGATGGGGGTAGGATTTGAGGTTGGAAATCTCCAAATTTCTAACACTATTTTTTTAAGGATAGATGGTTATTTTCTACATTTTAAAGCTATGAATGTATCTTACAGGAGGTTGTCTGGCTTAGAAATTCCCAAAAGAAAGATAAAGAAAGGATAAGAACTTCAGAAAAGTTAGAACTATTTTTGTTACATATAAACTATGGGGGGAAAATGAAGTTATAAATATATTTTGAGCAAAAATTTATGGCTGTAATTTACCTCTATGGTGAATAACTTGCTGTTCAAGTTATAAGTGGTTTAAAAAACGTTAAATGAAAGACACTTCCAGGTAAGTGGAAATATTATATTCAGTGCATGTAATAAATTCTTTAAATTTTAATCATAAAGAGCTATACATTTTATATTAATAGAAAATGAATTTTTCTCTGCCCTCAGTTATTTAAATAGAATTGGTTTGAAGGTGTGCCAGATTGCTCCTTTCCCAGGGCTCTCACATGACTTGAGTTAGTCATTTCTCAGTCTTTCCCTCCATCATGTATCTAATGTTGCTAAGTTTGTGCCACCTACTGCCCAGCTCTTAAATTCCATGACTCCTTCTGAAAAGATAATCTATTGCAAGGAATGATGGGGATGGAGAGGTGGACAAGGGTAAAAACTGAAAAGATAAGGAGACCCAATACACACCTATTAGAATGGCCAAAATCCAGAACACTGCCAACACCAAATGCTGGTGATGATGTGGAGCAACAGGAACTCTTTTTTTTTTAAAGGAAGTTTTTATTAACAAGAAAAGTTTTTCTTAATTCATATAAGGTCCATCTGTAATAAAATAGGAAAATATGTTTGATAGTCTGAGTCTAATTCTAATTCATGCACACTTGATTCCAGGTTAGTCCTATCAAATGCTTGCTATGTTATTTATATTTAAACGGGTAGAAGCCAAAGACTACCAGCTACTTAACTAAAAGAAGTAACTATACTGGAAAATGAAAATTGGTGGAATTTTATCATTGGATCAGAGTTAAAAAAATCAAACAGGATAAAATTTTGTTTAGAAATCCTTAAAAATATGGAATGCTTCACAAAATTTGCATGTCATCCTTGTGCAGGGGCCACGCTAATCTTCTCTGTATCGTTCCAACTTTAGTATATGTGCTGCCGAAGTGAGCACAGGAACTCTTATTCATTGCTAGTGGGAATGCAAAATGGTACAGTTACTCTGGAAGACAGTTTGGTGGTTTTTTACCAAACTAAACATACTCTTATAATACGATCCAGCAATTATGTTCCTTGGTGTTTTCCCAAGGGAACTGAAAACTTAATGTCCACACAAAAAATTTCACACAGATGTTCATAGCAGCTTTAGTCATAATTGTCAAAACTTGGAAGCAACCAAAATACTGTTCAGTAGGTGAATGCATAGATAAACTGTGGTATATCTAAGTAATGGAATATAATTCAGCACTAAAAAGAAATGAGTTATCAAACTATGATATGAAAAGACATGGAGGAAACTTAAGTATGTATTACTAAGTGAAAGAAACCAATATGAAAAGGCTACACACTGTATGGTTCCAACTATATAACATCCTGGAAAAGGTAAAACTATGGAGATGGTAAAAAGATCAATGGTTGTTAGGGGTTGGGAAGGAACAATGGATGAACAGGCAGAGCACAGAGGACTTTTAAGGCAGTGATACTATGAATGATACCATAATGGTGGATTCATGTCATACATTTGTCCAAACACATAGAATGTACAGCACCAAGAGTAAACCCTAATGTAAACTATGGACTTTGAGTGATAATGATGTGTCAGTGTAGGTTCATCACTTGTAACAAATGTACCACTTTGCTAGGGGATGGTAATAATGAGGGAGGCTATAAATGTGTGGAGTTAGGGGGTAATGGGAAATATCTGTATTTCTTGCTCGATTTTGCTGTGAACCCAAACTGCTCTAAAGAACATAAAGTCTACTAGAAAAAACACACAAAGCAAACTTTTTTAAAGGAGAAAAAATTCAGTTTTCTATGTTTTATTCCCCCCCCCCCAAAAAAAACCTTTATTGCCAAACAGACTATCTACACATATAATGGACATTCACTCCCCAAATGCTGGTCTAGTGGGAGAAGGGTGATAAGCCTCATACATGTTGAATGACATTGGCTGCATGGGGTCCCGGCCCCTTCCCCTGTCATATTTCTATTCGGTGCACAGTGAATTGTTAAGGTCAGTACTTAGAATAATATAAAATAATTGAGAAAATGATACTATTTTTCTTAACTACACAGCTGGAGAAGGGGCCTTGGTGTGGAGTCCAGGTTTGAGGGGTATGAAAACACTGGGGAGTCTTACCCAATCCATTCATATAACTTCCCCTCCTCCATTGCAAGACAGCCTCTGACCCTAGAAATTTACACTTATGAAAACTGAAAATTAGGGAACTGATCTTTTTGTATAAGTAAAACCCTCCAAGCTACTACTTACCTAGGATCACAAATGAAAGGAGTCAGACTTTTGAAAACAAACAGATCAACAGATTAAACACCCTCTAGAGTTCTAATAGCCCTAGTTAAAAACCCTTAGTTAAAAAGTAAACAATTAAGAGATACTCATCAAAGGTGGATAGCTTTTAGTATAGAAGCATATAATTTTTTTTGGAGAGGGGGAACCCTACTTGGAATCCATCTTGTCCTAACAAGAAAGTAATAGAGCTCTTCAGTCATTATAGACCTCATTTAAAGGGCCAGGCCCCACCACAGGATATGTCTCTCTCATGATACAATCAACTTTATTATGTGACTTATTGTAATGAATGTTTAACATAAAATTGAGAGTATTTTTGTTTTAAAATATATTTTGTTATTAGTCTTCAGGTCAGAATCCTTTTGGGAAGTAGGCAGGGCAAGGATTGCTCACCTACAAACCAGGGCAGAGTGAACAAATACAATCAGATATTCTTGAAGTCTCCACTGATAAACCCCCTTTCAAACCCTACTTCTTGAACCTAAATAGTTTTCCCTATTCCCCTTAACTCCAACCTCTAGTGTCCTATCTTTGATGACTTGAATTCTGATCACTTTTTGTTCCTTACCTTGTTTCCTGTTTGTTAGATCTGCTTCTCCCAAAATCCTAATCTCTATGTTGTGGCCCCTGGGCTGGTTATTTGACCAAAATTTTCTGTTTCCTTGTTTGATAATTTATTTTGGCACTGTAATGAAGTAGAAAAAGCATGGGCTTTGCACTCAGGCAGACTTGGGTTTATATCCTGACCAAACCACTAACTGGTGGTCTGATTTGGGTAATGCACCTCTCTGGGGATCAGTGTCCTTTTTGGTAAAATAAGGATATTAATGCTTACCTCAAACTATGGTTGTGATTGGAAGTAGACAGAGGAGATGGTTGCACAACATTGTACTGAACTATATAATTAAAAATGGTTAAAATGGGAAATTTTATGTTATGTATATTTTAACCACAACTTTTAAGAAAGAAAAAAATATGATTGCAAGAATTAGTCTTTGTGGAACCCCCATTTCAGTGCCTGGTATATAGTAGGCCTCTCAACAAATAATAACTGTATAGCATAGAATATTTTATGTTGCAAGTAACAAAAAGCACAACTCAAACTGCCTTAAACAATAAAGGTATGTACTGATACATGAAATTGAAAATCCAGACGTAAGGCAGGCTTTTGGGTTAGTTTATGTCACTAAGGACAATTTCTCTTGGTCTTCAGTTGAACAGGTTCAGCATATCACTAAGGGCTCTGATTCTTTCCATCTTTCCATCTTTCTCTGTCTTCTGCAATGGCAGCTTTATCCTTAAAGCCAGCAATTCTCATGATCACAAGATGGCTGCCAACAGCTCCCCAAAGTACATGTTCCCTCATCCATATCTAGAGAGAATGACTTCCAGCAGTCCAGCAAGTATGCTGATATTCACTGCTTAAATCCAAAAGCTGTGCATGGGAAGGTGGAATGGGATGGTTGGCTTGAACTAACTAAACAGGGAGAGGGTCAGTTTCCCTGGAAGCACAAGGGCTGCATGGGGATGGGTGGATTCCTCAAATGAAAATTAAGGTACTGTGGAGGAGAGAAGGTAAGGCTAAGACACTGAGCAGACAACCAACAAAAGTTCACTTTTGTAGCTATTATCTTTATTATTGGCTTTCTTGGCTCTTGGCTATTTCTTTAAAAATCATTGCAAAAGCAAAAACTAAGAGAACTCTTCTTTTGAGTAAGTGTGTTCTTTCTAGCAAAGGAAGATCAATACGTATAAAACTAAGTTTAATTTAACAGGGTGTTAGGCATCTGGAATACCAGTCAAACAAACAGCAAAATGCAGTGAATGAAGGGGCTTACCTGGGAAAAAATGTCAGGTATGGAGAGCAGGGGAGAAACTAGAAAGACGGTGATTTGCCAAAGTGTCAAAGCCAGAAGGGTAACGTTAGCTATTGACCTTTTCTTTACTGGAGCCAGATTAGAAGCCGTGACCTGGGTTATGACAAAGGGACCAATTAACAAGAGAAGGAGGTTTTACCCAAAGCAGAGATGACAGAAGAAAAATCTGACTGAAACTCAATTTTGACTGCTCTGCCTATACCTTTGCAGTGTCTACCTGTCTGCCTCATGAGATTCTTCCTTCTCTTTTTGATCCAACCCCCATCAAATAACCTACCAATTTCTGCCAATTATATTTCTATGCTTTTTACCAAAAAGGATCTTCCATATTCCTTTGCTGCACTTCATCTGGCTAATTCCTGCTCTTTGGCTGAGACTTTAAATTCCAGTACACTACTGCTGTCCTACTTCCCACCCCCAAGACACACACCACAAGCTGATTTAAGTAATTGTGCTTGGTACTCCCTACCTATAATCAATACCCACTAGCCTAACAATTTGTTTACTTGGCTGGTCTCAATCCCTGACTGCTCTCCCCTTCATCACATGAAAGCTTCTAAAGATCAAGGACTCTACCTTAGTCGTCTTTGGTTCCAGGACACCCAGCACCTTTTTCCTGACACATAACAGAAGCTCAATACATGAAGGAGGCAATTCCTTTGGTTACCATCTGACATCCTCTTATCCAGGGCTTAAGAAATAGAACATATAAAAACCAAAATGTTCTCTACCTAGAAAGAAAGAGTTGAGAATGAGGAAGACAGAGACATGTTAAAGATGTTTTGTAGTAGTTTGTACCCTCCTAGATTTTGGGGGTGCTGAAGACAGAATCAAAATTGCTAAGAAGGTCCAGAATGCCTCTTTCCCTTTCTTTTCTCCATCTTCAAACACTGTTTCTAGTCCCAAACTGTTAAAGAATATTTTTTTTCCCTATTTAGTCATATAGTATTCACAATTTTATGTTGTTTTTCCAGTTAGAGAATCAGGATGCGATTATTACATGAAAGTGACCATTATAATACTTCACACTTACAAACGCTAGTTATTGGCATTTACAGAGTGAAGCAAGCCACCTGAACTAAATACCAGGTGCTCAGTAAACATACTGTAATACCTCATTTCTGGTTACAAAGAGCTCATATGACCTTTATGTAGGGAATTTGTTTTCTGTTTAATTTATTTTTCCATTCTGAAACAGATTCATCTATTATAGGAAAGGGGCCAATTATTGGGTAAACACAGTAACACCTGATGACTATACCCTCTGGTATTTAGTCTCAAAACATTTTGCATTTCTTAATACATAGATTTAAAAATATTTTAACATTCCACTAAAATGAGATTAAATATAATTTTAAATGTTCCAGGAGGTAGAACATTCAGCCCTGTTTCTCAAGAAGGCTAAGTGAAAGGTCCCGTGTGTTGCCTGGTGGTTAGATTTTGACAATAAGCTAAAGGAATGAAGTTACAGAAGTGAGGGCTCACCTTAATAACTTTCTGTTGTTTTGTGGTTATTTAGGATTATTTGGAAGCAGAGCCAGCCATAGGCAAGTTTCCTGATGTAATATGTCTTTATGACCATGACCCACAATGAGTGCTCTCAAGTCCCTTTCCCCACTCTTGGTGTTGTTCCTGCTAGGTCCTCTTGCTCTCACGGTATGCCTTTATGACCAGAGCTGAGGGTCACCATGTTGTTTCTAAATAATGACCCACGCGTACACCTTTCTCTGACTCCCATCACTCCCCTCAGCCTCCCATTGCTCCCCTCGGCCTCCCATAAGAATCATAATAACTTTCTTAATTCTAAAGTGTACTTTAAAAAAATCCTATTTCAGTGTATTCTCAATTCTAAGACATGCTCCCTCATTTCAATATTTCTGAAATTAGAATTAATTTTATAGTTTTCTTCTCTTTTTCCTAAAAAAGTGGTTACTACATTTTTGGTCAATCCTACAAGCGAAAGTGTCTTAGACTTGGAGAGATGTGTTGTAAGTGTACTTTACTGGAGAAAGTTTTTTCGAGAGTCAGTGCTGCTGCATATGGAGATGGGAGCTATCACACAGTTAATCCAAGCATACCAAGGACTTTGGGGGTAGGAGTGTATGAATAGTTTAGACAAAGCAAACTAATTGTTGGTTGGTTGTATGGACTAACTGTTGACGAGATAATTTTACATTTTCTAGTTTGAGGATTAGATGCAAAGGAAATAGGAATGTCTCCATCATATATAAGAAGGGAGTCTTAACCTTTCTCTCTACACAAATTGTTCTAAAGCCTAATATTTGTACTGAACAAGAGGCTGGGGTTATATACAGAATGCTCTAAAGAATATCCTTGATATGGATGACCAGTTATCTTAAACCACCCCTAAGTTCTTCCCTGAAAGGACTGTAACTTGATCTCATCTATTCTTGCTAAAGAGATGATGACTGTTTAGCTCACTGATCTGTGGAGAGGGGCAGAGCGTCAACACAGCCATGAACACACGTGGTTCCTGTCTTGGGTAAAATGTTCAGAGATATCTGAGCCCTATTTGTCAAGTCCAGCATAATTGTACAATGTTTTTCTAAAATAAATGGGGAGGACAATTGTAAGTTGAATAAAGACAGTATTCTAGTTATCTCCATCCAAAAAGTCTTAGCTGTTAAAATTAAGAATGAAATGGAAATTTTGAGAACATGCTTGCCCCTAACATTTTTAGTACCCAGGAAGGACTAGGGGGGGTACATAAATAGGTCTAAATAATTAAAAATTATAAATCAAGCTAAAAATGAATACATTAAATAATTAAATAAATGTGTTCTACATACCTTCTCTGACAAATATAGCTTTATTATGATAAAATATTTTCAATGTATATAGCAATATTTTTTATGACTGAAAGTCAGCTAAACAACAAAAATGATTTGACTTAATATTGTACATTTGTATGTTCTGTTGATGGACTGATGATTTTTGGATGAGGAATAAGATAAAGATGTACATAATTATAAATTATCATATACTTATTGTATACATATTCTTTTTTTCAGGAAAATAATTATGTTATAATATATGTAATTTATATTGACACTAATAGCAAAATAGACAACTTTTCTTGAATCAATGTAGCTTTTTTGTTTAATTTTTTATTATGTAAAATTCCAAACATTTACAACTGTAGAAATAAAGTATAGAGGGTTCCATGTACCTATTATCCAGCTTCAACAATTAACTCTTAGTCAGTTGTGCTTCATCTACACTCCCCAACTCTCTATACCCAATTATTTTGAAGCAAATCCTAGCTATAATATCATATTATTCATGAATATATCAACGTTAGATGTTTTAAAAATTTGGTTTAATAGAATTGGAGAAATTTTATTCTGCTAAGGCAGTAGCAACTGATACTGTCAATAAAATTTCTTAATCAATATTTATATCTGGAAATGAACTATGAATTTTAATTATTATATTCAAACATTTTAATGGGATTGCAATGATAATCATTGCAGAAAATATTAGAAATTACTTTTATTGTATCAATTCTATCACTCATACTATGATTTTTTTCAATAGTCTTTAAGCAATATCTATATCCATAAGGTGCTAAGTTCTTCTTTCAATTTTTTCAATGTTGGGATATAAAGAAAAACAAAAGAAAAATATGTGGTTTAATTCATTCAAATCTCTTCACAGGAGACCATGCCTTACCTAGAATGTTTAAAAAGTAGTGTGTGTATGTATGTGTGTGTATATATATATATATAATATATATTTTTATATATTTTCTATTTATATATAGAAATTTATTTAATATGAATGTCTTCACAATCATGCAAACATTTTTATTTCTTTGTTCCAATTTTCTTTTATCTTATTGGAATATCACTTTTGTTGTATGTGTCACATTTTGTATCTTTCTATTTAGAAAAATCATTTTCTCTAAAAATTTTAAAAGTATTTTAGATTATTTAAAAAGTAAAATAGGCAAACTTAGATCTGTTTGTATCTTTTGTAAACATTTCCTAACATCATTAATAGTAAGCAATAGTCCATACCAAATAACTGGTTAGCACAAAATAAAAAATGTTTTCCACCATAGACCACAATTCCTTATTTATCTCAGGATCATCTGTTGTTTCACTTAACTATCCTAGTGCAGCTCACTCTCTTGTCTAAATTAAACCTAACTGCTCTAACAGTTTTTAAATGGCATCTCAATTTTTAACCCAGAGTGGCTGTGAGGTCAAATTTGGTATGTTTAATAAAGATGATCCATTTTGAATCAGATCCAGAAAATATTGTGTATAAGCTTTGAATCGCTCCAAAGAATGTTGTTGTTATTGTCAGAGCTGAGGCCATATCTTCTAGGAATATGTTGAAAGATATTTAATAAATGTATATGCATTTCTGTTTATGATATGCAGGGCCCTCTGAAGTACAGGGCTCAGGGCAAGGGCACCTCTTAACCTCAGTCTGGTACTGACTTTGCAGACCAATAATAAATGTATATATTAATAGTTTATAACATGCATTGCTACATTTTTTAAAGTGCTTCACATTTATGATTTCTTTTGATCTGCACAATAATCTATGGACTAGATAGAGAAATTAGAGATGAGAAACAGAGGTCTAGAGAGGTTAAGTGATTTATCTAAAATTACACATCTAATTAGTGGTAGAGTTAAGAGTAGCACCTTGGTTTCCACACACAGGTCTTCCTGTTGTACTATTTTACATCATGCTGCATCCTTAATGTTTCTAAAATGAAGAGACCTGGCAGTTGGACAGGTTACAACCCAACATTTTTCATTCTTTAAAACCCTTTGGATTTTAGAAGAGAAAACAAATATGGGATGATGAATGGGGGGAAAAAAAGCTGTATTCTCTTTCATACATGATAAGTCCATGTGGGAACAATATATACTTATCGACCAATGTTTCAGCAACTAGGGATTTATCTCCTTCCAGGAAAAGGTTTACTTGAATAATACAGACTAAATCTTCAGCAAGATAAGGATCATATTCCTTAACCTACTCATAAGACACTACGTACAACTCTAGGAACATAAACTTTGGGAGCATCTTCCAAGAGCCAGAGATTTTTGGAATGCTACTTTTTAGTGCAGTACAGCACCTAGAAATACAAAATGTTAGTATAAAAATGCATGTAATCCTCTTTTAATCATGCCAGTCAGATTTCCTAATAATTTTCCTATACAGTTTACACAGGACTGCCTTGGTGCCTCTGCCCCCTGTTCATATATACCCAAGACTTGAAGTGCTCCCTAAAATTCTCTTTTTTTCTCTCTCTAACTTTTTTTTAGCACTTTTGAATTTAGGAAGCATCTCACAGTCATTGGCATCTTTGATGAAATAGAACATAACTAACCGTTAATGATGGTTACCTCTGGTGAGTTCTGTATCGCTTGCATTCTCTACAATAAGAATGCATTATTTTCATAATGAAAATGAATTTTAAAAAATTTTAGACCCCAAATTCTATGTGGTTTATACACTCTATCTCTAATACTAAAAGAATACAAAGAATGTAATAACAATAATTAACATTTTATAAGGTTTTATATTCATAATGAATTTCATGAGCCCCTGTAGGTGATCAGTTGGCTTGATAACTCTGAGCTATTCCTCACAGCAGTTAGCTGTGAGTTATCCACGATGGAAACACTCCTCAGAGCTCTCTGATACTCACCATATTGTATTGTAATTGTCTTTTTACTTGGTTGTTTTTTCCACCTGGGTGAGAGCTCCTTGAGGGCAGGAACTGTGCCCATTCATTTTTGTGTCACTAGTGCCTAACACAGAGGTGAGTCTATAAAATTCATAAAATAAATGATTGACTGAAAGACTTGTAGATATTCAATATTTTTTTGAATGTTACTTACACCGACACAATTTAACAGTTTACCTCTGGAGAGGGTAATTATTCTCTGCTAGGATATGGCTTGTTCATTTTTCCTTTGTGGTTGGTGAATGGCAAGGCACAAACTGTAAGTGTTATTTTAAAAAATGTCCCTACATTCACCCCTCAGGGAGAGCTTTAGCTTTCTGTTGTCAGATTTGTTAATCTATCTAATTTACTGTGTAAGCAGGTAAAGAAAATCAATTTTCAACATGCTACTAAATTAAGTATCTTACTGAGACAGGTTTTGAATAGGGGAAGTTTGAAATATTTTTTCTTGTTACTTAAATAAGAGGAAAACATTTTGCCAATGAAAATTTCTCATCTGGTCTTTAAACTATAGTATCATGTTTATATAGAGGAAGTCTGTTTGGGAGAGTAATTCTGAACACTCCCTGGTGAAAGATTGAGCACATTTTAAAAATAAAATTTGGCACATGAATAGAAATAAAAATATTTGGTAACTCATGGAGTGGGAGAAAACATTTGCAAATCATATATCTGACAAGGGATTTACATCCGGAATGTATAAACACATACAACTCAACAACAAAAACCCAAACAACTCAATTAAAAAATGGGCAAAGGACTTGAAAAGACATTCTCCCAAAGAAGATAAACAGATCACCAAAGCAATGAAAAGATGCTCAACATGACTGATCAACAGGGAAATATAAATCAAAACCACAATGAGATACCACTTCACAACCATTAGGATGGTTCTTATATGTGTATATATAAGAAAATAACAAGTGTTGATGAGGATGTGAGAGAAATTAGAACCTTTGTGCACTGTTGGTAGGAATGTAAAATGGTGCAGCCTTTGTGGAAAATAGTACAGGAATTCCTCAAAAAAATAAACATGGAATTACCATATGATCCAGGAATTCCACTACTTGGTATATACCCAAAAGAACTGAAAGGGGGGACTCAAACACTGATATTTGTACATCAATGTTCATAGCAGCATTAATTTACAGTAGCCAAAACAACCCAAATGTCCACTAAAAGATGAGTGGATAAACAAAATATAAACAAAAAATTTATATTCAAAGAAATATTATTCAGTCTTAAAAAGGAAAGAAATTTCAATACATGCTGTAACATGGATGAACCTTGAAAGTGTTATGCTAGGTGAAATAAGCTGGACACAAAAGGACAAATATATGATTCACTTGTATGACTACTTAGAATAGTCAAATTCATAAAGACAGAAGATATACTGATGGTTGCCAGAAGTTGGGGAGAGGGAGGAATGGGAAGTTACTATTTAATGGATAGAGTTTAAATTTGGGAAGATTAAAAAAAATTCTGGAGAAAGATCATGGTGATGGTTACACAACATTGTGAATGTACTTAATACTACTGAACTGTACACTTAAATTGGTTAAAATGGTAAGTTATATATATAAATGATAAATATATATAATTATATATAAATGGTAAAAAATATATATAAAACCACACATATGAAAAACTTGACACTAACTTAGCATTTTATTAAAAAGCACTTTCACTTGCAATATTTTATTTTTTCCTCACAACAACCCTGAGAGATAGGCAGGGCCGTTATTAATCTCATTTTACAGATAAGGAAATAAAAGCTTATTTGGTTTGAGTAAACACCCAAGGAACACAAAATTAATAGATATCAGGGTCAGAATTAGGACCTAGAACCTCAGTCCCTTGCTCTTTCTTCTATACCAAACTGCTTTTCACAGAAGTGTTCTTGGACCCTGACAACTGACACTGACATTGACTTCACTGGCAAAGGCCCAACTTTCACTTGGAATGCACATACAAAGCCTGATTCCAAAGAACGATCTTGAAAGGGCTTTCTGGCCAATGTGGGCAAAACAACAGGCGCAGAAATCATTAACAACGTGTACCTTTCCCTCATCACAACAATAATATTGTGAAGGGCAAGACAGAAATATGAGAACTGAGGCAACAGCCAGGAAATGCTCAATAGCCACATGTTAATTTATTATCATAGGTCTGGTTTCTTTCTAAACAATTCTTAAGGGACAATTCCTTGTTTAAGTGAGATTTTTATTTTGTTAAATATTCCTTAAAGTTCATTTGTCGGCTGTAAGATGATTCTTGAGAAGGTTTTTATTGTTGTTAAAAGGAGTTTTATAGTTGCCATGTAATATAATTTGATCTGTATGTGATAGCTTCTTTGAAAAGCAGTGATGATTTTTTAAAATACAGAGACATGAAGAAAAACAGACTTTTATCATACAACTGTGTGTTTATATTGTTAATTCAGCCCTGTAAAATCTTTCCAGTAAATTAATTACAGCTAAGAATCAGAAGGGACCATAAAGCAAAAATGGCAGAGGAGTACAGACAGCTGTTCTTTAAAAATGGAATGTTGATTTTTATTTTTAAGTGTTCAACAAACAGTCCTGAAGCATATCCTCCAGAATCTTAATCGTATATTGTTGGGACTATGAAGTTTTGTTTTGTGTACTGAAGAAGAAAAATATCTGTTACATAATATTAATATATTCTAGTGTTTTCAGGTTAAAATAATAAAAATAATATGGCCAGCTGAGAGCTGAAATTTGGTGGTGGCAAAAAGTTTGGAAATTTAAAATATAATAATTATAGAAAGACCAAAAATATTCAAAATTTTAATAGTGATTTTCTTGGAGTATAAGGGTGATTCTCCACCCCATATGATCATACTTCTCCTTTTCAGTATTTTCCGTATTTTCTACAATGAACATATCTTATATCTATAGTGGAATAAAATAAAATCTTTTTATAATAATGATCATTAGAAAATCTTGCAGGCCAGGTCACTGGGCAGTTGTCTTTTTGATTAAAATTAACTGAAAGAAAGCAAAAGATAAACAATTTGTTCCCCAGCTTTCAAGTGGATAAATATATTATTAGTTCCATTTTAGAAGAGAAGAGTGAGGCCCAATAGGGTTAAGCGCTTGAGCTAAGTTCACCCAGCTGGTAAGCAGAACAACAAGTAAACCCAAACTTGTCCTGCTAGTAGGGAGGTGGTTTAGTGGAGAGGATTGGTAGTTCATCTTACTACACAGCCTATGTTCTGCCTAGTGATTCTGATATATTGGTACACCATGTTTTATCTCTGGTTTGATAAGCTTGTATATAATTAAAGAAGCTCCTATATCACTGAAATATGGTTCATTCCTTCTGAAGCATCTTTTGTATTGATTGAAGATCTTAATTTATGGACTGCAAATGAATCATTATGGCCTGCAACCACAATGAGTTTCCACACACGTTTTGTAAAACTAAAGTAACATTACATCTCGTCATGCATGTGTGCATTTTTATAGTACCTTCCACCAAGGATGTCTTGCTGGTACCTTTGGGACCCCTCAAGTTATCCCCAATCTCATTTCAGTTAAGGCCTCATTTATCCTCTTTCTTGTCTTGGTTTAGTTATTGCTAAGTCCTGTGATTGTAGGTCTTAGTTTTGAGTATAAATCTCACTTCCTTAAAGTTGTCTGCTAGTTCCTTTTATATGACACATCAAATCAATAATGGTATCTACCATTTACTGAGTGCATACCATGTACCAGTCACTTTATACCTACTATTTTTCATCCATGATGTAAATTCTGAGTACTTCTGCAATTTCATTTTCAACCGCTCCCTGATTGCACGCTATATTGTAGTTCAGAAGTCGGCAAACTTTAGTCTGTGGACTCATTCTGGCCCGCTGCCTGTTTTTGTATATAGCCTGTGAGTTTAGAATGGCTTTTACATATTTAAATAAGTAAAAAGAATCAAAAGATGACTAATACTTTTTAGACATGTGAAAATTATGTTACATTCAACTTCCAACATTCATAAATAAATTTTCATTTGAATCCAGACCTCTCATTCATTTAGGTGTTGTCTATGGCTGCTTTTGTGCGATGATGGCAGAGTTCAGTAGTTGTGACAGATACTATGACCCACAAAGTATTTATCTAAGTATTGTCTAAATGTTTAAAATATCTATCCGGCTTTTTACAGAAAAGTTTGTCAACTCCTGTCTTAACCAAATTAATTTCTGTCCTTATCTTCTTGTCCTCATATAATTTCCCCTCTGTCTGGAATGCTTTTCTTTCCTTTCTTTATTCTTCTTTATTCTCTTCTATATCCTCATTTTCTCTAGGTGATTTCATCCAAACTCATTGTGTTAAATTCAATCTATATGCTTATGGTGCCCAAATTCATGTCTCTATACCCAACCTCTGCCCTGAACTCTAAACTTGAATGTACAACTCTTTTATATCTCTAGTTAGATAGCATAAACATTTCAAATCAAACATGTTCAGGGTTGGATTCTAGATCTATCCCCCTAAACCAACTCCTTCCAGTCTGCCCCAACTCCATCCTTGTAGTTAGGCCAAAAGTTTGGTGTTTTTCTGATTTTTCTGTTTGTCTCACATTTCACATCCAATCTATCAGCAAATCATGTTGGCTTTACCTTCAAAATATATCCAGAATTTGACTATTTCTCACCTGCCTTATTGCCACCACCCTAGTCCAAAAGACCATCTTTCATCTGGACTGCTGCCCTAGTCCAAATGGACATCTTTCATCTTTCAACTGGTCTTGTCTGTGGTGAACATATCATGCAGGGTCATCTTCTCAGAACCTTCCAATGACTTCCTGTCCAAAGTCTGCCCTCCTTCTCATATGATGTCTCTCAAATCACATTTCCCACTCACTACTCTTCCCCTTACTCACTTTACTCTAGAGTCACTGACTTTGCTCTTCCCCAAACGATTGAGGGGCTTGTCTACTTCAGAGCCTTTGTGCTTATAGTGCCCTCTGCCATATCGTCCCACGGTATCCCCAGGGCTTGTTCTCACGTTTTCTCTAGATAATAAGAGTTGCCTTTTCAGTGAGACCTTCCACGGCATTCTTATCTACAATTTCAAATTTGCATTTGTGGTTTAATTTTTCTTCCTTAGGACTTTTCGCTAGTTAGATAAATAAGTCATGTATTTACTTGTCTTTTTTATTGTCTACACAAGAATGAAAGTTCATGAGGGCAGGGATTTTCATTTGTTTTGTTCACAACTGTATACCCAGTACCTAGAAGAATGCGGACACATAGAGAGGGCAGTGTTTGTGGCATGAGTGCATGAATGAAAACATCCAGCTCAAGGGCTGCTTCCATGAAATCTTCCCTGCAGCACCTGCCTTGGGTGCTCTGGGTCCCCCTTCCTCTTGGACAGTGAATATCTATGATACGCTTACTACAGTGTAGAACAATTGCTTGTTTGATATATCTATTTCCCCTACTAAACTGAGCTTGATTCCTTTTTGTATTCCAGGGCCTAGCACAGCTCTTGGCACATAACAAATAATCATTTAATATTTCCTAAGTGAATGAATAATTGTTCAACATTAAAAAATATTCCTTACTATCAAGAAGATACTTCTCAGAGATCTGTTTAAATAGTGAATGGCACTTAAATTTGAATTGTATTTAAAAAAGAAAAACAAAGAATTATTCAGGATCATGCTTGCTTTAGATTCTGAAACCACTGGGGGCAAGCTGTGGGTTTACTGAGGCTCCAAAACCATACATAGTCCACATACCACAGAGTATGAGACCGGAGGCCTCCCACTCAGGAATCAAGGTGCAGTGCTTTGCGTGGTGAAGTCCTGGCTACACAGCTTACTTGGCCCATTAGTTAAGACTATTGGCATGTGGAGAAAATCCTTACTCTTATTTGTTTGTTTTCAGTCAAGACCTTTAAGACCTGCTAATTGGTGACGTGAAAAGGACTAATGATCTTTAATCAGTGTTAGAATAAAAAATGCCCTTATTGTTTTCCTGTCTCTAAATAACCTTTTCCATCTGTGTCCAGGAAACAGTCACAAGTCACCTAAGTAAAAATCTTTCAGTTGTTCTTTAAAAACAGGTATTTATCAGGAGATCATTGACTTTAGTCTGGCTCTGGCAGGCAGAGAACAATCTTGGGGGTTGAGCAGGGGTGGAGGATGCTGCTGTGGCAATGGAATTGGAGGAAGGTTGTGAGAGGAGGGAAGTTTACAAAGAAAGAAAGCCTTATCTCAGGCACTTTGGTGTTCTAGTCGGGCTCACTAATAAAATTAGATTTGGATTAAACATTTTGCGTTTTCTTCCTAAGGATTTCATGCACATTTCCTTATTTGAGTCTCACACACGCATGTAAGGCAGGGAAGGCATTATCTCTCACCTAGGGTTTAAGAGTGGAGAAGGTGAGAGCAAGAGATGAAATGATGTGCCTAACGTCAGTGACTATCAGGAAAAGAACTCAGGTAGACGTTCAGTGCTCTTCCCACTGGCCCTTTCTTACAAACTACCTGTTTGCTTCAAGATTTTTTTTTTTTTAATTGCATGTGTGTAGGGAGAGAACTAGAAATGTTTTAGGTGGCAGTGACATGGAGTGTCTGCTTTGTGCTCAGCACTGAAGTAGATACAAAGAAATAGAAAACAACATTATGTCCTCAAGATATTTATAGCTCCCTGGGGGAAAGAAAATGTAATAAACAACAACAGCAAAAAAAACCCCCAAAACCCCTAATATTAAAGTGAAAAACATCAGGTATATAAAAAGCATGTATACTAAACATATTTATAAATTTTTATCATTTTCAATGATTCCATTTTCCTAAACATATTTATAAGATCTACTGAGAGGCATGTGGCTTCTTTAGTTTTCTCAACAAATCTAATCTCACATACTCCCACCCTTCCAATTAAAGTTATCTCAGCCTCCTCCAGATTAAATAGTCTCTTGTGGTTTAACAGTCTATTTTGATGTAAAACGCTATCAGGTAAATATTCATTAATTCAAAGCTCAATTCCCTAACAAGGCTGGTTCTCTCCTATCTTCTTCCTTGCCAAGATGGCATCTATGCATGGGATACTCACCCATCCTCATGGCAATGGGTGGGGTCTGGTTTCCACTGCAGGGCAGCTGATCTGGTCGAGGTACACTAGCTGCTCCTCAGCTAATGCTCGGCTAATTTTTGCATTCCCCTGGAGGGGTCCCTTCTACATTACAGTGGAGCCAAGATGGGTTTGAGATTGCCGTTCTGCCTCATCTATCTAGTCACTGTTGTCCTGCTATTGCTCAACCTCTGACCCATACTAGCGTGGGATCTCCCTGAGCTGCAGTCTCCTCCTAGGTTTCTTTTGTGGGGCAGGGCAAAGGCTCCTTTGCCTTTCACTTACCGCTCAATCTGTCTAACATGCTTTCCCCTCCAGGAATTCAGTCCAGAGAGTAGAGGTCAGAATACACCTGTATGACTGTCTACTTCCCCTTCCCTTAGTTTCTTCTTTTTTCCCATAATCCTCTGAGCCAAAGTCTCCCCATACCTAACCCCCCACCCCCTCAAGCATACTTCCCTCATTCTGAGAGTTTTTCACTCCTGGCTTTTAGTAAAACTCTTATGATTTAGTAAACTGGCTCTCTCTCTTGTGTGAATGAGAAATAAAATCATTAAAAAATCTTTTTCTGTTTTCAAAGTTCAGCTTTCAAAACTCTTAATGTCTGATCAAAAAATCTTATTTTAGAGGTAAAAACTGAACATTGACTTTTTCTACACTTTTTGCCTTCTTACTGTAAGAATGCTAATGATTTATGGAAAAGGATACTTCATACAGAATGAAGAGTGGTGACATACAAGGAAGTGCAAAAGAGTGCATAGAAAAATAAAGTGAAAAAATATACACCAAAATGTTAACAGTGACCCTCTTTGGGTGCTGGTTTTTCAAATTATTTTATTCTTTATGTCCTCTTGTATTTTCAGAATTTTAAATAGTGCATATGTATTGTTTTTGTAAACAGAAAAACCAATAAAAAAATTTCCATTGGCATAGGGGAGCGGTTAAACAGCAGAGAACTATACAGATAGTAAATATCTCAAGACTATGCCCCAAATTAACTGTCAAATAAGTGATTTAGTCATAATTGTGATGAATCTTTACTGAGTCACATCTTTTCTATTCTTCTTTTTTTAAATTGAGATATAGTTCATATACCATAAAATTCACTCTTTTAAAGTGTACAACTCAGAGGTTTTAGTATATTCACAAAGCTGTACAACCATCACCACTACCTAATTCCAAAGACATTTTTTTCACCCCAAAAAGAACCTCCATACCCATTAGCAGTCACTCCCCATTACCCCTTCCCTCAGCCCCTGGCAACCACTAATCTACTATCTGTTTCTATGGATTTGCCAATTAACATTTCATGTAAATAGAATCATACATAATGTGGCCTTTTGTATTTGGTTTCTTTCACTTCGCACAATGTTTTCAAGGTTCACCCATGATGAGTCATATTTTTCTTGATCTCCTTTTCTGAAAATCTTTTCCCTCAGTGCTGCAATAATACTCATACTGGTCCCCCAAACTTTGCTAAACGGTCCATACAATGCAAAAAAATCAGACTACCTCTTGTTCCAAAGTTGCATTACCTGTTCTATGGATAGACTCGATGGATTAGAAAATTTTTATTAATCACAATTAACCATTAAAAATTATTTTTGACTTTGGAATATATTTTACTATGGGAGTGGAGTTGGGGCAGAGGGAAGCAGGGATAAGGTTAGGCTCAGTGACTTACCTTCTGTGGAGTCTAAGGTTGATTATTATTAAAAGCTTGTAGGGAAAGTAGCCCAAGTGTATGTAATGATTGCAACCAGATTGGACTCTATATTTTATAGTGGATAACAAACTTTCTCAGATAGACATTAACAATATTGGATAGAGAACATGCGTATTCTCTTGAATCTTTCTCATTTCATCATATTTGTTAGTACTCCAAGGCATTGGTCATGTCTTCACGTAGGAATAAAGGCCAAGACTGGGATCCCCAGTCCTGAAGTTTCCTGTAATCTCACAGGATAAAAACACAAGGGTCACTCTAAGTTAGTAAACTTTAATCTTTTGGCAGGGCGGGTATCACAGATTTAGTCCTTTGAATCTCTGGTAAGAGTTATAGACCCTTCTCTGAAAAATGTTACTTACAATTTCTAAGGATGTGTGAGTCCCTTGGACCATCCAAGGTCTCCAGTGTCTTAGATCAGGCTCCTATCACAAAATACCATAAACTGGGTGGCTTAAACAACAAACATTTATTTCTCATAGTTCTAAAGGCTGGGAAGTTCAAGGTCAAGGTACGGCAGATTTGGTGTCTGATAAAGGCCTTCTTCCTATTTTGCAGATGGACACCATCTTTCTGTGTCACATTGGGAGAAGAAAGCTCTCTTGTGTCTCTTCTTATAAGGTGACTAATCTCACCTTGAGGGCTCCACTCTCAGGACCTAATCTAATTCTAATTACCTCCCAATGCTCCACCTCCAAATACCATCACACTAGGGATTAGGGCTGAAACATATGCATTTTGGAGGGACACATTTACTCCATGCCACAGAGATAGTCCCCAGATTGAGAATACCTGCTCTAGGAAAATTCCCATCTTTACTATCCACTAGGATTTCAGTCCTGAGGATCCCAATCTTGCCTCCTGTTCTGATGAACTGGGTGGGACAGAAAAGCTGCTGAAGACCTTTTGGCTCTATAGAGAAGTCTATATAACTCCTCCCAAATCCTACTCTAGGAGCAGAAGGCACCCCAGGTGCCTGCTTGAGATACAGCATCCAGATGAGGTAAAGAGGAAGAAGTGAGTGAATAACAAGGAGGATGAGGATTTCGACATTACCTCCTTATATGGTCCCTGCATTATGTTGTACATGTATTTTTGATTTCATCCTTGCTCCTCATCATAGCTTCTATCCCTTGGGAATGGAAGTAAGGTGAGAAAAAACATTAGCTCCTCAGCATGGGTTGCAGAAAGGCTCTTGGTAAGCAGTGGATGGCTCCAACCAGATTCATGAATAAACTGAGGGCAGATTCAAGGTCAGCAAGAAGGAAGTGACTCTGAGGACAGGAGGAAACATCTGGAAGACATGGACTTGAACTTGAGCAGCAGATATTTCTCAATGGACAGCTCAAGTCTTTGAATTCTTTTTGTTTCACGGTCTGGCATAGCTCAATTTGGTTAACCTTTAAAGCATTATATAAGTTGAGTATTTGTGTGGTGTTGAGGGAGGAGATGAGGGCATTTTCACAAATTAAAAAAAGAGGAAGTACTCTGTTTTCTTAGTGACTGCTTTGGTTTGTCCTATTTATACATAGTCGTCTTCTGCCTTGCTTTGGCTTGGCTCCTAGGAGTGGCTGGGTGAGTTTATTATCCCATCTCCTTGGTAATCAAGTTGAAAGATTCCTTTTTCATTCTAGCTCAGAGAAGAATATGCAGGTCCATGTCATCTGCAGGAGGCTCAGTCTGGGACCAAATCACCAACTGACCCTGTTGTGGTTATTAAGTCATGGGTGAAGCATGAGCAAGACATAAAAGGATTGAAAATGTCTAATGGGCTTTGATATCAAAAGGTGCTATTTTAAACTATCAGATATTATTTTTTAATATAAATAAATATGGTATGATGGTTCCTATCAATATAAAATCTCTGTTTAATTAATCTCCAAGAGGAGTTGTAAAGGAAGCTACATCTTGTTAAGTTTGATGATTTTTCTTCAGTCCTCACACTACTTGACCCATCAGTAGTACCTGGCACAGTTTACCTTTACCATCTTCTTGAAATACTTTTTGTAATTGACTTTGAGGATGTGTCACTTGTCTGGCTTCCTCCTATTTCAGAGACTGTTCCTTTTCTATTTCCTTTATGGTTTTACCTCATTTTCCCAAGTCTAAACACTTGGTATACCTGTTAAAAACTTGGTACCCAGTCCCTACCCCAAGAAATTCTCATTCTATTGGTCTGGGTTGGAGTCTAGGTTTTTTTTTTTAATATGGTTAAGATGATGAATTTTATGTTATGTACACTTCACCACAATTAAAACAATTAAAAAAAAAAAAAAACTCCTTAAGTGATTCTTATTAGCAGCCAGGACAGAAATTTCTGACTTATCTTGTAAAATGCTCAAATTTGTATTTCTAGCCTATACCTCTCCCATGAATGTTAGAATTGTCTATTCCACTAACAGCTTGGCATCTCTCCTTGGATGTCAGATAGGTTTCTCAAACTTAACTGGACCAAAAGCAAATTTATGATTCCCCTGCCCTATACTTGCTCCTCCCACAATCCTTGGAGTCATTGTTGATGCTTCTCGTCCTCTCACATTCCCTACCCTAGCTACTAGCAAATCCTGCTGTCTGTGTCTTCAAAACATATTCAGTATCTGATGATTTTTCATCACCTCCACTACTACTAATCTGGCCCAAGTTACCATCATCTCCCACCTGGATTACTGTGGTGGCCTCCTAATTGGTCTATCTGCCTCTATCCTTGCCCTTAAGCAGTCTTTGTAAAATTTAAAACAGATAATGTTATTCCTCTGTGTCCTATGCTCTGATTGACTTCTCTGCTCATTTAGAACAAAACTCAAAGTCCTTAAAATATCTCACAAAGCCTATACAGTCTGCCCTTCAACCTTCATCTCTCTCATCTCTTACCATGTTCTGTCTTCTCTCTGTGCTGCAGTCACCCTGGCCACCATGCCTTGACTAGCATGCTTCCATCTCAAGGCCTTTGCTCTTCCTGTAGCCTGTAAGGTTACAAGTGGTTAACTTGTTCAAGATCATACAACTAGTAAGTGGCAATGCTGGGACTCCAACCCATCTCTGGTTCTAAATCCAATGCTTTTATTGTTGTACCATGCTTTTAGCCTTTCTACAGCAAACAGTATTCCTTTAGTCATTCAACAAGTGCTATTCTAGGATAATATTCTAAGGATATAGTAGCCAACAAGACAAAGCCCCTAACTTTGTGGAGCTCATATTCTAACTGGAGGAGATAAAAAATAAAAACATTCAACCTGTAGTATGTAAGATGGTGTTAAATGCTGTGGAGAAAAATAAAGCAAGACAAGAGAGATAAGAAATGCAGGGCAGGTGCTGTTATTTTAAGAATTATTGGCAGTCAGGAAGGCCTTACAATAAAGAACATCTGAGTAGAGACCTGAGCAAAGGAGGAAGTGTGGGAATAAGCCATAGGAATAGAAAAAGGGAAGGATTCAAGTTTGAGGGAAGCCAAAGGAATTTCCATTTCCTTTTGATTTAAATTATTTTTAATGTAACAGTTAACATCCTGAAATATTTCAAAACAACTATGCTCACCTGTGTTTTGAATATTTTTGGAAGTGGTATGAAAGGATTGCCTTTGCCCAGACATGCTTGTGACTCAGCAATTGGAACTAGCTTGCAACTTTCAGTTTCACGAAGTCCCTCTGGTCTATAGAGGCATATATTGAATATGGGCTCTGGAGTCAGATCATACGTACGAAAACCCTAGCTTTACTATATGTACTGTTTGTATAATCTAGGACAATTCACTACCCTATTCTAAGCCCCGGTTCCCAAATCTGCAACGTGAGGGTGATCAGAACAGGTGAATTTTCAACCAAAATACACCAGTGTTTTGTGTGTTCTGATTGGTTGGCCATATCAGTTGTTAATTATTTTCAGTATCATCCTTAGATGAGATTATTTACCTCATGGGAGTGTTTGTGATAAGGAAATGAGGTAGGCACTCATTCTTATTTTATTTATTATTATTCCATTTATCATTATTACTATAGCCTAAATCAAGGGTCAGCATACTATGACCTATAGGCCAAACCACATCTTGCATCTTTATAATCTTTGTAAATAAAGTTTTACTGGGACACGGCCATGCCTATTTATTTATGTATTGTCTATGGTACAAAAGTAGAGTTCATTAGTGGAGATGGACTGCTCCTCTCCAGAACAAGTTTGGTGACCCCTGGCCTAAATTGAGATGGAATCCTACTTCAGCTCTCTCGAAATGTGGTCTAAACAACTCTACTTTGTATCATGATATTAACATTTACAATCAGTTCTTTACAGTCAAGAAAGGAGTTGTGCTTTACCAAACTTCTCAGGACAAGTTGCTAGGGATCTACTTGGAAGTGAAGAAACTTCCCTCCCAATCCCAAGATGAGGGTGTTGAGGATAGGGGTCTCCAATGAGTTCTGAGATCAAATTCCCAGAAATAAAAAGCCACATATGACCCCATGATGTTCAGGTATACAAAGTTATGCACTGGTCTGTCCACTTTCTATTTTCTCCATTCTCTCTAGTCTCCTATCCCAATGTCAGCCTTTTTCTTGCAATACTGGATCAAGGCAGGGGACAGAGGGGTGTATCCAGAGAAGGCAGAGGGAGAAGAGGTTTTCTTTGCTAACTTAGTGGGGCTCAGAGTTGGATTTACTCTTCAAAGAATCTTGATTCTTCAAAAAGTTATTTGAGCCTTAGTTTTAATTTTGCTTCTTTAGAACAAGTAAGTGCTTTAGGAATTTTAGTCTTTTTAAAAAGAGTGAATTTATTTCATCCCCATTTCTTTAAAAAGGGGACATAGTTCCAAGCCCTTGAATAAATCAGGTTTTGTCACCAAGGAAATCAGGCAGTAGTCACAAAATAATAAAGATCAAAAACCAAAAACACCAGAGGCTCATGCTCCTCTCTATTCCTCTTCAGTTTGATTTGACTCTTGTGGGAATTTGTGTCTCTGGGAAAGCTGAGAGTGTAACTGAATTCTTGGTAATAATCTTGTGTAACTTCAAAACACACAGCAGAGTAAAAGGGAATGGAGTAACAGATGTGATCAATCGATTAATGCTGAGTGAATACCTACTATGCCAAAGCATTGTGTTCTTCTAGGTATTTTTTATAGGCTCAAAGAGTTTCTGAACCTACTTGTAAAGCTGTATGACTCTGTGTCCATAATTCAGCTTTTAAAAAATCATTACTTCAGTGTTCTAAAAAGAGAATCTTGAAAAGTTTCTGAGTTAATTAATATTTATTTGGTTTCAGAAGACCAAGTACATATTTCTCTTATTTAGGATATAATTAACTGAACACTTTTATCCTACTTTAAGATATTCTTATAGTTTTCCCTGAAAGATCTAATTAGAAATCAGTTGTTTCTTACAGAAGATCAATTGTTTCATAGAAGTTGAGAGTGAGTCAGAGATGAATGAAAACTTCTCTCACATTGGTAGAAGTGGGATGGGTTCTGTCTTTGCCTAGATCACAAGACAGACTAGGTCCAAACACTTGACTTGCTGCACAAAGCCCAGGAAGAGGTGAGCGACTGAGCTACTGGGTCAGGGTGAGGTCTTAACCCAGTCTCTGAAAGCCTTTGGCTCCCTCTGCAGAGCCAGCTTAAGATGACTCCTCAGTCTTGACAGACCCAGAGTGTGTGTTTCCTGCCAGGAGATGCCTCCTTGTCTCCTATTTCCCTGGCCATTCCCCTTTTCAAAATATTTTTTAATCCTTACTCCAACTCTATCCTTACTAAGAAAAAATTCACTTATCTTGCTGGAAAAAAGAAAGGAAGCATAAAACCAAGGTGTGTTTTTGAAGGAGTGTGCACTAGACTGCATTGTGCCTATTTTCTGGTTGCTTCACAAGTTCTGTACCTTCTCCCTGTTCCTCTGTCTCCCTCCTCAGTCTCCCTCAGTGGAGACTGGCTCCCAGCAGAGCATGTAACTTCTTCCTGTCAAAGCTAGCCCTGGAGAGAAGGCATTCATGCTGAGGTAACAATTAGTATCAACCTTCACGCTGTAAAGTCATTCACGCTGTAAAGTCATTCACGCTGAGGTAACAATTAGTATCAACCTTTAAGAGTAATTGCCTTTTGTCCCAGGAAAACCTTCTTAATAGGTGAAACTCTGGTATGAACTTTGAGGTTTTAGACGCTAGACAGGGGACTCACCTAAGGGCAGCAGAGCTCCCTCTGCTCTGTTAAAAGTCTAGAAAGGCTGCAGCTTATGGCAGTTAATCTCCAATATGAGATTGTAGGTGAATATATAAACATAATTTAACATAATTTTAAGAAGGAAAAAAATATGTCACCATCTAAACTGGTTTGCTCAAGCTTTTTCAAAAGCTAGAGATTTAGAGTCAAACAGTAGAGCCAAAGGAGATAATCATCTTTTACTCTTTCAGAAGATTTCATCCCTTTTGGCTTTCCTCCAAGGATATCTGATCAGGACATTAAGTGGCTGAAAAGCCAAGGTTTTCAATGTTTCATAACTGCAATCAGCCATATGCATTAATTTTTGGGAAGGACTAAATTATGAAAACTTTTATAGTAAAGCAAGCAGCTCTATGACTCTGTGGGCTTGGCTTTGCTTTTCTTTCTTTCTTTCTTTCTTTCTTTCTTTCTTTCTTTCTTTCTTTCTTTCTTGTGGGAGGAGATGAGAGATTTTGTTTTAGTTAATGTATTTGTTTTTGTTTTTAAAACAATGAAAGAGAAAATGCTTCACTGACACACAGCAAACTTTCTCATAAAACTCTCTTTGGCCACAGACTAAGTACAACACACACAGCGCCAATAAGGGGTTTAATGGTTTCCCCCTTTTTCTCCTACAGAGGAAAAAAATGAGCACAGGATCAAAATAAAGCTAGAATGAAAACCATATTTCTGCCTCATTAGTTGGACTTCTACTCTGCCTCTTAATAATCGCTACAAGGGTTTGGTTTTGTCAAAAAGAAAACAAATAACCAAACTACCTTCTTTTCCTTATGCTTCCAGAAGAGATAATAAACACAGGGAAATCTGTGAGCTAAGCTGCCATTGGTACGTTAGTCAGGCATATTTACAAACTTCATTGATTTGGCCAGTAGCTCCCAGACTGCCTCCTGAGAGCCACAGGGCTGAGCCACAGTCCTTATAAAAACAGGGCTATGGCCCTGCCCAGCAGGCTTTTGGTTACAAGTGCTGATCACTTCTGGAGCAGGGTGATCCTGGCTGGCCAACAGCTTCAGCTCCAGCTCTTGGAGCTCAGACCCTCTAAGGCCTCTTTACACTAACACAGCAATCTTCTCTGTTGAATGGGTCAATAACGCAGAGAGATCAGATGAGTAGGAGGGACCTTTTTTTTTTTTTAACAGAGTAACTGACCCATGAGGATGGGATTCAGGGGAGGAGGCTATGCTTTCTCAGAATTCTCATTTTCCTAATTTTAAGATCCTCCCTTGTCCTCTCTGAGCCTCATCTTCCTACTCTAGAAAGTAAAGGGAACTACGGATTATTTTATAGAAGAAGATACTTATTTTCATGTAGTCACACATGCTCCATCTTTTAAATTATAAACATTACATTTGAACTTCATGGGGATTGGGGAAAAACTTTGTAAGCATAAAAATAGTGTCGGGGGAATGACAGAACAACAATAGACTTCAGTTTGTAAGAATTTAATACTTCTTTATGACAAGAGACGCTATGAATAGTATCAAAAGTCAAAAGACAAATGGGAAGATCTTAATAATATATATAACAGGGAAGTATTAAAATGCTTCACTAGTAAGGAATTCTTGCATAGCAATAAAGAAAATTCCCTAATATCACATTATGAAAGTAGGCAAACAAGGCAATCTTGAAAACAAGCTGAAGACGTTAAACTATCAGATATTCTCATAATTAAGCCATTGTGATATTGTCTCAAGAATACACAAACCAATCAACTGATGGAACAGAATGGAGAAATAGAACCACATACGCATGGTCACATGATTTATGACAAAGACAATACATAATGTAAGGCAGAGGGTAAAAGATGGTCTTTCCATGAAATGGTGCTGGGTGAATTGACTATATGTATGGAATAAAATGTTTCTGAACCTTACTTCACACCATACGCAAAAATCAATTCCAAATGGATTACAGATCTAAATATGAAAGAGAAAAAAATAAAACTTTCAGAGGAAAACATAGGACATCTTCATGATCTTGAAATGGGCAAAAATTATTTAAGCTGTCACAAAAAGCATTGACCATTGAAGAAAAGTATTGATAAATTGACCATATTAAAATTAAAAACTTCTGCCCATCCAAAGATACCATTGAGAGAGTAAAAAGAGAACCCACAGAGTGGGAAAAGATATTTGCATGCATATATACAACCTAGTGGAAAACAGAGCAAAAATTTGAACAGACACTTCTCAAAAGAACATATCTACATGGTTAATAAACATATAAAAGGCCCTCACTATTAGTCACTAAGAAAATGCAAATAAAAACCACAATGAAATACTATTATAGATCCACCAGAATGGCTACAATTAAAAAGACTAACAATGCTAAATATTGGCAAGGATATGAAGCAACTGTAACTCTCATACCTGATGGGATATAAATTAATTATGACCACTTTGGAAAAAAATTTAACAATATCCATTAAAGCTAAATATATGTATACTCAGCAATTCTACTCCTATGTAACTATCTACAGAAAAGTGGACATGCATTTTCCAAAAGACATGTCATAGCAGCACTATTCATAATAATAACAAATGAGAAAATGCCCAAATGCTCATCAATGGATAAACTGTGGTATAGTCACACAATGGAACTCTAATAACAGCAAGGAGAAGAAACAATCTACAACTATAAGCAACAACAGGAATGAATCTCACAAACATGTACTGTGGGAAAGAAGCCAGACACAAAAGAGTACGCACCTTGTGATTCCATTCATACAAAGTACAAAAACAGGTGAAAATAATCTTTTTGTTACTGTGCTAGTAAGAGTATAAAAAACACTCTGAAAGGTGTTTTGGCAAAATAGCATGGATCAAGAGTCAAAAAATTTCATGCCCCAACAAGGACCTACTGTATAGCACAGGGAACTACATTCAATTTCTTGTAATAACATACAACAGAAAATAATCTGAAAAGAAAAAATATATATGTATGTATATGTATAACAGAATCACTTTGATGTACACTTAAAACTAACATTATAAATCAACTACACTATAAAGAAAATTTTTTAAGTAATAAAAATTTCATGCCCTTTGACTGCCTAAACTCTATCCTAAGGAAAGAATTATAGATGCTCATATAGATTTACATTAAAAGATATTCATGCTAGAGTTCTTGTAGTAATAAAAAGTTAGAAACTGATAAATACCTGTAATAGATAATTAAATAACTTTGATATATCTGTATTGATGAACTATTATGCAGCCACTAAGTATCATGCTTTTGAAGAATATTTAATAGCCATGATTTAATGAAAGGTAAAAAAAATGTAGAATAGAGAACTATTTATACAATGCAGCCCCAATTTTATTACATACGTACTCATATGCAAATATACATACATACATATGTAAAAGAAGGAAAGAAACATACAACAAGGTCAACAAAGGTCACTGCTATGAAGTGGAATTTCAGAGCATTCACATTTTCTTCTTTTCAGGTTTTTCTATGTTAGTCCCTATGGCTAACATGGGTCTGTCTTAGCCTTGAACCTATCACTAAATAGGACTCAATACCTGTTTTGTTCCCCAGGAGGATTCTATTAGTACCAAGTGCTGATTCTAACTAAAGGTTGTATAAGAAAGACAGAGGAGAGTTTCATATGGTGCAGCACTTTATATATTCCCCTTAGGTGTGCCTTGTGATGGCTAATTTTATGTGTCAATCTGACTGAGCCATGGGATGCCCAGATATTCTGTTAACATTATTTCTAGGCATGTCTGTGAGGGAGTTTCCAGAAAAGATTAGCATTTGAATCCCTAGACTCAATAAAGCAGATTGCCCTCCCCAATTACATACTTTGTTGACGGTCCGAGTAGAACAGAAAGGTGAAGGAAGGGAGAATTTGCTGTCTCTGCCTGACAACTTGAGCTGGACATCATTACTCTCCTGCCCTGGGACTGGAACTTACTCCATTGGCTTCCTGGTTCTCAGGCCTTCGAATTTGTACTACGTATGTCATCAGTACTCCTGGTTCTCAGGCCTTTTTACTTGCACTAGAACTACATCACTAGCTTTCCTGGGTCTCCAGTTCGCAGATGGTGAAGAGGACTTCTCAGCCTCCAAAACTGTGTGAGGCAATTCCTCCTAAGTAAGTTCTCTCTCTAAATATATATTGGCTCTTATTTTCTGGAGAACCCTGACTAATATATGCCTTATCTCTCCCTTCTCTCCAGCTACAAGCCAAAGAAGGTTTTCTTTTTGTTGCCCTTCCCTCGGGAGCACCTAGACAGGCTTGTACCTAGACAGGCTGGTTTCTGGCTTCCTTGATTCCAGATCTTCCCCACCCTAGGTCTCCAAACTCCTCTCCCTTCCTTATACAGAAAAATTTGCTTCTTCAAATATGCATACAGCCACAACCCACTCAGAAAAACAACCAAAGCTCTTGCCAATTTCCAAATTTTCTACAATAAGTTCATGTTACTTTCAGAATCAAAAAATTCTGAAATACTCATAGCAACTCAGTAGAGGGAAATTTTTCTTCAGGCAGCAGCTGTATTCATGAAAACATGTAATCTGCAAAACCAATCTGATTGGTCAAGATTAGCCTTAGGGACAGAAATTCCTCAACCTAAAACGTAAGCATATCAGGTAGACATTTATCTGATACTTTGAATTACCTGTGCAGCAGTTCCCTTTGGTGAGGGCAGAGACTGAAGAATTATTTGTATTACCATTAGCCTTATATAACATAGATCAATAACTAGATGAAGCAGTTAATTGTGGACTGAGAGGAAACAGTGGCATGAACAAACATAACAATTAAGTGGTTTGAAACTCATTTCTGCTTAGGTTTTTTTATTAGCAGCATAATTATCTTCCTAAATTTAGTCACTCTGAACTAGTGCAGGATGCAGTTGTACACCATCCATTCACCCATTCACCCAGGAAACACATAAACCCTTCTTATGTGCCACACACTATTCTAGGAGCTAGGGTGCAGAAGCAAAAAGGTACACAAGGGCTTTCTTTTATGGAGCATTTGGGGGAAGAGAGAGTATAGCACGGGGGATATAGATGTATTTTTAAGATAGTGTCATATGTATTTCTATGTTCTCTAAATCTTGCTGCCATGGGACTTTCCACCCATTGTAGCAGTAGGTTTTAGAGCTTCAAGAGAAGAATAGATACCTACTTAAAGAATTAAAAAAAGTCATTACTCAGCTACTTTTCCCCCAGCAAAAAAAAATGTGGTGAAAGCCTGGTGTCATGAGAAGAAAAAAAGACTTTCTAAATCACTTTACACATCAGTGACTAACCTGAAGGACTCAGATCATACCATTTCTTCCATAGTGCAAAGTATACTTCTACCCAAAGCTTGCTGCCTAGGTGAAGAAGCCTAGAGAACATCAGTGCCAGCATGTTGGGAGGTGGAGGAGAGGGCTAGGGGCTGGGAGCTTCAGTGGACTGAGAAGAATGGGGGATAGAATAAAGAGAGATCCAGTAAGTGGGGAACATTAGGACCAAGAAGACATAGTTGCAGTGCTGGGGCTCCAGTTATGGATTCCAGCATATCCACCACAATAGTCAGACAGAACTAGCTCTCTCTCAGTCATCTCCAGTTCAGGAAAGTGTCTGATTCAGTCATTTTATAACCAAGACCACTGGGGAGCCAGAGGACATTGTATGGATCCCAGTAATGACTCCACTGCCATACAGTCATGTAAGTGATACTCCTCCTCTGCAAGCCAGTTCACCATCTCAGAAGGGAATAGAAAGAGGGAAAAAATATGAAATATTGGACATTCTGTCCCTTAAAGCCTGAACATTTACCAAAAGCACCCTGGCTAGGAGCGATTTGGCCCAAAGGACCTTCCCCTTTCTTGATCTGACCCTGGAAAGGTGGGTTTGGTTGTGTCCATTGTGCTCCTGATGTCCCTTCTATTACCTTTCCCAGGATATGCTCTGTACTCCAAATTTCCTCTCTTTCCACCTGAACTCCATTCTTAAGCAAAATTCTCATTTTCTTTTCTCCCTGATGTCAGTTAAGAATCAAAAGGAAAAAAGTAGTCAACAAAATTATCCAAAATTTTATGACTTCTGATAAAAAATACACAAAATAAAAAAACATATTTTCTAGGTTACACTAGCCACATTTTGGGTACTCTACAGCCATGTGTGGCTGGTGCTCCTGATTGGACTTTGTATATTATAGAACATTTCTACCATGCACAAAATTCTATTGGACAATGCTGATGTAACTGTACACTTACAATGGGTAAGTTTACGGTATGTAAATTATCATTTGGTAAAGAGACAGAACAGTTTAAAGAAGAAAAATTCCAAGGGCAAATATTGATCTGATAAATGAACCAGCTTTTGGTTTCACTGATTTCTCCATTGTTTTCTTGTCTTCAATTTCATTGATTTCTTCTCTAATATCTATATCCATATCTATCTATATAATATATATAGATATATATAATATATACACCTGTACTAAATATATATATATGTATTTGTCTGCTTGCTTTAGGTTTATATTGTTTTTCTTTCTCTGTGTTCTAAATTGAAGGCTTAGATTATTATCTTTAAAATTTCTCAGTTTCTAATATGTGAATTTAATGCTATAAATTTCCCTCTTAGCATTGCTTTCACTGCATCCCAAAGATTTTAATAAGTTGTATTTTCATTTTGTATAAAATATTTAAAACATTTTTGAGATCTATTCTTTAACCAATGTATTATTTAGAGATGTTTAATTTCCAAATATTTTGGTATTTTCACCTAACTTTCTATTATTGATTTCTAGCTTAATTCCACTGTGGTTTGAGGGAATACTTTGTATGATTTCTATTCTTTTAAATTTGTTAATGTGTGTTTTATGGCCCTGAATGTGGTCTATCTTGGTCAATGTCCCATGTAAGCTTGAGAAGAATGTGTATTCTGCTGTTGTTGGATAAAGTGTTCTATAAATGTCAGTTAAGTCTAGTTGATTTATGATGCGGTTCAGTTCAACTATGTTCTTGCTGATTTTCTGCCTATTGGATCTGTCAGTTACTAATAGAGGGGTATTCATATCTCCAACTATAATAGTGGCTTCATCTACTTCTTGCATTCTATCAGTTTTTGCCTCACATATATTAAGATGCTCTGTTGTTAGGAACATACACAGTCAGAATTGTTGTGTTTCCTTGGAGAATTGACCCCTTTACCATTAATAATTTTCCTTGATATTATTGTTATTA